>NW_026652292.1:59707956-60277374 GCF_009828535.3 Hylobates moloch | reverse complement strand
AGTGCAGTGGCACAATCTCAGCTCACTGCAAGCTCTGCCTCCCGGGTTCACGCCATTCTCCTGCCTCAACCTTCCGAGTAGCTGGGACCACAGGAGCCCGCCACCACGCCCGGCTAATTTTTTGTATTTTTAGTAGAGAGGGGGTTTCACCGTGTTAGCCAGGATGGTCTCGATCTCCTGACCTCGTGATCCGCCAGCTTTGGCCTCCCAAAGTGCTGGGATTACAGGCGTGAGCCACAGCGCCCGGCCCTCCTTTGTCAATTTTTCTAACAATTGCCACTGCTGATTTGAAGCAATCAAGGTGTGATTACTGAACATGGTATTGGAAATATATGTACAGTAGAACACAATTATATATATTATTTCCAGCAAATAGATACAATAGATGCAAATAATCTCAATTGCATAGACAAGAGTAAAAATGTGGTAAAATAATTAGGAAGTGAAGAGTTTTTAGTTTACTACCTTTATATGCAATTTATTTAGTTGTAAGTTTATAATTTAATTTTAAATAAAGCATGTATTTAATGATTGGATTGCAAAATTCCTAAAAATGTATGTAATAATTTGTTCTCATGAGCTAGTATGAGCTGTCTTTATCACACTCCTGAATCATGCACACTTTGTATTATTCTCTTGTGTGGGCTTATTTCACTCAACACTCTGTGTGATTCATTCCTGTCATTCTTTTTTTGAGTCAGAATCTTGCTCGGTTGCCCAGGCTGGAGTGCAGTAGCATAATCGAGGCTCACTGCAGCCTCAACTTCCTGGGCTCAGATGAACCTCCCACCTCAGCCTCCCAACTAGCAGGGACCACAGGTGCCTGCCATCATGTTGGGCTAATTTTTATATTTTTTGTAGAGATGAGGTTTCACCATGTTGCCCAGGCTGGTCTCAAACTCCTGGCCTTAATCAATCCTCTGGCCTCAGCCTCCCAAGGTGCTGAAATTACAGGCATGAGCCACTGCCCGGCCCATTCCTGTCATTCTGTGTAACAGTCATTTGTTCTTTTGTTGTTGTTGTGTGGTGTTCTATTGTATGGACAGACCACAATATTCATTCTCCTGTTGATGGCCATTGGGATGCTTCCTGGTTTTGACTACTAATTGCTTTCAATTTTAAAGCTGCCTATAATCATTCATGTACACATATTTTTGTAGATATATGTGTTTATTTCTCTTGAATCTTTACCTAGGAGTGGATTTGCCAGGTGTTGGACAGGCATTTGTTTGTTTTCAGTAGATAATGCCAAATGGTTTTACCAGTCACCCACTGGACCCTTGCCATCTGCAGTGATTGAATGTTCCCTGGTTCCACTTCCTTGCTCCTACTTGCTACTGTCAGGCTCTAAAATTTTAGCCATTCTGGTGAATGTGTAGTGATCACCTCAGAACAATTTTAATTTGCATTTCCCTGAAAAGTTCAGTTGTCATTAGGTTTGGACTCAAGTGATCCGCCCCTCTTGGCCTCTCAAAGTGCTTGGATTATAGGCATGAGCCACCACATCCAGCCCATATTTTACAATTATAAAAACCGTGAATACTAATTAAAGAAAATTTTGGAAACACAAGAAAGTACAGAAAAGAAGAAAAAAATTCTCCATGATCTCATCTCCCAATGTCAATTATTATTAATAATGTCCACACACACATTTTTTCCCACTTTACGTTATAATAAACCATTCATAACTCTTTAACATCATGTTTTTTAATGGTTGCATTCCATTTTGTGGATATATCGAAATGTATTTAACAACAAAATAGTGTTATCTGCTTTCCACTTAATATTTTCCATGGTTTGTGGACATTTAAGATTCATAAATCTTGCACAAATTTTTGTGCCACAGGAAGGAGATGCCAGAACTTGCCTACTTATCACTTATTGAGCACTGAATCTCTGACCACTGACAGGACTGTCTGGCTCACAGTTGTTTATGGGCAAAGAAGTGATTCTGAAAGTAAACAGGGAAAGAAACAAAAGTCCCTAATTAGGCCAGGAGCGGTGGCTCACGCCTATAATCCCAGCACTTTGGGTGGCCGAGGCAAGTGGATCACTTGAAGCCAGGGGTTCAAGACCAGCCTGGCCAACATGGTGAAACCCCATCTCTACTAAAAATACAAAAAAGTTAGCCGGGCATGGTGGCACACACCTGTAGTCCCAGCTTCTCAGGAGGCTCAAGCAGGGAGGCAGAGGTTGCAGTGAGCCAAGATTGTACCACTGCACTCCAGCCTGGACAACAAAGCAAGATCCCATCTCAAAAAAAAAAAAAAAGTTAGCTGGGAACGGTGGCCTGAGCCTGTAATCCCAGCTACTCCAGAGGCTGAGGCAGGAGAATCGCTTAAACCCAGAAGGTGGAGATTGCAGTGAGTGGAGATACTGCACCACCGCACTCCAGCCGGGCGACAGCGTGAGATTCTGTCTTAAAAAAGAAAACAAAAAAAAGAGTCCCTAATTAGACTTAAAATCTCTAAAACATATTATAAGTTTAATTCCTTATTTTTATCATTCACTCAATTATCACTTATTCATTTTATATTATTTACAGCTAGACATATCTGGACTTTTGACTCAGCTCTGTCACTTACCAGCTGAGGGACTTTATGCCAGTGACTTGTTTCTCTTGGCCTGTTTTACCATCTGTAAAATGGGTAATAATGCCTGTCCGGGATGTTAAGAGATTAAACTTAAGTGCATGAAGCACCTTTCCCATCTGACCTTTGAATCTCCTCTCTTCTGTTGGTTGAGCAACATGGCAGGCTTGAGTGAATTATCCACACAGTGGCCTTAATTTGGCTTTGTTGATGAGTGGATGAAGACACAGAGAATGCAACTGGTGGAAAACAGAGTTGCTTATGAGCTCAGAACTAGAGCCAGAAGAAGAACGTGGGCCTTTGTTCCTTGCAGTGGTCTAACATGTCTCTTATAGGTCTTCTGCCCAGTGGAGTTCAGAAGGCCATGCAAGCACATCTCACTCTTCACCATGTCTTTGTGTGGGAGTGGTCAAACATCATTTCAATTTCAGAGCTGCACTTAGAAAAATGACCATTAAGACTCTTACCTTTTTCCCCTGTAACTTCAGCAATGCTTCTTAAAGAGTTTTCATTTTTGTCTAGTTGCTACTTTCTCATTCCTCCCAGTGCTTTTCTCTGGGTCTAAGAATGAATGAAGAAGCCCTTTTGAGGTCTCCAGCACTAACCATGTCACCTCAGTGACTTCCATGGGCCATTAGGCAGCCAGTCAGCAGCATTTATGTCCTTGCTATCAGCAGGATATGGAATATGGGGGAGGAGAAGTCATTTCTCTCCTGCTGATTCAACATTCATTAACGTGTTAGCAACAGAGGAGGCATTGTTACCTGCAGCTCCCATCTGAGCTACGGACTTCCTAGAAAGATTAATGCTGTCTTCAGTGTGAAACAACAACAACAACAAAATGGTTACAACCAGTCCTTTCAGAAAAAATGGCAAGGGTTTGCTGTTGTACTCCTCCCAGACCCTCTGCTTCTCCTATTTCGACCACATTTGAAAAAGGATTTCTCTGTTTCTACCACGAATAATACTCTATTGTCCAGCACATTGCAGCGACTTAATTTCCTTTGTGCATGGACCTTTTTGACAACCAGTAGGCACTGGAGAAACTAATACCGTCCAGGGTCCATCATCCTCTTCTTCCTCTTTTTTTTTGTTTTTTTTTTTTCGAGATGAAGTTTTGCTCTTTCACCCAGGCTGGAGTGAGGTGGTGCAATCTCAGCTCACTGCAAACTCTGTCACCCCCACCCGCCCCGGTTCAGCGATTCTCCTGCCTCAGCCTCCTGAGTAGCTGGGATTACAGGTGCCTACCACCATGCCCAGCTAATTTTCGTATTTTTAGTAGAGACAGGGTTTCTCCATGTTGGCCAGGCTGGTCTCCAACTCCTGACCTCAGGTGATCCGCTTGCCTCGACCTCCTATAGTGCTGGGATTACAGACATGAGCCACTGTGCCAGGTCTCCATCATCTTCTTTACAGTGAAGTCCAAATGGTGTCAACTTGCTCACTTCTTTACTTACCTCTTAATCCCCTGCCATTTAGGGTTGGCCCTTGACACTGCCCTGAGCCTGTTCCTGCCAAGATCACAATGTCAATAAACGCTGTGGTCACTCTTCTGCCCTCCTCTTCCCTGACCTCCCTATGGTGTTACCCAACCTTCAGCCACTTTCTGCCTCTTGAAAAGTTCCATTCCTTAGCTTCCTGGTCTGCAAATATTCCTCCTTCCTCTTGCATTTTTGGCACTTCCTTATCACTCTTCCTGGGCTCTTCTTTTCTCTGCCAACTCTTCAGCTCAGATGTTGCCGAACATTTTCTTTTTTTCTTTTTGCAGTGGAACCTTTTTTTTTTTTGACAAATGAGATTTTATGTATATTTGAACCCAGTATAAAACACAGAAAACCACGGTCGCTATGGTTGAAATTGTGGGTGGCACTTTCCCTCCTCTTATCTCCTCTCCAGAATCCCGGACCTCTGAGAAGCCACAGCCCATGTGATGAGGTTCTATGTGGGTCTTTACGCCTCACTCCACTCATGCATCCTGGATGGCCCCAACCCTCCTGGCATAACAATGACTGTTCTTTTCTCCAAATGTGCTGTGTGTGGAGGGGCCATAAACAAATGCTCTTTTCTTTTTTCAATGCTTCTTTCAAGCATTTGAAAAATGAGACGTAGGAGGCAGATGAAGAGCAAAAAATGTCAGCTTTAGTACTGATAAAGCTGCATAGAGAATGTCTTTACATCGTTAGCCTAACGGGTTTGCTATCTTTCCTAGAGTTAACTCTCCCATCAGTCCTGGGCAGAACTGGAATTCCCAGGCATTTATACAGAAGAGAAGGGATGAGGTTCTCCCAAACTCACCAATCAAAAGTCACTCCTTCTCCCATGGGGAAGAGTGGGCACAGAGACCAGGAACACTAACCTCACAGCCAACAAAGATGGCTCCACTCCCTGGGGGTGTCTTGTGGTTTGTGAGGCACTGAGGCATTTAGTGTACGGGGAACTGTGAGACCAGGCATCCTCAAACACATAGAACAATTCAACACATGAAAGAATCGTTCAGGTGTGGTGGCTCACACCTGTAATCCCAGCATTTTGGGAGGCCGAGGCAGGTGGATCACCTGAGGTCAGGAGTTCAAGAGCAGCCTGGCCAACATAGTGAAACCCCCATCTCTACAAAAGTATGAAAATTAGCCAGGCAGGATGGCAGGTGTCTGTAATCCCAGCTACTCAGGAAGCTGAGGCAAGAGAATCACTTGAACCGGGGAGGCAGAGGTTTGAGTCGAGATCGCACCATTGCACTGCAGCCTGGGCTACAGAGTGAGACTCTGTCTAAAAAAAAGAAAAAAAAGAATTCTCCTGAGTCTTGCATGACCTTTGAACATCCGATCGGACATTCCATACATAGGCGAATGAGGATATAATTATCTGTATCTAGGCTGGACGCCATGGCTTATGCCTGTAATCCCAGCACCTTGGGAGGATGAGGTAGGGGGATCACCTGAGGTCAGGAGTTCAAGACCAGCCGGGCCAACATGGTGAAACTCCATCTTTACTAAAAATAAAAATTAGCTGGGTGTGGTGGCGCACGTCTGTAATCCCAGCTACTCAGGAGGCTGAGGCAGGAGAATCACTTGAGCCTGGGAGGTGGAGGTTGCAATGAGCTGAAATCATGCCACTGCACTCCAGCCTGGGCGACAGATTGAGACTCCGTCCAAAAAAATATGTATATATATAATCTGTTTCTAGAACATTAATCTATTTTTACATACTGAAAGTACTTTTTGCACAGTTTTTTTTTTTTCTTTTCTTTTCTGTTTTTTCTTTTTGAGATAGAGTGTTACTCTGTCTCCCAGGCTGGAGTGCAGTGGCGCAATCTCAGCTCACACTGCAACCTCTGCCTCTCGAGTTCAAGCAATTCTGGCACCTCAGCCTCCCGAGTAGCTGGGATCACAGATGCGAGTCACCACGCCTGGCTAATTTTTGTATTTTTGGTAGAGATGGGGTTTCACCATGTTGGCCAGGCTGGTCTCAAACTCCTGACTTCAAGTGATCTACCTGCCTCGGCCTCCCAAAGTGCTGGGATTACAGGCATGAGCGACCGTGCCCTGCCTTTTACAGTTTTTATATGCACTATATACTGAATTTTCTAGAAAAGCAAATACTACACAAATTGAACACTGATTATACTTTCATAGATTGAGAACTTACCTGAGGGTTGTTCAATAATTTAGAAAATTATGAAATTTTCTGATGACAGTGGCTCCTGTAGTATTTTCACCATTAATGCAATAACACATTCATGTATTGGTTGGTGTCTGTGGCTGTTGCACTTATAGTGAGAACATCTGACTGCTCCTTTGTGGCTTCCGGTAAACTTCCACCCAAATATTGCTCAGATGCATCAGCTCCCTGCAGGCCCCATGGTTCTCTTTCCCCCTGGCCTTTGCACTTCCTGTGCTTCCTGCGCTTATCTGAGGAGTGTCCCTGAGTATGAAGGAAGAGTACCTCCTCTAGGTTTCCAGAGTGTTGCTCACGCTGCATCTGAAGTTCTGCCAGGGTAAGGACCCATGCGCACTGCTGGCTTCTGCATCCCTAGTGCCTGACCCAGGTTCAGGCACATGATAAGCAACCCTTCCCTCGATATATATCTTCGCATCAAGATAAATAGCATCTATTTGAAAAGCTATAAATCTCTGGTCCATCAGGAACTAATGGTGGAATCTTCCCATCAAAGCCAATCACAGGCAAACTAAGGTGAAATAAAGGTCTCAGCGAAAAGGAAATTTTTCCTCCCGAGATGATCTTAGGAGGCCTTGTCTTTCATTCTTTAGTGTTTCTGCCAGAAAATCAATTGTTAAATTATTCACTGAGTCAGATCAGGTCATTTTGAAAGTAATCTTCAGAGTGAATGAATCTTTATCAAAGTTGACATTATTCCTGATATCTGAACAGATTAGTTTTATAATTTAATACTTAATCTGTCCACAAAACACAATGAGAAAAAAATGCTGCAGCAACCTGGGTATTGAAGGACTCGCCTTCTTGATTGTTTTTATTCTCTTTTTACCTTATCAGGTGAATAAAACTTGGAAGTAATAAAAAGAGACTCATAAAACAATGCTCATTTTGATTTACACTTCTAACCCCTTAATTATCAGCAGCTTAACTGTCTCTCCTGATTTCCGTCTGACTTCTGGCTGAGCGACAGGGTGCACTCATTGACTCAGAGACACTGGCAGGGTTCATAGAGGTTACCCGTACATATAAGTCAGAGAGTTCAAAGTCACCAAGGTGAAGCTGCATGCATGGGTTCTGCTCTTGACTCCTTAGTTTGTGGCCTTGGAGAGGCACCCCCTCTCAGAACTTCCTTTTTTTTCTTTCTTTTTTTTTAAATTTAACAGAAGCAGGATCTCCCTATGTTGCCCTGGTCTCAAACTCCTGGGCTGGAGGGATTCTCTGGCCCCGGCCTCCCAAAGTGTTGGGATTACAAGCGTGAGCCACTGCTCCCAACCTGAACTTCATTTACTTCAATGGTAAAATAGGGATGAGAGTGTCTGCTTTGCAAGGTTGTTGGGAGAATTGAATGAATGACGGCTAAATGGCCCGTGAAACCAAGGAAATGCTCAATGAAGGTCAGCTTCCGCTCCAAAGGGACACACAATCACTGTGCTCTCCTCTCTTCTACTCCTTACGCGTTATCTTTGGCCTTAAACCACACGGGAACATCTCATTTCTTCTTTTAATTCAATCCCTCTGTTAGAATTTGCGTCTTCCTCAGAAAGTCTGTAAGGTGGTGACTGCATATTTATTCTGGTAGAATTAGGGAGATTTGAGTGTTTAATAAAAACCACGGATGGCCGGGCATGGTCGCTCACACCTGTAACCCCAGCACTTTGGGAGGCCAAGGTGGGAGGGTCGCTTGCATCCATGAGTTTGAGACCAACCTGGGCAACATAGCGCAGACCCCTGTCTCTACAAAAAAATAAAAAATTAACCAGGTGTGGTAGTTTGCCCCTGTAGTCTCAGCTACTTGAGAGGCTGAGGTGGGAGGATTGCTTGTGCCAGGGAGGATGAGGCTTCAGTGAGCTGTGATGGCACCACTGCACTCCAGCCTAGGTGACAGAGGAGATCCTGTCTCAAGGAAAAAAAAAAAAAAAAAAAGAATACTTTAAAAATTAAAAAAGAAAAACATAGGTATGGCTCAAAGAATGAGATTTTCTTCACTAAGACTTCCAGTGACTGGAATTTTGGAAGAAATTCAGCTTCACCTTTTACAAAGACCCCAGTTCTATTTACAAAGAGAACCTGACTCCATCATTCATCAAGCTGCAAAGCACTTAGCATTTTTGGTTGGCTAGGATTCGCTTATATATTACCTTGTACCACAGGCCAGGATGACAGCTCTTCCATGTGGATTATCAGCAACATAAGGCCAGGGGCCGTGTCTGTCTACATCACTGTATCTCCTAGGACTGTGCCTGATACCTAGTAGGTGCTCCAAAATATAACTGCCAAACGAATGAATAAATATATCCCACCCATTCATGGAATCATAGTATTGAAATTGACTTGCTACTTAGGAGGATATGATCAATAGTTTTATATCCCCCAAAGCTTTCTGTAGCCCCAGGAATTTTCCATGTGCTAACCTGATGAGGGCTGATAAAACTGCTATATTTTGGGAGCTATCTACATACAGAACAAAGTTCACTTCGCTTTGCCGTACTTCACAGCTCAGCCTTGATTAGAAAGTTAGAGGAGATTCAGGAGAATTTGTGCCAGGGAGAAAGCCAATTAAAGCCCAAATGGAAAGAAATTGATGGCCTGCAGTAATTCTGCGGTCTGAGGGCAAAGTCTCAAATCTCTCCCTCCCTAAAGCCGGTGCTGGGTTTTCCAACCTTCTCAATGCTTTTGTAATGCATTTTTGTTGTTGTTGTTGTTAATGTTGAAATTCCTAGTAAAATAATGGCCAGACAACTGTTTACAGCCCTTACTTTAGTAAATGAGAAAATCTGAGAAATGTCTTCCTTTGTGTTAATTTTACCAGATTTATACCTTGGCAAGTCACTGGGTGGAACTGGAACAGTTTGGGAATCAAATATATAGTAACTGGAACAACCCTATCATTATTACCAGTTTTAAATTACTGTGGCTGTTACCAGCTGAAATGCTACAGGAAAATCTCAGTTAATTGGACATGAGCCTTCTAGGAACTGCAAGTAATTTGATAAAACGTAACACGACAGAATAATATCATTTAACCAAGTTCCCGTAGGGGTCTATATCTATGCTGCATGCTCAGGACTCATTTGGTCTACATTTTGCATATTGCTATCACTAATATCTACCTATAGTATTAAAAATGAGAAGTGGCCGGGTGCTGTGGCTCATGGAGAGACACTGTATCTATTAAAAAAAAAAAAGAAGAAAAAGAAAGGAAGAAAGAAAGAAAGAGAAAGAAAGAAAAGAAAAGTGGCTAGAGCCACTTTGAAACTAAAATTTTAATTTAATTCAAATGTTAATGTAAATTTAATTTATTAAACATTCCAGCTCTATAATATTTTGAGTCATGAATGCATTTTTATTATGACATAAACATCCAGAAATGTACAGAGTATGATAAAGTACCAACAGAAATAGAAATGAACACATTGTTAATTTTTTGATGTCTTTGTTTCAGACGTTTTTGAAGAAGTAGTGCCTTAAAGATAAAATTGAATGGCCGGGCGCAGTGGATCACGCCTGTAATCCCAGCACCTTGGGAGGCCCAGGCAGGGGGATCAACTGGGGTCAGAAGTTCGAGACCAGCCTGGTGCAACATGGTGAAACCCTGTCTCTACTAAAAATACAACAATTAGCTGGGTGTGGTGGTAAGTGCCTATAATCCCAGCTACTCGGGAGGCTGAGGCAAGAGAATTGTTTGAACCTGGGAGGCAGAGGTTGCAGTGAGCCAAGATCGCACCACTGCACTCCAGCCTGGGGGAAAGAGCGAGACGTCGTCTCAAAAAAAAAAAAAGATACTACTGAACCTCTCTGTCCCCTCTTTCCCCATTCCAGAAGCTTCTGTATCCTTCTCATCCATGTCTTTATAGTTTATTTATGAACAACATATAGCATTCTTTGAATATTTAAACAAATCGCATTATACTATATATAATTATTAGTATATTAATATTATCTATAGTATATGGCATTATACTATGTATAATATGATATTAATATATTAGAATATATTACAAATATAATAGTACTAATATAATTATATTATAATATATAATTTTTTTTTTTTTTAGACGGAGTCTCACTCTGTCCCCCAGGCTGGAGTGCAGTGGCACTCTCTCAGCTGACTGCAACCTCCCTCTCCTGGGTTCAAGGGATTCTCCTGCTGCAGCCTCCCGAGTAGCTGGGATTACAGGAGCACACCACCATGCCCGGCTAATTGTTTTGTATTTTCAGTAGAGATGGGGTTTCGCCATGTTGGCCAGGCTAGTCCCAAACTGCTGACCTCAGGTAATCTGCCTGCCTCAGCCTCCCAAAGTGCTGGGATTACAGACGTCAACCACCATGCCCAGCCTATAATATATAATTATGCTATTATTAGTATAATAATTAAATATATTATTATACTATTATAACATACTAGTAATATAATTACTAATAGAATACTATATTACATATAGTATAATGCTGTATACTATAGATATTAATATATTATTAATATACTATACTAATATACTATTAATATAAATATATCCTATATTATATATAATATAATGCCATTTGTTTACATAGTCAAAAAAGCTATATATTGCTCATAATAAACTATAAAAACATGAATATATAATATATTATAATATGTAAAATGTAATATATAATATAACATATATAATTTGTATATACAATATAAATATAGAATATATACTATATTATAATATTATGCTATATTATATGTAATACAAGTACATAACATAATAATATATATTATATTCTTAATTATATCATATATAGTATATGTTATATATATAAAATACTACATATACATACAAAACTCTGCAACTTGATTTTTTTTCAGTTGTTATAATTTCGGGCCTTATCTATATATATATATATTTATCAAACCTCCCAGGTTCCATATATAAGAACAAATGTCAGGCTGGACACAGTGGCTCGCACCTGAAATCTCAGCACTTCGGGAGGCTGAGGCAGGAGGATTGCTTGAGCCCAGGAGTTCAATACCAGCCTGGGCAACATAGTGAGGCCCTGTCTCTACAGTAAATAGAACATTAGCTGGGTGTGGTGGTGCACACCTGTGGTTCCAGCTACTCAGGAGACTGAGGCAGGAGCATCCCTTGAGCCCAGGAGGTCCAGGCGGCAGTGAGCCGTGACTGCATCATTATTCTCCATCCTGGGTGACAGCGTGACACTCTGTCTCAAACAAAACCCCCAAATTTCATATATAAATAAATGTTATTCACTTTTAACCCCTCTAGAGAGTTTCAAATTATAAATATGCCACAATGTATTTATTTAGTGCCCTAAGGCTGATATATTTGGATTGTTTCTAATTTTTTTCCTGTTAAAAACAATGCTGTAATGCACATCTTGGCATATTTTTGGGGGGGAATATGTGTGAGAATTTCTCTATAGTCATTTATATTTCTTATGATTCCTGATATGTTTGGGCTTGTTTTTAGTTATTTAGCTTTCTTTATAGTTTTTTTTTTTGAAACAGGGTCTCACTCTGTCGCCCAGGCTGGAGTGCAGTGGTGTGATCTTGACTCACTGCAACCTCCCCTTCGGGTTCAAGCAATTCTCCTGCCTCAGCCTCCCGAGTAGCTGGGATTACAGGCATGTGCCACCATACCTGGCTAATTTTTGTATTTTCAGTAGAGATGGGATTTCACCATGTTGGCCAGGCTGGTCTCAAACTCCTAGCCTCATGTCATCAGCCTGCCTCAGCCTCCCAAAGTGTTGGGATTACAGGCGTGAGCCACTGCCTATAGTGGGTACCATGCTTTTTCTTTGCTTCTTCATCCACTCTTTCCTCTTCCCTTGTTTAGAAGTTAAACATTTGATTTATTTTCATTGGCTGTTAATTATTAGCATGCATGATTGCAGGTTTAGAGCTAATGAAAATCTCTATTATTTCCTCAAACAATACAAGGAACTTTGCATGCTTTTACTCCTAAAACCTCCTCCCATCTTCCGTAATATTGTTGGGCAATATTTTAGTTTCACTTACAAAATAAAAATAAATCCTCCCAGTTGTTCTTCATTATTGTTACTTATCATAATTTTACAGTGAATATTGTTTAAGTTTATCAACTTTTTTTTTTTTTTTTTGAGACGGAGTCTTTCTCTGTCCCCCAGGCTGGAGTGCAGTGGCGCAATCTCGGCTCACTGCAAGCTCCCCCTCCTGGGTTCACGCCATTCTTCTGCCTCAGCCTCCCAAATAGCTGGGACTACAGGCGCCCGCCAACACGCCCGGCTAATTTTTTGTATTTTTTTTAGTAGAGATGGGGTTTCACTGTGTTAGCCAGGATGGTCTCGATCTCCTGACCTTGTGATCCGCCCACCTCGGCCTCCCAAAGTGCTGGGATTACAGGCTTGAGCCACCGCGCCTGGCCTAAATTTATCAACTTTTTAATCAATTCCTTACTCATCATTGGCTTTTTGCATTATACACCTTCCTTATAGGTTTGTTTTCTTACTTGCTGAGATATCATCTTTGTTATTTCTCTTAATAAGGAATTGTTTGCAGTAAAATTCCCTAAACTTTTGTGTCTGAAATATCTCTTTCGGCTCACTCCTGCGTAATGATTTGGCATGTATGTCTGGTACTACCTCCCTCCTCTTGTCTCTATCGGCCCTGGAGGACTCCTAGTAAATATATGCTGAATCTGTTCCTTCTGTATGAACTGTTTCCTGACTTCTTTCATACTTTTCACCATTTTATGAGCTGCATTTTGTGTGATTTCCTCAAATCTACCTTTTAGTTTATTAGTTATCTCTTTAGCATATTGTATAATGTGTTCGTTGAAGTTTTATTTTTAATGACTCTCATTTTATTTCTAGTTCAGTTGAATTTTTTAAAAATTTCACAGTCCACCCCAACCCTAGTTTTGTGTTGTATTCTTTCATTTTCTTTTGTTTCTTTCTTTCATGCATTTTATTCCTGTGTATTATTGCCTGCTTGAATATATGATTTTAAGGTCTCTTTGAGATTGCTTTATATGTATAGTTCTTGGTTCTAAATTCTGTTGCATTTGCTGCGCCTACTAATTTTCTCTTACAGCAGTTATTTACTTCATGAACTTAGTAATTTTTTTTTTTACCGTGAGTTTATCTTTGCGGGCAATGATTTTCTGTGAAATGCATGTGCTTGTTCCAGACCTTATAGATTCCAGACCAGTTTTTTTGTTTTGTTTTGCTGGGTTTTTGTTTTGTTTTTTGTTTTTGAGACAGAGTCTTACTCTTTTGCCCAAGCTGGAATGCAGTGGTGCCTCACTGCAGCCTGGACCCCTGGGCTCAAGCGATCTTCTTGCCTGTGCCTCCCAAAGTGCTGGGGTTACAAGTGGGAGCCACCCGCCTGACCAGCTTTATGTTTGCTTCTCGGAATGGGTTCTTTTGACTGACTGGTAGCATGGATTAAGACCACAGGTTTGTTTATGATGCAGGTGGATGTTCTGCTTTCTTTTGAGTGATTTTTTTTTTTTTTTTTTTTCCTTGGGACAGGGTTTCACTGTGTCACCCAGGCTGGAGTGCAGTGGTGTGATCATAGCTCACTGCAGTCTCAACCTCCCAGACTCAAGTGATCCTCCCGCCTCAGCCTCCTGAGTAGCTGGGACTACCAGCATGAACTACCACGCCAGGCTCACTTTTTAAAGTTTTAGTAGAGATGTGGTCTTACTATATTGCCCAGGCTGGTCTTGAACAACTGGACTTAAGCAATCCTCCTGCCTCAGCCTCCCGAAGTGTTGGGATTACAGGCATGGGCCACCATGCCCAGCTTGATTCTCTTACTTTCTAAGGCCCTGGAAGATGACCAACTTTCTTGCTGTGTTTCTGGCTAATAAAAGGACTTCTGTTGGCTGTTTCTTGGTGCTCAGATTTATGCTGGGGCGAGGGGGTGGTCAGTTCCAGCTCCCCACTTCTCATAGGCTGAGAGATTCTGAGCATTTGTTTAATCACCAGTCTCTGCAGTATTTATCTAGCTCTAATACCCTCATGGACTATTTCTTTTTAGCTCCTGCTCCTTGCTCTGAAGTCTGGGGAATATTCTTTTCTTATTTTCAGAATTGGCCAGGTATTTAAACACTGGGACAAAGGGATTAAATTTTATCTAGCATTACTATGTGATGAGAATGGAAGAGTCTCCCCATATGCAAAATTAATTAGAAGTTCAGTAATCAGTGATTCCATTTTTGTGTATAGGATATTACTTGCCCCTTTTGAGCCTTGAGATCCTCAACTGTGTTTGGGAGTAATGTTAATATCTACCTAAAAGGATTGTTGTGAAGATTAAAGAAAGCAGATAATGGAAATGTTACCTAGAGATCAGCTACGGTCTTGCTACTCCCTTAATTTTAGATAAAATATTCTTAAACCCCAGCCCTCATGCAGTGAGTAGGGAGGTGGTGGGGCTTACCTTCTGCTCATCTTGGCTTTTGAGTTTCCGCATGTGGTGAATGAATTCTGTTTAAGTACTGCCTCTATGTCTTAAACATGCTGGGCTGGGCACGGTGGCTCACGCCTGTAATCCCAGCACTTAGGGAGGCCAAGGCCAGCCGATCACCTGAGGTCAGGAGTTGGAGACCAGCCTGGCCAACATGGTGAAACCCCATCTCTACTAAAAATACCAAAAAAATTAGCTGGGTATGGTGGTGCCCGCCTGTAATCCCAGCTACTCTGGAGCCTGAGGCAGGAGAATCGCTTGAACCCAGGAGGTGGAGGTTGCAGTGGGCAGAGGTCGCACCATTGCACTCCAGCCTGGGAGACAAGAGAGAAACTCCATCTCAAAAATAAAAAACAAAAACAAAACACACAAAACAACATGCTGGTCCTCTTCCATAATGTGTTCCCCTATGTGGGAATTTTTTTTTTTTTTTGAGACGGAGTCCCACTCTGTTGCCCAGGCTGGAGTTCAGTGGCACGATCTCGGTTCAGTAGCTGAGATTATAGGCATGAACCACTACGCCCGACTAATTTTTGTATTTTTAGTAGAGACGGGGTTTCGCCATGTTGGCCAGGCTAATCTCGAACTCCTAACCTCAGGTGATCTGCCCACCTCGGCCTCTCAAAGTGCTATGATTACAGGCATGAGCCACCGCACCCGGCCCATGTGGAAAAATTTTAAAAAAAAAAAAAAAAAAAAATCACCAAAACATAAGCCACCCTCATAGGGCTCTGTGCATTGTGTACTGAAAATTGAAGGATCCCTTGATCATTTCAGCACCTTGAGATCCATCCATCGCCATATTGACTGAAACCCCCCACCCCACCTCCCATGTTTCCTCTCATCTCTCCTCCTCATTCCTTCTCTCTGTGTTTACCCTAGAACTTCACGTTCTTCTCATTTCATGAGGCAGAGTGGTTCGGCTTTCTCTAGCTTTGAGCACCAAATTTCCTTCTGCACTCACTTTGCATAACTGAGCCAAGGTGCTCAGTGAACTTTCCAGATAAGCGACTCCCTGTCCTTAGAAGGAAGTTGTTATTTTAAATAGCAAGTTTTTCATTCCTTTGTATGTAAAGCACAATAACTAGCACATAATAAACACTCAACAAATGTTAGCTATTAAGATATCATGATTTCCACTTTGAAAGTCTGTGATTCTTTTCTTCTTTCTTTCTTTCTTTCTTTTTTTTTTTTTTGAGACAGAGTCTTGCTCTGTCACCCAGGCTGGAGTGCAGTGGCATGACTCTCACTCACTGTAACCTCTGCCTGCTGGGTTCAAGCCATCCTTCTACCTCAGCCTCTCAAATAGCTGTGACCACAGCCATGTCTCACCATGCCCAGCTAATTTTTGTATTTTTTGTAGAGATGGGGTTTTGCCATGTTGCCCAGGCTGGTCTCAAACTCCTGGGCTTAAGCTATCCGCCCATCTCGGACTCTCAAAGTGCTGGAATTACAGGCATGAGCCACCATGCCTGGCCAAGTCTTTGATTCTAAGTTAGATTTAATGACTGATTAAGCAGAATTGATTTCAAAAGGGAAGTATGGAGGCAAAACAGTGATCATCCCAAAGTTGAACTAAAATTATTATTATTATTATTATTATTATTTTGAGAGGGAGTCTCACTCTGTCACCCAGGCTGGAGCGCAGTGGCGTGATCTCAGCTCACTGCAACCTCTACCTCCCGGGTTCAAGCGATTCTCCTGCCTCAGCCTCCTGAGTAGCTGGGATTACAAACACGTGCCACCATGGCTGGCTAATTTTTTGTATTATTAATATAGACCACTGTGCCCGGCTAGAATTAAAATTATTTTGTATTTACTTACATTCTTATTCCTTTACTAATGCATATGAATAAAGAAAATACAGATGGCTGCGTGCAAACAGTGTATGATAATATTAAATTAAAAAAAAGAAAGTAGGCTGGGCATGGTGGCTCATGCCTGTAATCCCAGCACTTTGGGAGGCTGAGGCAGGCAGATTGTCTGAGGTCAGGAGTTTGAGACCAGCCTGGCCAGCATGGTGAAACCCCGTCTCTACTAAAAATACAAAAATTAGTCTAGTGTGGTGGTGTATGCCTGTAATCCCAGCTACTTGGGAAGCTGAGGCAGGAGAATCACTTGAACCCGGGAGGAGGAGGTTGCAGTAAGCTGAGATCACGCCGTTACACTCCAGCCTGGGCAACGGGGCGAGGCTCTGTCTCAAAAAAAAAGAAAGTAGTCTGGGTGCTTTGGCTCACGCCTGTAATCCCAGCACTTCGGGAGGCCGAGGTGGGCAGTTCACCTGAGGTCTGGAGTTTGAGACCAGCCTGCCCAACATGGCGAAACCCCTTCTCTATTAAAAATACAAAAATTAGCTGGGCGTGGAAGTGGGTGCCTGTAATCCCAGCTACTCCGGAGGCTGAGGTAGGAGAATCGCTTGAACCGGGGAGGCGGGGGTTGCAGTGAGCCAAGATTGCGCCACTGCACTCCAGCCTGAGCGACAAGAGTGAAACTCTGTCTCAAAATAAATAAATTAAATAAATAAATAAATAAATAAATAAATGTAAAAAGCACAAATTGATCTTATAAAGAGGCTGTCAATCTCATTTATAATCAGGGAAAATAAAAATAAAACCAAGGGAGACACAATTTTACTCTCACCAGAAGTGCAAAATTAAAGAATCTGATAGGTCAGGTACAGTGGCTCACGCCTGTAATCTCAGCACTTTGGGAGGCTGAGGTGGGCAGATCACTTGAGGTCAGGAGTTCGAGACCAGCCTGGCCAACATGGTGAAACCCCATCTCTACTAAAAATACAAAAATTAGCCAGGCATTGTAGTACATACCTGTAATCCCAGCTACTTGGGAGGCTGAGGCAGGAGAATCACTTGAACCTAGGAGGTGGCGGTTGCAGTGAGGCAAGATCATGCATTGCACTCCAGCCTGGGCAACAAGAGCAAAACTCTGTTTCAGAAAAAAAAAAAAAAAAAGGAAATACAAAAATTAGCTGGACATGGTGGTGGGTGGTGGGCACCTGTAATCCCAGCTACTTGGGAGGCTGAAAGAGAATCACTTGAACCCAGGAGTTGGAGGTTTCAGTGAGCCAAGATTGTATCACTGCACTCCAGCCTGGGCCACAGAGCAAGCCTCTATCTCCAAAAAAAAAAAAAAAAAGTGATAATAACAAGTGTTGGCTAAGATGTGGAGCAATGGTGACTCCCACACATTGCTGGTGGGAATGTTAATTAGCACAACCACTTTAGGTAACAGTTTGCTATTATTTGGCAAAATAGAAGAAATGCCTGTCCTTCTAGAGAAATTCTTATTCATGTGCACCTGAAGCTTGACAAAGCAGTCAAACCAGCATGGATCAAAACAGCCCCAAAGAAGAATCAACCCAAATGCCCAAAATAGTAGAATGGATCAATAAATTTTATATTATTCCTGCAATGGTATCTCATACAGCTAGAGTAATAACAAAATTTTACAGCTGCACATGAAAACATGGATAAATCCTGCAATCAGAATATAAATAACAGAAGCAAGTCACAAAAAGACATCTAAATCATGAATTCTCTATAGAAAATGCAAAAACAGATACAGTAGAACAAACCTGTATTCACAGCCAGTCAGTTCTCTGTTCCTCTCTGTTTCTGTCCCTCTCTCTTGCCATCTTGAGATGACCTTGGAGACAAGCTCGTAATTTGCTAGTGCAGGGCTTCCTATGAGTGGTGTATATGCTGTGTTCCTCTGGTTTCATTTGCTCACACGTTCATTCAACAAGTACCGAGTACCAACTCTGTATAGGGCACTGTTCTTAGTGCTGATGGCAAAACAAGAAGACAAAATTCTGCTTCTATCCTGGAGCTAACATTTTTTGAGGGGCAGAGGGGTGGGTAGAGGATGAGGAGGAGACAGTAAATAAAATAAAAATGTAAATTATACATACACTAGATAGTGATAAGTACTGTGGGAAAAAATAAAGCCAGGAGAGGTTGTAATTATAAGTAGGGTGGCCAGGAAAGAACTCTTTGTGATGGCAATATCTAAGCAAAGATTTGAAGGAATGAGGAAGGTAGTTATGCCATTATCTGGGGAAGTGCTTTCCAGATACAGGAACAGCAAGTGCAAGGGCCCGGAGGCACATCCTTATCTCACCTGAGCATTTCAGAATCTGAGGAACATCTACTCCAAAAATCTCAAAATTTCCTTGCACTGTTACATGGTTCTTGCCACAAATATGACTCATGCTATTTTTACAACCAAGGAGAATCTATAATTTGTGAGCCAGCATGTGCATGTAAGAATAATCTTGACGTAAAGTAATAATTGAAGTCACATTTGGTGACTTCGTTAACTTATATCAGTTCCTTGGGGCTAACATGAGTTACCATACAGAGCACAAATGTGAGAATCTGGTTTAAATTGCAGCTTTGCCACTCTGTGGACTTGAGCAATTTATTTAATCTTTCTGAGTGCAGAAAGATAAAATTATATCCACCTTGAAGCACTGTGATGAGGATTGAGAGAAAATACAAGTTCAAGTCTTTGGTGACCTTCAGTAAGATTTTACAATGTTCTTTGCATACATCTTGCACATTTCTTCAATTATTCATATCCTTGGTATGCTATTTTTGTTGTTGTTGTTGTTGTTGTTGTCGAAAAAGAAAATTCTGAAAGTGTTCGGAGAGAAAAGGCAAATTTCTTTTTTTTTCTTTTTGAAATGGAGTCTCGCTCTGTTGCCCAGGCTGGAGCGCAGTGGTGCAATCTTAGCTCATTGCAACCTCCGTCTCCCAGGTTTAAATTATTCTCCTGCCTCAGTCTCCTGAGTAGCTGGGACTACAGGCTGGTGCCACCACGTCCTGCTAATTTTTTGTATTGTTAATAGTGATAGAGTTTCACCATGTTGGCCCGGCTGGTCTCGAACTCCTGACCTCAAGTGATCTGCCTGCCTTGGGCTCCCAAAGTGCTGGGATTACAGGCGTGAGCCACTGCACCCGGCCTCATAGATCTATTTTTAATCCCTCCAGCTCTAGAAAATCATATGGGGAAAAGAATTAATATATATTACACACAGACGTTCATTCTTAGTGCTGCACTGCAATATAACCTGTCTGTGTTGCAGTCTCTAACATCTCACACTCTATATTTATTCATGTCTTTGGTTAATACCTGTATCATTTTAGTCTACTAAGATTCAATTAATATCAATAAAAATAAAATAATAATAGTATAGTAAAGTCATAATATTTTATGCTTATATCACTTGTTTCCTGAGAGATCACAAAACTATAATAACATTATTTTATGAGTCATCTTTGCTAACCTGACTTTTATTCCCTTGAATGGATATACATATTTATACTAAAATACCATTCCTCGGCTGGGAGCGGTGGCTCACACCTGTACTCCCAGCACTTTGGCAGACTGAGGTGGGTGGATCACTTAAGGTCAGGAATTCAAGACCAGCCTGGCCAACGTGGTAAAACCCTGTCTCTACAAAAAATACAAAAATTAGCCAGGGTTGGTGGAGCATGCCTGTAGTCCCAGGTACTCTGGAGACTGAGGCAGGTGAATTGCTTGAACCCAGGAGGTGGAGGTTGCAGTCAGTGAGCCGAGACTGTGCCATTGCACTCCAGCTTGGGCAACAGAGTGAGACTGTCTCAAAATAAAACAAATTAAAAATAAAATAAAATAAAATATCATTGCCTATGTATGTGAAATTCAAATTTAACTGGGGCCAGGTGTGGTGGCTCATGTCTATAATCCTAGCACTTTGGAAGGCCAAGGCAGAAAAATCACTTGAAGCCAGGAGTTAGAGACCAGGTTGGGCAACACAGCAAATCCCTATTCTTAAAAAAAAAAAATTAAATAATAGAACTAGGCCGGGTGTAGTGGCTCACACCTGTAATCCCAAGCCTTTGGGAGTCAGAAGTAGGCAGGTCACTTGAGCTCAGGAGTTCAAGACCAGCCTGGGCTATATGATGAAACCTCATCTCTACAAAAAATTTTAAAAAATTAGTCAAGCATGGTGGCATCACCTGTAGTCCCAGCTACTCAGGAGGCTGACGTCTGAGGATCACTCCTGACCTCAAGGAAAGCATGTGGATGTCTGGGAGGAGGGGACAAAGCTTGGGTGAGGGGGACAGTAAACCAGAGAGACCGGGAATCCTAGTTTTTGGTAGCAGGAGGTTTGGAGCCCTTTAAAGGAAAGTTACTTCTGTTTTTTGTTTGTTTGTTTGTTTGTTTTTTGTTTTTTGCTTTTGTCAGTGTTTTCCTTGCGAATGAAACTGAATCTGTGAAGGTGATGTCAGATGAGAGATTGAACCACTCCAGCTACAAGGTAGAGGCGGCATTCCGTGAACACTCAGAAGCTCTCCCTGGCTTCCCCGTCAGCCGAATAGAAGTCTGAGCTGACTGAGACATGCACATGCTTTCCTTCCGGGCAAAACAAAACCTTTCATCATGCCTTTTCTACATCTCCCAGGGCCTCCACAACTCCTGTGATCCAAGACCTTCTTGAAATGCCAAAGTTACCTATTGTTAAATATTTTCAAAGCAGTGTTAGGCAGTCCTGCCAACCCTGTCCCGGCTGTCTCCAAGAGCCCTGGCCAACAGTGCAAGGGTCTTTGCCAATTTCCTGGAGAAGGGGGGTGTTACAGTTAAGTGGGGAGGGATCTTAAAGGGCCAGAGCCAATATTAGGGCTCCAGGCTGCCACATCTTCTGTCATTAGTGGGGACAGTTGGTGTCTCCTCTCTTTGTTCCTCACCCAAGCAGTTATTGTCTGCCTGTCTGATAGACGTGGTCTGGGAGGAGCTTCTGCCAGCTCACCTCTAGATAAGAGTGTGCAAAACACAGCCTTTGCTTCTTCCTGGGGACACTGTCTTGACCCTTGAGCTGGAAAGAAGAGGCTGGTTCCAGGGAGGGAATGGGCCATGTCTCAGTCAACTTCTTTCTTTCTTTCTTTCTTTCTTTCTTTCTTTCTTTCTTTCTTTCTTTCTTTCTTTTCTTTCTTTTCTTTCTTTCTTTCTTTCTTTCTTTCTTTCTTTCTTCCTTCCTTCTTTCTTTCTTTCTTTCTTTCTTTCTTTCTTTCTTTCTTTCTTTCTCTTTCTTTCTTTCTTTCTTTCTTTCTTTCTTTCTTTCTTTCTTTCTCTTTTTTCTTTCTTTCTTCTTTCTTTCTTCTCTCTCTCTCTCTTTCTTTCCTTCCTTCCTCTTATTAATTTATTATTTATTTATTTGAGACAGTATCTTGCTCTGTTGTCCAGGTTGAAGTGCCATGGTGTGATCTCAGCTCACTGCAACCTCCGTTCTCAGGTTGAAACGATCCTCCTGCCTCAGCCTCCCGAGTAGCTGGGACTATAGGCATGTGCCACCACGCTGTGCTAATTTTTGTATTTTTTGTAGAGACAGGGTTTCACTGTATTGGCCAGGCTGGTCTCTTGAACTCCTGGCCTCAAGTGATCCACCCGTCCACCCATCTCGGCCTCCCAAAGTGCTGGGATTATAGGTGTGAGCCACCATGCCTGGCCTCTCTCTCTTTCTCTCTTTCTTTTCTTTCTTTCTTTCTTTCTTCCTTTCTTTCTTTCTTTCTTTCTTTCTTTCTTTCTTTCTTTCTTTCTTTCTTTCTTTCTTTCTTTCTTTCTTTCTTTCTTTCTTTCTTTCTTTCCTTCCTTCCTTCCTTCCTTCCTTCCCTCCCTCCCTCTCTCTCTCTCCCTCTTTCTTTCTTTCTTTCTTTCCTCTTTCTCTCTCTCTCTCTCTCTTTCTTTCCATAATTTCTCTAGAAGAAACTCAGTTGACTTCTTTCTTGCCTGTGGCTGGACCACAGAGAGGTGGACATTTGAAAGGGAGGACAGGAGGGAAGACAGCCACTAAAAACAGGCACTGGCTGGGCAGGGTGGCTGCTCAGACTTGTAATCCCAGTATTTTGGGAGGCCGAGGTGGGAGGATCACTTGAGCCCAGGAATTGAGGCTGCAGTGAACTATCATGGCACCACTGCACTCCAGCCTGGGTAACAGAGAGAGACCCTGTCTCTAAAATAAATAAATAAATAATAAATATGTAAATAAAAGCAGGCACTATTTTGGCTGTTTTGGGTCTAGAGCAGTATTTTCCATGTTTGGGCATTTGCATTCCACCTTTGTAATTTTTGCTGACTCTCTTTATTTTATTTTAATTTTTTCTTTTTTGAGATGGAGTCTTGCTCTGTCGCCCAGGCTGGAGCATAGTTGCACGATCTTGGCTCACTGCAACCGTGGTCTCCCAGGTTCAAGCAATTCTCATGCCTCAGCTTCCCAAGTAGCTGGAATTGCAGGTGTGCTCACCACACCTGGCTAATTTTTTTGTATTTTTAGCAGAGATGGGGTTTTGCCACGTTGGCCAGGCTGGTCTTGAACTCCTGACCAACCTAAGGTGATCTGCCCACCTCGGCCTCCCAAAATGCTGGGATTATAGGCATGAACCACCATGCCTGGCCTGCATTTATTTTTATAAATGCACATCTCTGGACCTAAAAATGCTTATCCATGTGACCTTTGAAACCAACTCGAGTAATAATAGCTGAAATTTATTGAGTGTTTTGGGCCCTGAACTATTTCCAAGCCCTTCATGGTATGAATTTATTTATTCCTCACTGAGAGGAGGGGAGGAGGAGGAGAATAATACTACTGACTTCAACTACTGCCGTGTGAGGATTCTCTGGCTGGTATGTGTAAAGTGCTCAGAACCGTGTCTGATAGGAAGAAGATACGTGCAAGCATTTGCAGTTAGTATTATCATTGCCATTTCACAGATGGCAAAAGGCAGGCAAGTGTAGGGATACTGGCTTGCTTAAGGGCCCAAGATGGTGGAATCAAATCCAGACACCGAGTCCGGAGCCTAGACACTAATCCTTGGCGCTGTTCACCTTCCACACTCTTGGAAACACTTCAACCCACCTAGAAGAAGTGCTCACTGTTTGTCACCTGGATGCAAAGGGTGGGATGTGGTGCCCGCTTCTCTGACCAGTGAAGTTGGTGTGCAGTTTCTGCAGAGGACTGGAGGATGGAGTCCCATGTCTACTCAGAAATGTCAGGAACTCACCTGCTAAGCTGCCCCATCCAAGGAGGATGCTGAACCTTTATCCATTCTGAACAGAATCTTCAGAGGAAGGAGCTACTGTCTCTCTTCACTGTTCCTGCAATGCAGAACCAAACGTTCCGGCTTTGAACAAAGGCATTGACCATAAGTTACTGGCTTGAGTATTCTACGTGCCTAGCCCTGGGGGAGGAGGGGTGGACTTGAATCCAGCCTGTTCTATAAGCGTGCAATGCCTAATGGTCCAAAAGGTGTTGCAGATGAAGTTTTTGATCTTTCTGAGAGTAATCTGTTTTTTACCACCCCAGAGGCCCTCATTTGCATACCAACATATTGATTTGGTAAATAAAACTGTTCCTTTTCTTCCATACAGCAGATCCCTAAAGGGTCTTAACCTGACCAATGGAGTCCAGTTGAAGTTACGATAGGGACCTGAAAGTGCCTCCTGCCTGCTGCAGAAAGTTGAGATTTAATTTATTAATTTAGACTTCCAAACAACTCCAGACAATGAACAGCTTATGCTGTGTGCATTTTTCAAACATTCAGAAAATGCTTTTGCTGTTAGAAACTTCTATCTTCTCTCCTCTGCCTTTTAAGGAGAGTATCAATTGTAAGCCTTCGTTTAGAACATGTTTTTTTGTTTGTTTTTGTTTCTGTTTTTCCTTAAGCAACGGAATCTCACTCTGTTACCCAGGCTGGAGTGCAGTGGCACAATCACAGCTCACTGAAGCCTTAGACTCCTTGGGTTCAAGCGATCCCAGCCTCCTGGGTAGCTAGAACCACGCCTGGCTAATTTCTTAAATTTTTTAGAGACAGGGTCTCACTATGTTTCCCAGGCTGGTCTCCAACTCCTAGCCTCCAGCAGTGCTCCCACCTTGATCTCTCAAAGTTCTGGGATTACAAGTGTGAGCCACTGTACCTGGCCTAGAACAAGTTTCTAATATAGACTCATCTCAACTTCTTGAAAAACAGTTGTTGTTGTTGTTGTTATTGTTGTGTGCGTGTGTGTAAGTCGGGTTTACTGAGATATAATTTGCCACAGTAAAATTTGCATTTCTTAGGTATACACACCTAAAGTTTTAACAAATGTAAGCTGTACCATTATCACCACAATTACGATAGATACTAGATAGATAATATTTCATCATTCCCCCTAAAGTTCCCTCATGCCCCTTTGTAGTCAATCTTTTCCTCATCCCAATCCTTGGCAGCCACTGTCCTGATTTTTGCCTCTGTAGTTGTATCTTTTTTTTTGGCGGGGGGCGCGGGCAGAGTCTCAGTCTGTTGCCCAGGCTGGATGAAGCAGCATGATCTTGGCTCACTGCAGCCTCCACCTCCCAGGTTAAAGCAATTCTCCTGCCTCAGCCTCCCGAGTAGCTGGGATTACAGGCATGTGCCACCATGCCCAGCTAATTTTGTATTTTTAGTAGAGACGGGGTTTCGCCACGTTGGCCAGGTTGGTCTTGAACTCCTGACTTCAAGTGATCCACCCGCCTCAGCCTCCCAAAGTGCTAGGATTACAGGCGTTAGTCACTGTGCCTGTCCTTTAGCTGTGTCTTTTTTACAGTAGGTATTTTTACTTTTAAATGGCAAGGTGGCTATATATTTTTTTAATCACATGTTCCCTACTAAAAATGTCTGGCAATACCAAATAAAATAAAATAAAATAAAACAAAACAAAATAAAATAAATAAAAATTGAAATTAAAATGTCTGGAAAGAAGCTGCTATTTTTAAATTATTTACACCCCACACTCCTTATTGCAAAAAGGATATAAGGAAGGCCAGGTGCGGTGACTCACACCTGTAATCCCAGCACTTTGGAAGGCCGAGACGAGCGGTTCACTTGAGGTCAGGAGTTCAAGACCAGCCTGGCCAACATTGTGAAACCCCATCTCTAATAAAAAATACAAAAATTAGCCAGGTATGGTGGTGTGTGCCTGTGATCCAGCTACTCAGGAGGCTGAGGTAGGAGAATCGCTAGAACCTGGGAGGCAGAAGTTGTAGTGAGCCGAGATTATGCCATTGCACTCTAGCCTGGGTGACAGAGTGAAACTCCATCTCAAAAAGAAAAAAAAAAATGGATGTAAGGCAGCAATAAAGTCATACAGTGAGAAAAACCACTGCAAGGAAGCCTAGACAGAGTGAAGACTGGTTGAAGGATTCCTTCTCCCCAACTTTAAAAGAAAAATGGCATAAGCCTTTGGTCCCAGCTGCTCAGGAGGCTGAGGCAGGAGGATGGCTTGAGCCCAGGAGTTTGAGGCTGCAACGAGTTATGATAGTGCCGCTGCACTTCAGCCATAGGCAACAGAGAGAGATCCTATCTCAAAAAATTTAAATGAGAAGTTTACATCTTCAAATAAATTGCAAGAATAGGACAATGAATGCCTCTATATACTCTTCTCCTAAATTTACAAACTGTTAACATTTTTGCCACATTTCTTCTCTCTCTCTTTGTATATGTATACACTCTTGTTTATTTATGTTTGTTTGGTTTTGCTGAACCTTTTGAGAGTTACCTGCAGAAATCATAAGACTATCTCCCTAAACACTTCAGCACGCAGCTCCTAACATTCTCCCTCAGAGGCATTCTCCCTCAGAAACACAATAAATTGTTACTCAGTAAATTTAGTAATCATTAGATGCTATTATTTAACATATAGTGGCACTTTGGGAAGCCAAGGTGGGGGGATCCCTTGAGGCCAGGAGTTCAAGGCAGCCTGGCCAACATGGTGAAATGCTGTCTCTACTTAAAAAACAAAATTTAGCCAGGCATGGTGGCGAGCACCTGTAATTCCAGCTACTCGGGAGGCTGGGGCTTGAGATTGCTTAAACCTGGGAGGTGGCGGCTGCGGTGAGCTGAGATCATGCCTCTGCACTCCAGCCTGGAGACAGAGCGAGACTCTGTCTCAAAAAATAAATAAAGAGATAAATAAAAATAACATATAATCCATAATCACTTTTCTCCAGTTGTCCCAATGATATCTTTTATAGCTGTTTAGGTTTTTCAAGAAAAACATTAATCCAGCATATCCAGTGAAGGATCAGGCCTTGTATTTTGTTGTTATGTCATTTTAGCTTCCTTTATTCTTGAACAGTTCTCCCAGCCTATCTATTTATCTATCTATCTATCCATCTGTCTATCTATATCTTTTATGACATTCACATTTTTGAAGAGTTCAGGCCAGTTGTTTTTCACAGTGTTCCTCAGTTTGGATTTGCCTGACTCTATGCC
Organism: Hylobates moloch; assembly: GCF_009828535.3. Taxonomy (NCBI): domain Eukaryota; kingdom Metazoa; phylum Chordata; class Mammalia; order Primates; family Hylobatidae; genus Hylobates; species Hylobates moloch. Next base: position 60,250,384 of record NW_026652292.1, on the reverse strand, counting down.
CATGGTTTAGACTCAGCCAGGGGAACCACGGGTGAGAGGTTGTGTCCTTTTCAGTGTTTGGCAGAGGGAGGCACCTGCAAGACATTTCTGAAAAGTTCCTTTTGCAAAAGAAAAGCAAGCCCCAAGTTCTTCCTGCAAGAAGAGCATTTAGCTTCGAATGCCTCCTCAGTTGCGACTTTGTGCAAGTCTCTTTAGCAAGGCATTTCCAGGAGAGACTGATCAAGAATTATGGTTTAGATTTTAGTTAAATGCTGTCACTTAGCTTTAAAACATATGTTCCCATATTCCCTGCATCAACAACGATTTCTATTTTATTACTCTTTGAATCATTTCTCCCTCTTTGGGAATATATATCTTCAGTTATTATGTAACATGGTGGAAAAGTAGGATCAGACTTACAAAACGTGAGTCACATGCCCATTTTTCGTAAGCCTACTTGAGTTCTTTTCCCTGGTGTGCACATGGCTAACTCCCTTACAGTCTCCAGATCTAAATATTCCCTCTCCAGGTGGCCAATCCCAACTTCCCTCCTGAAAACATCAACTGCGACTCCCTACCTGTATCCTAAATATCCCCCATATTCTAAAAAATAGAGACAGGTGACCGGGCGTGGTGGCTCACGCCTATAATCCTAGCACTTTGGGAGGCCAAGGTGGGTGGATCACCTGAGGTTAGGAGTTCAACACCAGCCTGGCCAACATGCTGAAACCCCATCTTTACTAAATATACAAAAATTAGCTGGGCGCGGTGGTGCACACCTGTAATCCCAGCTACTCAGGAAGGTGAGGCAGGAGAATCGCTTGAACCCGGGGAGCGGAGGTTGCAGTGAGCCGAGATCACGCCACTTTACTCCAGCCTGGGCTATAGAGCGAGAATCTTTCTCCAAAAAAAAAAAAAAAAAAAAAAAAAAAATAGAGACGGGATCTTGCTACTTGCCCAGGCTTGTCTTGAACTCCTGGCCTCCAGCAATTCTCCCACTTCAGCCTTTCTAGTAGTAGCTGGGGCAACAGGCATGCGCCACCATGCCTGGCTTTACTCCACCTATTTTCTCTCTCTCTCCTTTTCAGTTCTTATCTCTTGTTATCTCCAATATCCAATATAACTTACTTATTTGTGTATTTATTATTGTTGGTCTAGTCCTGATGGCACATGGGCCCTATGGGGCAGGGATTTCTGTCTGTGGTGTCCACTGCTATAGTCGTCGCACTGAGAACCGTGCCTGGCACATCATAAGATCTTATGCATATTTACTGAGTGAATGAAGGAACAGATGAATGGCTCTTTGTCCAGTGAGCAAATTGTTTCATGTTTAGAATGAGAGAATCGCGAAAGTTATTGATCTCGTAGTAGTTAAGAGTATACAAGAGCTTGGGTTGGGTTCAAATTGTTGTTTGAACGTGGCTCATCTTTTACAGGAGACTGTTCTAGAATCTCAAGATTAAGTGGCAGTGAAGTGTGGTGCTAACAGGCCCAAGAACCCTGACCTGGTGTCCTGACTCCATGTGTCATAATGGTGGAACCTTGACGCTCCAGGCTCTGTCAAACCCGGGTTCTCTCCCCTTGGGGCCACACCCTTCTTTAATTCCTTTCGTTTCAAGGAGATGGCCCCAAAGGATAGAGAAAGGGTTTCCCGCCGGGCGTGGTGGCTCACCCCTGTAATCCCAGCACTTTGGGAGGCCGAGGTGGGCGGATCACTTGAGGTCAGGAGTTCGACACCAGCCTGGCCAACACGGTGAAATGCTGTCTCTACTAAAAATGCAAAAATTAGCCAGGAATGGTGGCTGCGCCTGTAATCCAAGCTACTCGGGGGTTGGAGCCAGGAGAATCGCTTGAACCCAGGAGGTGGAGGCTGCAGTAAGCTGAGATCACGCCACTGCACTCCAGCCTAGGTGGCAGAGCAAGATGCTGTCTCAAAAAACAAAACAAAACAAAAAAAATAAAGAAAAGGGGATTCCCTTGTCTTTTATTCCTTCTCGCACCCAAATAGCAGTTTTGCTGCTTTCATCCTTCCTACTGAGGCACCTTCCACCTCCATTACCTCAACGTCTGGGATGAGGACAGAGTGGGGCCCGGCCCTCCTGCCAAGACCCAATGGGTTACTGCTCTGACAGGGCAGACATCCCAACTCCTTTTATTATGATCATGGGGCAGAAATTGTGGTGCCATGGGGCCATGCAGTCACAACTCTTATGTCATTCAGACATCAAGGACAAGGGATTTCCTGTTCTTTAATAGAAACAAACAAATCAAAGCAGAGTGATTTCTAAACAAAGAAAGAACCCTGATACTGAGTGCAAATCAAGGAGAGTGATTTCTAAACAAAGAGAGAGTCTTAATGCAGCCTGTGTGCGGGCAAGAAAAGACAATGGAAGTCACAGGTTGTTACATATGCTCCCTGGAGAAGGCAAAGTCACGGTGGGTGTGGTCATGGGAACCTAGGAACATTGAAAGATTTTCCTGAGAGCTGTACCTTCCCCTTGGACAAGTTCCTCAACCTTTCCAGCTGAGGGATTTTTTTCCATCTGTATTTGAGGATAATAATATTTATCTTCTATGGTTCTTGGTAATGAATAGAGGTAATACATGCAAAATGTTGGACAGAGAGTAGGTATTTAATATTAATAATAGTGATAATAATGTAGTAGCTACCATTTATTGAGCAGCTGTTCTGTGCATGCTCACAGCAACCTTACAACCTCATTCCATAGGCACTTTTTTTTTTTTTTTTGAGACGGAGTCTGGCTCTGTCACCCAGGCTAGAGTACAGTGGCATGATTTCAGCTCACTGCAGCCTCCACCTCCCACATTCAAGTGATTCTTCTGCCTCAGCCTCCTGAGTAGCTGGGGTTACAGGTGCCTGCCACCACGCCCGGCTAATTTTTGTATTTTTAGTAGAGATAGGGTTTTGCCATGTTGGCCAGGCTGGTCTCGAACTGTTGACTTCAAGTGATCCTCCTGCCTCAGCCTCCCAAAGTGCTCGGATTACAGGCATGAGCCACTGCATCTGACCAGCACTCTTGTTAGTTCTATTTTACAAACTCAAAAATGGAGTGTTAAAGAAATATGTTTCTGCAAAGAATAGGTGGCAGGTTAAAAAAAAAAAGATAAAATAAAAGAATATGTTTCTACCTAAGCCACACAGAGAGAGAGTAGGAAAGATTCAGGCCAAAGGTTGGACGCCTGACTCAAGAACCTAGTTCTTAAATTCTTTTATTTTTTAATTTTATTTATTTATTGAGATGGAGTCTCGCTCTGTTGCCCAGGCTGGAGTACAGTGGCACAATCTTGGCTCACTGCAAGCTCCAACTCCGGGTTCACTCATGCCATTCTCCTCCCTCAGCCTCCTGAGTAGCCTGGACTACAGGCACCCGCCACCATGCCTGGCTAAATTTTTTTTGTATTTTTAGTAGAGACGGGGTTTCACCACGTTAGCCAGGATGGTCTCGATCTCCCGACCTTGTGATCTGCCTGCCTTGGCCTCCCAAAGTGCTAGGATTACAGGCATGAGCCACCGCGCCCGGCCTAAATTATTTTCTTTTTTTAATTTATTTTTTGAGACTGAATCTTGCTCTGCCACCCAGGCTGGAGTGCAGTGGCGTGATCTTGGCTCACTGCAACCTCCACCTTCTGGGTTCAAGCAATTCTCCTGTCTCAGCCTCCCAAGCAGCTGGGATTACAGGCACATGCTGGCACGCCTGGCAAATTTTTCATATTTTAGTAGAGATGGGGTTTCACCGTGTTGCCCAGGCTGGTCTCAAACTCCCAAACTCAGTCAATCCACCTGCCTTGGCCTCCCAAAGTGCTAGGATTACAGGCGTGAGCCACCGCGCCTGGCCCAGACTCAGTTTTTAATCTCAGAAATGGAGATGACAACAGTATCTACTGCTAGGGAACCATGAGTTTGTTACAGTAAGCTCCCAGGGCCGTGCTCGTCACAATGCTACCACTAGATGACCTTTCATGGCTAACATAGAACCGTATCGTGTGCCTGGCTCAGTGGCTCATGCCTGTAATCCCACCACTTTGGGGGACTGAGACGGGTGGATCACATGAGGTCAGCAGTTTCAGACCAGCCTGACCAACAAGGTGAAACCCCGTCTCTATTTAAAATACAAAAATTAACTGGGCGTGGTGTCGCATGCCTGTAATCCCAGCTACTCGGGAGGCTGAGGTAGGAGAATCACTTGAATCTGAGAAAAGGAGGTTGCAGTAAGCTGAGATTACACCATTGCACTCCAGCCTGGGCAACAGGGGTGAAATTCTGTCTCAAAAAAATAAAAAATAAAAAAGAATCATACTGTGAAGAGTGTTGATGCACCGAGAAAAACTGAAATAACAATAAGTGGATTGGATGACTCAGCGCAGTGTTTATACACACATGTGGACACAGGGGACATCCTGGTATAATGGAAAGAGCATGTGTTCTGGAACCATGCTGACCTGCATTGGAGTGCGCACTCTAGCTGTTGCTAGCTGTGAGATCTTGAGACCTCCCTCACCCACACTTTCCTTGTTTGCATAACATGGACCTGAATTTTTGCTTATCAGAGTATTTGTGAACATCTAACATGATGCTCATTTCCTTCCCTATGAATGTCTATTGCTGTTTAGAAATCCTGATGAAAAGGCAAAGACTGTTCTGATTGACTTGGGAAGAGGGTATAAAGTCAATACCTCGCTTGGCTAATCAGAAAGACTCCCTTTAGTGAACGGGATTAGAGTTTTGATTGAAAAAAAAAAAGCTACTGGGTGCAGTGGCTCATGCCTGCAATCCCAACACTCTGGGAGGCCAAAGCAGGCAGATCACCTGAGGTCAGGAGTTCGAGACCAGCCTGGCCAACTGATGAAACCCCATCTCTACAAAATATTCAAAAATTAGCTGGGCGTGGTGGTGCATGTCTGCAGTCTTAGCTACTTGGGGGGCTGAGGCATGAGAATTGCTTGAACCTGGGAGGCAGAGGTTGCAGCGAACCAAGATTGTGCCACTGCACTCCAGCCTGGACAACAGAGCAAGACCCTGTCTCAAAAAAAAAAAAAAAAAAAAGGAAGGAAGGAAAGAAAGAAGCTAAAGAAAAATTGTTCTATCAAAACAGAATAAAAGAGGATAATGATTTAGTCAAGGAATGTGTTGATGACTGTATTATATAGATCCTTATCTTGCAATCCATGTTACAGAATCCTAAAAACTCAACCTCTGATGGGGACCAAGATGCTCTGTAGCTTATTGTAGAAGCCCCTCTATAGACACAATCTCCCAAAAAGGGGTCATTTGACCTCTATTGGAATACTTCTAGGATGGCCAATTCACTGTTGCATGAGGCTGGCAATTTTGCTTTTGATAACGTGAGCTCTTCCTAAGGTTTGCCCCCAAATTCTTCCTGCAGCTGACTTCCACCAGCCTCTGACAAAGCACATTTTCCCATCTCTTCTCTCTGTGACTTGGCAGGGATTGGATTTTAATGGTTATCTACTGAGCAGAGTACTTTACAGTTCTTGATAATAGCCCCTTATTCGGGAAAATCAATACCAGAAATAGTTGAAGCTTTAAAAAAATTCAACAGACATCTATCTGAGGTGGTTTAATAGCATGGCATTTGTAATTCCCACCACAGTCTGCAATGCAGTGGTGAACATTGGCACTGGTGAACACTGGCACTGGTAACAGTGATGATATATTCCATAGCTAAAATATATTTCCTAGTATCACATCTCAAGTCCAGTTCATTTTATCAACATTATTGAGCATCTTACTAGGCTGTGGAAGGCACTAAATCCAACATAAGCCTCAAGCTGGTTTTCTCTTTCGACTCGTATTATCATTGTTTAGAACCACATTCATGAGACGTGATGTAAAATAACATGACTGATGCTTTTAACAAAGCCGTGAATGGGATGGAGTGGAGGGAGGCAGCTTAAATGTGTGCAAGGAAATGTTGATGCAAGGCTGGGATGAGGATGAGGAGAGTGAGGGACCTGGGACACAAAGTCTAAGGATCCTGTCCCCCTCGTCCCTGCTCCTGTCTTAAAGGCCTCTTCTAGGTCTGGCATTTTGTGACCCAGTGCATACAAATGAGGTATGTGGTCTTCAAAGTCACCACCTGGGAAAACTTGACTTTCAAACAATGCTTCTATTATTCACACTTTAGCAATGGTGCTTGAGAATTACCTTCAGAGCCTGCACTGCATTTTTAAATTTCCGTATGTCTTTGGGGGAATGATAAATCTTCGTCCTTTGGAGGTAGATTTGATTTTTAGAAATAGACAAAAACTGTCTGTGGCCAAATCTGGGGATTAGTATAGAGTAGACAAGCCGCATAACTCTATGTGGAGTCAAAAGTAGATTTTCACTTGTGTGTTGTAAATTAGCCTTGAAGGCAATCTTGATAGAGGGGGCTGCAGAATGCGTTTTGAGCTATAACAACTTTCCAGATTGGTACATATGCTCTGAAGGTATCCACTCCAAAGCCATTACTTGCTCTATTATGAGAGTTTTGGAGTGTTTATTCTTTTTTTTGGGGGGGGGAGATGGAGTCTCGCTCTGTCACCCAGGTTGGAGTGTGGCACCATCTCGGCTCACTGCAACCTCCACCCCCTGAGTTCAAGCGATTCCCCTGCCTCAGCCTCCCGAGTAGCTGGGATTACAGGCAAGTGCCACCACACCTGGCTAATTTTTGTATTTTTAGTAGAGACGGAGTCTCACCACGTTGGCCAGGCTGGTCTCAAACTCCTGACCTCAGGTGATCTGCCTGCCTCAGCCTCCCAAAGTGCTGGGATTACAGGCGTGAGCCACCGTGCCCAGCCTGGAGTGTTTATTCTAAAAGTCACTTTGATTACTTTCTAGTCAAACTCTGTATTATTGAGTTAGAGTAAATAGAAACCATTTAACTTATATTCAATCCTTCTTCTTAAAGGTTGGAAGTCTGGAGAAATTACGTAAGACTAATATATTACAAAATACCAACATATTTGCTTTATGATTAAGAGTTGACCCTTAAGAGAAATTGAACGGAACCAAGACATCTTAAGTCCTCTTTTAATCTCTCAAATATCGCAATTTCTCTTCAGGTTTGATTAAAATGTTTCATGTTGGGGAAATCCAAAGATTCCTTGGTGACTTATCTCAGTCAAAGCAGGAAAGAGGGTTCTTCCAGTATTCCTACTGCTGATCTGGAAAATCTTAGTTGGCAGAGAAATGAAGAACTGAAGGCCCTGCAATCCAACCAGTAAACATCTTAAGACAGTTCCAAGAACTCAGACTTGTTGACTTCTACTGTGGTCATGTGTTGGGCCAAAGTTTGAGAAACAGAACATCTGAGCTCTATGCCTGAAGACCACCCCAATCAATATTGTACTCACTCTTTTCTTTTGAGACAGGGTATCACTCTGTCGGCCAGGCTGGCGTGCAGTGACCCAATCTTGGCTCATTTTTTTTTTTTTTTTTTTGAGACAGAGTCTTGCTCTGTAGCCCAGGCTGGAGTGCAGTGGCGCGATCTCAGCTCACTGCAAGCTCCGCCTCCAGGGTTCACGCCATTCTCCTGCCTCAGCCCCCCGAGTAGCTGGGACTACAGGCGCCCGCCACCGCGCCCAGCTAATTTTTTGTATTTTTAGTAGAGACAGGGTTTCACCGTGTTAGCCAAGATGGTCTCGATCTCCTGACCTCATGATCCGCCCACCTCGGCCTCCCAAAGTGCTGGGATTACAGGCATAAGCCACCGCGCCTGGCCAATCTTGGCTCATTGCATCCCCCTCCTGGGTTCAAGCAATTCTCCTGCCTGAGCCTCTCAAAAAGCTGGGACTATGGTCATGTGCCACCACCATGCCCAGCTAATCTTTTTATGTTTTTAGTAGAGACAGGGTATCACCAGGTTGGCCAGGCTAGTCTTGAATTCCTGACCTCAAGTGATTTGCCTACCTTGGCCTCCCAAAGTGCTGGGATTACAGGAGTGATCCACCGCACCCGGCTGACACTGGGCTCTTAATCTCCTCAGATACCTACTTAGCCATTTGTAAGTCCCTGCCCCAGATAGCAAGCTGCCTCTCCAGCTTCCCAGACAGCTTTTATTTCTTGTGAGAAACCAGCAGTTTCAGATGTCATTCCTAAAATTCAGTCTGAGGTTTTTCAGGCCCAAGTCCTGTTGGCCACTTTCTGTGGACATGGCCTTCGGGTAGAAGTAAAGGTCAGCTGGTCTTCCCAGCCACTTGAGTTTGCAGGAAACTATTTTGCATAAGCCTTCAAAAAATGGCAAGCTTCAAAACTCTTACTGGTCTGTAAGTTGGAGCCTTGAGCACATATTTACACTCCCTGGTAATTAATTGTTTGATAGCAGAGCTATTGCTTATTGTTTTATGGTTTTGCAACTCTGTGTGGTAGCTTAGAATCGGTTCTCAGCCGGGCCGGGAGCGGTGGCTCATGCCTGTAATCCCAGCACTTTGGGAGGCTGAGGTGGGTGGATTATGAGGTCAGGAGTTCAAGACCAGCCTGGCCAACATGGTGAAACTCTGTCTCTACTAAAAATACAAAAATTAGCTGGGTGTGGTGGCACTCGCCTGTAATCCCAGCTACTCAGGAGGCTGAGGCAGGAGAATTACTTGAACCCGGGAGGCAGAGGTTGCAGTGAGCCAAGATCGCGCCACTACACTCCAGCCTGGACGACAGAGCGAGACTCTGTCTCAAAAAAAAAGAAAAAAAAAATTGGTTCTCAGCTGAGACCAACATGTGCCTTCAGGATATATTGAAACAAGAAATTATCTTTGAGTGGATGGAGTGATAGAGGGAAAGTCCCCAAAGGTTTATTATGCTTGAAAGCTAAAGAGGAGGGGAGCAAATACTTCCTATGAGCTGGGCACAGTCATGCTGTCAAGCGATGTTCTGCGTTATTCTATTTGATCCACTGGCCTAAGAGGGTAGGGCCATCGACTTCTTTTTAGCAGTCCAGAAAGTAGAGACTCAGAGGAGTTAAGAAACTGCACCAACTCTGGCTGGGCATGGTGGCTCACGCCTGTAATCCCAGCACTTTGGGAGGCCAAGGCAGGTGGATCACTTGAGGTCAAGAGTTCGAGACCATCCTGATCAACATGGTGAAACCCTGTCTCTACTAAAAATACAAAAATTAGCTGGGCGTGGTGGCTGTGCCTGTAATCCCAGCTACTCAGGAGGCTGCAGCAGGAGAATCATTTGAATCCAGGAGGCAGAGTTTGCAGTGAGCCGAGATTGCGCCATTGCACTCCAGCCTGGGTGACAGAGCGAGACTCCATCTCAAAAAAAAAAAAAAATTAGCCAGGCATTGTGGCACACACCTGTAATCCCATCTACTTGGGAGGCTGAGCCAGGAGAATTGCTTATACCTGGGAGGCGGAGGTTGCAGTGAGCCGAGATCGCGCATTGCACTCTAGCCTGGGCAACAAATGCAAAACTCCTTCTCAAAAAAAAAGAAAAAAAAAAAGAAACTGCACCAAGTCACAGAACTAGTGAGTGGCAGAGCCACAACTTTAACCCAGAGTCCCAGTGAGGCTGGGAATTACAGGAGAGGTCAGAGAGGGGAAGAACTGGCTATCAAAGTGGACAAGTGAGGTAGGAAGTGTCTTGGAGGATAAAATCCTTTAAGAGAGAAGCCAAAGGAAGAAGGTGGAAAGGAATATGAGGCCCCAAATAACCCTGGTTCAGTCATTAATTCATTCAACAAACACTTGCAATTCCGGCTGTTAAGTTTTCTTCAGAGCCTCAGGTGCCTGAAGAGCAGCCATGAAGAGCTATTTAAGATGCATGTCATCCTTAAAACCCACTTACCAGGTGTGTGTATCAGATTTCCCAGCTGGACTTAAACAGATGCAGTTCTGACCTCTAACCCTTGACTTCTGGTAGCAAATTACCAGAATCCATATCTCAGCTTCTATATTTCCTAGCTGTGAGACTTTGGGCAAGTCACTTGACCTCTCTGGGCCTTTGTTTCCTCATCTGTAAAAGGGAATAAAAATGATAGTAACTACCTGGCACACAGTGATCATTTATTGGACGTAAGTTGAGTTCTGTGGCCTATAGCCTAGGATGGAACCTGGTCTGTCTCCACCTCACTAAGCTATGGGATAAACTTCAGACGTTTCTAATGCAGACCCAGCCTGCTTCACTCTTTTTTTTTTTTTTTTTTTTTTTTTAAATAGAGATGGGGCCAGGCATAGTGGCTCACGCCTGTAATCCCAACACTTCAGGAGGCCAAGGCATGAGCTTAGGACTTCCAGACCAGCCTGGCCAACATAGTAAGACCCTGTCTCTCTCTCTATTTTTTGTTTGGTTGTTCTGAAGACAAGGTCTCACTCTGTGACCCAGGCTGGAATGCAATTTTTTTGGCTTGCTCCAAACATAATCGTAGCTCACTGTGATGGGAGGAAAAAGGGGAGCACGTGCTGGCAATCCCTAAAGCCATGCAGAGCAGAAGCTGAACCCCATTGCTACATACATCCTTTGACACATAAAGGCCAGATCTTGCATCTTCCCATTCTGGGCTGGCAAGATGTGTGGAATCAACCCCAGAGATACATCCAGGAAACTTCGTGGAGAAAAAACTCTTAGGCAGATACATCATCACCCCTCTTCTGGGGGACCCCTGGGGTCTCCAGTCCCTAGTGTGTTTTCTCCTGTGCTGGCAGCAGGCATAGCCCCAAGTCTGTGGGCAGCAGCCCCCCTTTCTCTGCTGTGGATGTGGTCGACTGGGGTCCCATGAATGGGCTGCTCTCGATTTGCTTTGGTTTCCAGCCAAAAGATTCTCTGGGCTCAGGATGGAAATGTAGGTCTGCTCTGAGGTGGACTGACTAGATTCTAAGCTTCATTTAGAATAAAAAATGTTATGAGTAAGACAGGAACTTGGGAGTGTGTGCTGTCCCGTCTCCCACTGGGGCATTTTTGGACCCTGGATCGTGTCTCATTTTAACCCAATTGCTCCAGGGACCTTGACCTGGCCTGGCCTCTGCTCAGTTGTGTGGCTTCCATTGCCTCCAAACACCCTTCTGCCTCCTCCTTGAGTAACCCCAACTCCCTATCAAGCCTCAGCTTAGGGGCCACGTTCTCCAGGAAGCCCCCATGACCTCCTCAAGACAAGAAGTTGCTTTGCCTCCCCTGGGGTTTCCTCTACCCAGTTTCCTCTCTTAGGCCATAGGACATCATAATGCACTTGCTTGTTTAATCGTGTTTCTCTTTTTAGACTGTAGCCCTGAAGGGCAGAGATTGGGTCTGACTTATTCACTCCTGTAGCCTCAGTGCCTAGGGTGTTGGGCTCATAGTAGGTGTCCAGTGAATGTTGAGTAAATGAACAAATGATGAGCTAGGGCAGGGTGGGTCTCTGGGTCTACACAATAGAGATGACCTAGAATAATAAAGAACTTTTGGAAGAAGAAAAACAAACCAGGTGCAAGGCGTGGTGGCATGTGCCTGTGGTCCCAGTTACTTGGGACATGTGAGGATTGCTTAAGCCCAGGAGTTTGAGGTTACAGTGAGCCATGATGGTACCACTGCACTCCAGCCTGGACAACATCTCACTTTGCCACCCAGGCTGGAGTATAGTGGCACAATCATTGCTCACTGCAGCCTCAACCTCCTGGGCTCAAGAGATCCACCCACCTCAGCCTCTCGAGTAACTGGGCCTGCAGGCGCGCACCGCTACATCCAGCTAATTTTATTTTTTTGTAGATTTGGGGTCTCACTATGTTGCCCAGGCTGGCCTCAAACTCCTTTCATCAGAGGTTTTGTTTGTTTGGTTTTGGTTTTTTGAGACGGAGTTTTGCTCTTGTCGCCTAGGCTGGAGTACAATGTCGCAATCTTGGCTGACTGCAACCTCTGCCTCCCAGGTTCAAGAGATTCTCCTGCCTCAGCCTCCTGAGTAGTTGAGATTACAGGTGCCCCCCCGCCCCTGTCGCCACTATGCCTGGCTAAATTTTCGTGTGTTTTTAGTAGAGACGGGTTTTTGCCATGTTGGCCAGGCTGGTCTCGAACTCCTGACCTCAGGTGATCCACCTGCTTCAGCCTCCCGAAGTGCTGGGATTACAGGTGTAAGCCACTACATCCGGCCCTTGTCTGTTTGTTTTTAAGATAGAATCTCGCTCTGTTGCCCAGACTGGAGTGTAGTGGTGGGATCTCGGCTTACCACAACCTCTGCCTCCCAGGTTCAAGTGATTCTCCCTCCTCAGCCTCACAAATAGCTGGGATTACAGGTGCCCACGACCATGCTCAGCTAATTTTTTTTTTTTTTTTTTTTTGTATTTTTAGTAGAGATGAGGTTTTACCACACTGGCCAGGCTGGTCTTGAATTCCTGACCTCAAGTGAGCTGCCCACTTCGAACTCCCAAAATGCTGGGATTACAGGTATGAGCCACCCACGCTTGGCCTCGAACTCCTGAGCTCAAGCAATCCTCCTACCTTGGCCTCCCAAAGTGTTGGGATTATAGGTGTGAGCCATAGCACCTGCCAACCCTGTCTCTTAAAAAAAAAGAAAAGAAAAGAAAAGAAAAACCAGAGAGGAAGGCCCCCGGGTGCCTGCTCACCAAAACACCCACCTTGCTGTGGCACTTTTTCACCCCTTCCAACTACTGTCTGTTTTTAAGCAGACAGAACTTCAAAAGCAAGAGGCTGCTTGAATAGTTTGCTATTTGGTGCTCCCAAGCCTTGGTCGATGTGGGTCAGCTTCATCAGAGTTGGAGCTAAGTGCTTGGTTACAAGGAATAAAGTTCCCCTGGAATTCCCTCAAAAAGAAAGAATGCTGGTCCCAGGGCTGTGCGTGTGGTGATCATAAGGACAGAATCTCATGGAAAGCTAGGAGCAGGAAGTGCAAGAGGACGTAGACTCCCTGAAAGCATAGTTATAGGGCATCTGCATCCAAGCTAGCACCAGGTACCTCTTGCATCCAGAAATTCATGGATTTTCACCGTAGGGTTGCACCATCAATGTGATGGGGGCTCTCTGTGTGTCTGCTCCTCTCATCTCCTTGTGTCTGATGGGGGACTCTTTCCCGACAGAGGCAGAGGATTGGCCCCAGCTCATCATGCTATGCCAGACATAGACACGGGCTACTGGGGATGGGTCCCATTCCCAATCCATTTGTGGTTGGCAAGGGGTATACAGAAGAAAGCAGGGTCATAGGATGCCACGTGTGGTCCCACAAGCAGGCAAGATCTGAGGTTGAGTGCGCCCAGGACACATGCCCAGGGCGGTCTGTGAGACCAGTCCTCTCCTACTCAGCATCCCGCGCCAGGGCTCCACTCAGACGCGAAAGCGACAATTCGAAGTTCACTGGCATGGTCCTCAGTCCTGCATCATGAGCAGCAGAATGTAATATTTATTGCCCCCCTACAGATTGGGTGTCAAGGTGAAAAAAAAGTAATAATTCTAAATCTCACACAAGGGCTTTGGAGATCAATGAGGTAATTTATATGAAATAGTTTGGGCTCTCTGGGAAACAAAGGATGGCATAAATTTTGGCTTTTTCACTGGATGGATCCTCATGCCAATAACTCACCCCAGTTAATGAAAAACTTGCTTGGCTGTGTAGACAGCAGGAGTGTGCAGGCTACTGTCTGAGTTCAGAATGGAATATTTTGGCCAGGCATGGACTTCCTCTAACCATGATGCAGACACTTGTCTCAAGACTTTTTCAGGCCGGGCATAGTGGTTCACGCCTGTAATCCGAGCAGTTGGGGAGGCCGAGGCGGGCGGGTCACTTTGAGGTCAGGAGTTCGAGACCAGCCTGGACAACATGGTGAAACACCATCTTTACTAAAAATACAAAAATTAGCCAGGTGTGGTGCGCACCTGTAAATCCCAGCTATTTGGGAGGCTGAGGTGGCAGGATCGCTTGAACCTGGGAGGTGGAGGTTGCAGTAAGTCAAGATCGTGCCACCTCAGCCTCCCAAGGGGCTGTGAGTGAGACCCTGTCTAAAAAAAAAAAAAAAAAAAAAAAAAAAGACTTTTTATCACAGGGCAACATACAAATAAATAGGCATTGAGTGTTTGGGATCTGCAATACAGTGGCCCATCTAAATAATGCCTGGGACCACACCATCAAATCTTAAACTTATATTTATTTATTTATTTATTTATTTTATTTTATTTTTGAGAAGGAATCTCAAGGCTGCAGTGAGCCAAGATCATGCCACTGCACACCAGCCTAGGCGACCAAAAAAAAAAAAAAAAAAATTAAAAAACAAAAAGAGAAGGAATCTCACTCTGTCACCCAGGCTGGAGTGCAGTGGTACGATCTCAGCTCACTGCAACCTCCTCCTCCTGGGTTCAAAAGATTCTCCTGTCTCAGCCTCCCAAGTAGCTGAGATTACAGGCACCCGCCACCACACCTGGCTAATTTTTGTAATTTTGGTAGAGACGGGGGTTTCACCATGTTGGCCAGGCTGGTCTTGAAGTGCTGACCTCAAGTTATCCGCCTGCCTTGGGCTCCCAAAGTGCTAGGATTATAGGTGTGAGCCACCGCGCCCAGCCTCTTAACCATATTTTAATGGCTTCTAACTTAACTCTAGATCCTAAGGGCTGTCTTTTCTTGCAAATCCAAATAGCACAAGTTACTTGAAACAATGGAAAAATGCTCAGTTTCCACCACTGAATGAGTCCTAAAAAACTCTTCGAAAGAGCTGTTTCTGCTCATGCCCATGCTTACAATTTAGAGCTCACTCTCATCAGGCTTTTGCTCTTACCACTCCAGGGAAAGCGCTCCTGCTGAGGCCATCCGTGATCTCTGTGTTCCCATAGTCAGTGGCTGCTTCTCTTTCTTCATCTGACTCAAACTGTCAGCCACATTTGATACCACTGATCACTCCCCTTTGCAACACTTTGTCCACTTGGCTTCCAGAGCACCATGGCTACCGTTCTTTCTCCTCATCACACAGCTCATGGGCGCCATGTGGCTTCACCAAGGTTTGACAAACTACAGCCCGCAGGCCAAATCCAGTAAAGCTTTACTGGAACAGCCGTGTCCATTCACTTCCATATTGTCTATGGCTGCTTTTGCACTATAATGGCAGTGTTGAGAGGTGGCAACAGAGACCACATGGTCCACAAAGCCAAAACTATTTACTATGTGGCCCTTTGTGGGCCAACTTGCCAAGCCGTGGCACAGACTCACTGGGGACCTGGTGTTTTCTCCTACCCCACTGACCACTCCTTCTGGTCTTCTTTGCTTCTCCTCATCTCCTTGACGTCTAAACCCAGAGTCCTTGAACTCTTCCCTTCTCCCTCTGTACCTCGTCCCTGGGTGAGCACATCCAAACCAATAGACCAATATATCCAATAGACTTCTCAAACGTAGCCCAAACTGAACTCTTGTTTTCTTCTCTGCCAACCTAGTCTTCCTGTGGTTTTGCTCATTTCAGTCAGTGGCAGCTCCATTCTTCTAGGTGCTCGGGCCGAATACACTACAATTATCAATGACTCTTTTCTCTCATACCCACAGCTAAGACTCCAACAAATCCTGCTGGACCTACCTTCAAAATGTGCCCCTCTCCCATTCACATCTCAGTCCTTCCGCCCCCATTGTCACATTGAAACAGCCATTATCTCCTGCCTGGATTATTTCAGTAGCCTCTAATTGGTCTCTCTTTTCAGGCCCTTGATCCTTCCAACCTCTCTTTCTCACAGCAGACTAAGCAAACCTTTCAAATAGAAGCCAACTATAGCCATTCCGTGGCTTTCCAGCTCACTCTGGGTGAAAACCAGATATTTCCTGCATCTTCCTATTTGAACACCTCTTCACCCCTGCTTGCCACACTGGTCTCCTTGTTACATGAACTCCACAAAAAGTCCCTGCCTCAGGGTCTCTGCTTTTGCTGTTCCTTCTGCCAGGAGTCCTTTTCCCCTACATATTTGCATGACTGCCTCATGTCTTTTTTATTTTTTATTTTTTGTACTTTTTAGTACAGACAGGGTTTTACCATGCTGGCCAGGCTGGGCTCGAACTCCTGACCTCAGGTGATCTGCCTGCCTTGGCCTCCCAAAGTGCTAGGACTACAGGCATGAGCCACAACGCCCAGCCTTTTTTTTTTTTTTTTTTTTTTTTTTGAGACAGAGTCTCGCTCTGTTGCCAGGCTGGAGTGCGGTGGTGCGATCTCGGCTCACTGCAACCTCCGCCTCCTGGGTTCAAGCGATTCTCCTGCCTCAGCCTCCTGAGTAGTTGGGACTACAGGCCCGCGCCACCACGCCCAGCTAATTTTTGTACTTTTAGTAAAGACGGGGTTTCACCATGTTGGCCAGGATGGTTTCGATTTCTTGACCTCGTTATCCACCCGCCTTGGCCTCCCAAAGTGCTCGGATTACAGGCGTGAGCCACCGCGCCCAGCCCTGCCTCACGTCTTCTTAACCTGAGCCTCCCCAGACCGCCCTAAATAAAACAGCGGCCTCCCCGACTCTCCCCACTCCCTTCTCACCACCATCTGATACACTCTGCTTTGACTTCTGTGTGTGTTTAGTGTTCATCTTGCCCTCTCAATTATAAACTCCATGAAGGCAGACCTTTGTTTTGTTTACTGTATGTCCCCATTGCTTAAAACAGGGCTTGGTGCTCAGGAAATACTTTGTTTTGTTTTTTAGAGACAGGGTCTCACTATGTTGCCTGCCCAAGCTGGCCTTGAACTCCTGGGTTCAAGTGATCCTCCCACTTAAAATCCTAAGTAGTTGAGACTACAGGTATGCACCATTGTGCTCTCAGTAAATATTTAAATATCTTTCCCCCCTTACAATTCTGTGAACCCTGTGTTTAAGTTAAGAACGTGAATCTGTGGCTGGGCACAGTGGCTCATGCCTGTAATTCTAACACTTTAGGAGGCTGAGGTGGGTGGATCACATTAGGCCAGGAGTTCGAGACCAGCCTGGGAAACATGGCAAAACCCTACCTCTACTAAAAGTACAAAAATTAGCCAGGGTGGTGGTGCACACCTGTAGTCTCAGCTACTCAGGAGGTTGAGGCAGGAGAATCGCTTGGATCCAGGAGGCAGACGTTACAGTGAGCTGAGATGACGCCACTGCACTTAGCCTAGGCGACAGAGCGAGGACAATCTGTCTCAAAAAAAACAAAAACAAACAAACAAAAAAACAACAAGTTAGGTTAGGGCACTTGCACGAGATCAAATTAGAGTGGGAGTGAGGCTACTTGGAATTTGGAGTTTATACCTGAGGGCCGTCTGACTCCAAATTCAGTGCTCATTCCGCAATTCTGTGTTGCTCTCAGCCTCTGTCGGTGGCTCTGAGGGTTGTTTTGCAGAAAGGCAGTTGTTCCCGGGGGGGAAGGATTTTTGGGATGCATAGACAACTCATCGTGGATCTCTGTTTTTCTGTCACCTTTATATTCTTGCTGCATCCACCCTGGGGGTTTGGGATATGCGTGTGTGTGTGTGTGTGTGTGTGTGTGTGTGTGTGTGTGTGAGTTCCCCAAGTTTGTCTTCCAGTATATTAAGTAGAACTCTCTTTGATTTTTCCTGAAACAAAATTTCCATTGATTTACATAATCATGAACTATGTCTCCTCCCCAGTGACCTACACTATTGTTATGCTGGTCTGGGAATTCAGCAGTCTTTTGCGGATGACCAAATGCCTTGAATTTCAAGTTTCTGGGCCCATTTGCACTGCTGCAGTGTGGCTAAGGATCTCCAAACAAATGCTTAAATGGAGCAGAATTGGTTCCAGGACCCCCTGAAGATGCCAAAATCCTGCTCGGTTCTCTGGTATAAAATGGCATAGTATTTGCATATAACCCATGCACTTTCTCCTGTATACTTTCTTTCTTTTAGAGATAGGGTTTGTTCTGTCGCCCAGGCTGAGTGAGTGCACTGGCACGATTACAGCTCACCGCAGCTTTGAACTCCTAGGTCCAAGCCATCCTCCTGCTTCCTGAGATGCTGGGATTGCAGGCATGAGCTACCATGCCCAGCTACTCTGATATAGTTTAAATCATCACTAGATTACCTATAATACCTAATACAATGTAAATATTTTTTTTTTGTTTGTTTGTTTTTTGAGACCGAGTATCGTTCTATCACCCAGGCTGGAGTGCAATGGCACTGCAACCTCCACCCCCCCAGGGTTCAAGCAATTCTCATGCCTCAGCCCTCAGCCTCCTGAGTAGCTGGACTATAGGCATGCACCACCACGCCGGGCTACTTGTTTGTAATTTAAGTAGAGACGGGGTTGCGTCCTGTTACCCAGGCTGATCTCCAACTCCTGACCTCAAGCAATCACCCGCCTCGGCCTCCCAAAGTGCTGGGATTACAGGCATGAGCCACCGCACCCGGCCTAATGTAAATAGTTGTTATACTGCATATTTAGTTTGTATTATTTTAAATTGTTATATATTTTTTCTTCCAAATATTTTCCAGACGTTGTTGGTTGAATCTGAGGATGAACCTACAGATATGGAGGGCCGTTGCAGTTTCTAGTTTAAAAAAGCTGTGGTAAATTCGAACTGTTTTGTTTTTTTTTTGTTTGTTTTGTTTGTTTTTTTTTTTTTTGATGCAGAGTCTTGCACTGTGGCCTGGGAGTACAGTGGCGCTGTCCCAGTTCACTGCAACCTCTGCCTCCCGGGTTCAAGCGATTCTCCTGCCTCAGCCTCCTGAGTAACTGGGATTACAGGCGCCTGCCACCACGCCCAGTTAATTTTTTGTATTTTTAGTAGAGATGGGGTTTCACCATATTGACCAGGCTGGTCTTGAACTCCTGACCTCGTGATGCGCCCACTTTGGCCTCCCAAAGTGCTGGGATTATAGGAGTGAGCCACCGTGCCCGGCCTGAACCATTTCTTTGTAGAAAACAATTGCTAATTGATTTTCTTTCTAAATTTAAGGCCTTCCTCCTTCGTTCTTTCTTTTCTTTCTTCCTTCCTACTCTGGCTTCTGGAACTGCAGGAGATCTTGTCTTGCAGCATTTTTTTTCTCCCAGTTTCTACATGATAGTAGAAAAAGCCTCTTTAAAGGCCAGGCGCCGGTGGCTTACAGCTGTAATCTCAGCACTTTGGGAGCCAAGATGGGTGGATTATGAGGTCAAGAGATCAAGACCATCCTGGCCAACATGGTGAAACACCATCTCTACTAAAAATACAAAAAAAAAAAAAAAAAAAAAAAGGTTGGGCGTGGTGGCGCACGTCTGTAGTCCCAGCTACTGGGGAGGCTGAGGCAGCAGAATCGCTTGAACCCGGGAGGCGGGAGGCGGAGGTTGCAGTGAGCCGAGATGGCGCCATTGCACTCTAGCCTGGCAACAGAGCGAGACTCCATCTCAAAAAAAAAAAGAAAAAGAAAAAGCCTCTTTATTTTATTTTTGAAACAGGATCTTGCTCTGTTGCCCAGGCTAGAGTGTAGTGGCATAAACACGGCTCATTGCAGCCTCAACCTCCTGGGCTCAAGTGAGCCGACCACCTCAGCCTTGCACCACCACGCCCAGCTAACATTTTATTTCTTTTTTCATAGAGATGAGGTCTCACCATGTTGCCCGGGCTGGTCTCAAACTCCTGGGCTAAGAGATCCTCCCACCTAGGCCACCCAAAGTATTGGGATTATAGGGCATGGGCCATGACACCCTACAGATAAATCCTATTTAGTGTGGCCTGAGAGGAAGAGACATTATGACACCTGAGAGGTGAGAGGGACTGCCTGTGTAGGCACCAAGCAGCCGGGCTACAGCCATCAGGAGAGGCTCTGTCCTGCCCTCTCATCTCCACTGCTGATCCCTGCAGTGAGTCCTTCTGCAGAAAGCTCAGTCGGGCTTCTTTAATCCCTGCACTTTCATCCCGGGAAACTCTTTCCCCTTCCTTCCAGACAACTTGAGTTTTGTGCTCACTGCAGGGTCAATGCTGTCGCCTCTGGTGGTCAGGCTTGATGTCAGCCTGTCTGTCCCTCACGTCTTCCCACTCTGGGGGCCTGTGGCAGCGGGTCTAACACCTGAGGGTGCTGTCTGGACAGGCGCGTTGCCCTTTTAGCCCTCGCGCCGCCGCCAGGCGGGCACACACCAGCCACCCTGCACAAACAGGCTGTCACGGTCAAACTTTGCTCTGGGCGTTTGGGTTTAATCCTCTGACCTTGCCACCTTCTCCCAGCCTGCAAGGTTTAGTTTTGCTTTTAATCCGAATGCAAAGTGTTTGGAGATCACAAGGATCATGTGAAAAAGCAGGATGTCAGTGAGAGATTAAACCACCGTCCAAACCCGGATCCAAAGCTTCCTCACCCACTTTCTGGTTGCTGGTTGTTCCTTTCTTAATTTCAGAGACAGAGTGGATGATTCGGAGGTGGATGTTTATTACGCAGTCCTTAGAGTTTTCCAGACTCTTTCTTCCTCTCCTGCTCCCCCTTTCCCTGCACGTTTGTCCTGCTGACGATTTCTCTGAAATTGGCATGTTTGCATGATAGAGTGCTCTCCAGCCCTCCCCACTCCCAATCAGGCCTGGATCCGAGCCCTGGCGGTGCCACATTGCTGCTGTGTGACTTTAGGCAAGGTGACCTCCAAGCACTGGCATCTGAAGATGGAGATTGGGAGTCACACCACCACTTCAGAAGGTTGAGAGGATTCAATGAGACCATGGTTACCCATCACACAGCCCAGGTCCTGGCACCATCATCATTGCTGTCTATGTGGTTGATATTATCGTTGGTGAAATTATTGAACTCTCCTGCAGAAAATTAGCAAGTAGAGGCTAGGTGCAGTGGCTTACTCCTGTAATTCCAGCACTTTGGGAGGCAAGGGCGGGAGGATTCTTTGTGCCTAGCAGTTTGAAAAACAGGTGGAGCAACATAGTGAGACTCTGTCTCTACAAAAAAACAACATTTAGCAGGGCACGGTGGTATGCACCTGTAGTCCTGGCTCCTCAGGAGGCTGTGGTGGGAGGAGCACTTGAGTGTGGGAGGTTGAGGCTGCAGGGATCTCGCCACTGGACTCCAGCCTGGGCAACAGAGCAAGACCCTGTCTCAAAAAAAAGGGACTGGGCATGGTTGCTCATGCCTGTTATCACAGCACTTTGGGAGGCCATGATGGGAGGATCACTTGAGGCCAGGAGTTCGAGACCAGCCTTGTCAACACAGAGACTCCCATCTCTATTAAAAAAATAATAATAAATAAATAAAGGCCGGGCACAGTGGCTCAATGCCTGTAATCCCAGCACTTTGGGAGGCTGAGGCAGGTGGATCACAAGGTCAAGAGTTTGAGACTATCCTGACCAACATGGTGAAACCCCGACTCTACTAAAAATACAAAAATTAGGCGTGGTGGCACGCACCTGTAATCCCAGCTACTCAGGAGGCTGAGGCAGGAGAATCACTTGAACCTAGGAGGCAGAGGTTGCAGTGAGTCGAGATTGCCCCCACTGCACTCCAGCCTGGGCAACAGAGCAAGACGCCATCTCAAAAAGAAAAAAAAAAAAAAAAAAAGAAAAGAAAAGAAAAAGGAAAAAGATTAAAAAAGATTAGCAGGTAGAGAGAAAGATAGCCTCCTAAATAGGCTGCTAATGAGGATGAATTTGAACATCTGAACAGACTCAAAGCTGCTGCTGGCTGGAAAAATGTTTAGGCCCAGGCTGGAGCTGTTTATTATTATGTGTTTTAATAAGGTATTTAGTGCCTCATCATTGTTCATAATCACCCATCTTCTTTTCCTTCTTCATACCTGAAGACTGGAACCTGCGTTTGTCTTTTGTCAATGACTTTGCCTAGAAGTCCTGTACCCACCTTGTACGTTCAGTTTTGAGCTGTCCAGAAAGACAGGGAATCATGGACTATGGGACACTCAACTGTGCCAAGCATACTACATTACTCAACTGTGCCAAGCATACTACAGTATGACTTCATTAGGTCTTCATCACAAACCCACGTGGTGTTGTGACTGTCACTATTTTATTAATAGGGACATGGAGGCTCGGAGAGATGAAGTAACTTTCCTAAGGCCACACAGCTTGTGATGGGCCTATACTGATCCCCAGGTGAATCCAACAGCAAAGCCCAGGCCCTCACTCCATTCCACTGCTTCCTGCTCATTCCTCAAAAAGCGCTCCTTATCACCTGAGGTCAGGAGTTAGAGACTAGCCTGGCCAACATGGCAAAATCCCATCTCTACTAAATACACAAAAATTAGCTGGGCATGGTGGTGCACCCCTGTAATCCCAGCTCCTTGGGAGGCTGAGGCAGGAGAATTGCTTGAACCCGGGAGGCGGGTGTTGCAGTGAGCCGAGATTGCGCCACTGCACTCCAGCCTGGGTGACACAGCTGGACTCTATCTCGAAAAAAAAAACAAAAAACAAAAAACCATGCCCTTAATACAGGTATAAAGGCCAAGTTTTGTGACATGAGGTAGGTTTGGGCCCCAGCCAGAAAAGGTCTCACTACTCTGGAGCCAGGGTTCTGGGAGAGGTATAATCTCTTATACCTGTATTAAGGGGGCTCTTCTTGAGGAATGAGATCTAACAGGCTGATACCACAATACAGGCTTATACCTGCACTAAGTTGGACCTGTATTATTAGATCCCATTCCACCTTCATCTTACATCAGAACATTTACAACAAATTAACAGATGAAGCTCACTTCTGCATGTTTTCTTTTTTATAAAACATCTCTCAACAAATTCCTCTCAGATCTTTTTTTTTTTAAGATGGGATCTTGCGATGTTGCCCTGGCTGGACTCGAACTCTTGGGCTCAAGTGATCCTCCCGCCTCAGATCTTGAGTAACGCGGACAACAGGAGCACACCACTAGGCCCTCCTCTTAGATCTTACACTCTTCTCACTTTCTTGGGAGTTATCTTCTCAACTGGCCCACCTTAGCATTCCTTTTTTGGCCAGGTCACAGCACCCTCTGCTAGGGAAGACAGCCACAGTCTAGTCCGCGACAAGGCAATTTCTGGCTGTTCTTGCTCAGACGTAGAAACCCTCCTTGGTGCACACAACTCCTTCCAGTAGCATCCCCCTCCATAAATCACTTCAAAACTGTGTGTGCGTGGCAGGGAGAGGTTGCTGCATCTCCAAAAGGGGACAGCAGTTACTAGTTACTCAGCTCCTTAAATATTTTGTAAGAAAGGATCTAGGAGAAGTACAAGAGCAGCCCCTGCATTTTTCAGATGGGAAAAGGGCAACTAAGGGCAGAAGGGATTGAAGAGGTCATGGTAAAAGGGAATAGAAGAAAGAGGCAAAAATTACATACAGGAGATGCGGAGGCAAGACCCACACCCAGGATAGGCAAATGCAGCTCGGTTCAGGACAGCTTCCTGCGGCTTGAGTATCCACTCGTGCCAGGCAGGGTTTTGAGATGTGAGGTGGGTTTGGGCCTCAGCCAGAAAAGGCCTCACTACTTGGAGCCAGGATTCTATGAGGGGGGCTCAATCCTAGGCCTAGAGGCAGGGAGAAGGTCAGATGAACAAGCCCATCCCTCACACACCCCACACAGGGCATGAACTCAGGGATCTCTACCCTGAGAAGACCAGGATCTCCTGGGTGCTTGCTCCATTTAGACAGTAGGGCTTCTTCTCCATTTTTTCTTTTCCTTTTTTTTTTTGAGATAGAGTCTCACTCTGTTGCCCAGGCTGGAGTGCAGTGGTGTGATCTTAGCTCACTGCAATCTCCACCTCCTGGGTTCAAGCAATTCTCCTGCCTCAGCCTCCCGAGTAGCTGGGATTACAGGCGCCTGCCACCACACCCAGCTAATTTTTGTATTATTAGTAGAGATGGGGTTTCACCATGTTGGCCAAGTTGGTCTCGAATTCCTGACCTCAGGTGATCTGCCCACCTCGGCCTCCCAAAGAGCTGGGATTACAGGCGTGAGCCACTGTGCTCGGCTTCTTCTTTTTCTTTTTCCTTATTTTTTTTTGAGATGGAGTCTCACTCTGTTGCCAGGCTGGAGTGCAGTGGTGCAATCTTGACTGACTGCAACCTCCGCCTCCTGGGTTCAAGAGATTCTCCTGCCTCAGCCTCCCAAGTAGCTGGGACTATAGGCACGCACCACCATGCCCAGCTAATTTTTGTATTTTTATTAGAGACGGGGTTTCACCATGTTGGCCAGGATGGTCTCAATCTCTTGACCTCATGATCCACCCGTCTCGATCTCCCAAAGTGCTGGGATTACAGGCATGAGTCACTGTGCCCGGCCTCTTTTCTTTTTTTTCCCAAAAGCAATTTACCATGAGATGGGCCTCTTCTCTAGAAGTTGGAATTTAATCCTTTTGAGGCCAAGAAATCTGTATTTTATTTATTTATTTATTTTATTTTTTGAGACAGAGTCTCACTCTGTTGCCCAGGCTGGAATGCAGTGGCATGTGATCTCGGCTCCCTGCAACCTCCAGCTCCAGAGTTCAAGTGATTCTTGTGCCTCAGCCTGCCAAGTAGCTGGAATTACAGGCGTATGCCACCACGCCTGGCTAATTTTTGTATTTTTAGTAGAGGCAGGGTTTGGCCATGTTGGCGGAGCTGGTCTCAAACTCCTGGCCTCAAGGGATCTGCTTGCCTCAACCCTCAAAGTGGGATTGCAGGTGTGAGCCACTGTGCAGGGCTGAAATCTAAGTTTTAATGACAGCCCCTGAAGGTTCTGAAATGGAAGATCCACAGATTACCTTTGGAGAAACACTAACCTAGAGTGAATGGGCACAGCTTAAAGAAACTTTAATCCCGTCCGTGGCTACCAGGGCCCCTAAACAATGGGTCAGTCACAGCCTTTGTCTGTCACTGCGGGGACCTCCTGCTCCTGTTGTTTGGGGGTTGATGAGCTCATATCGTGAGCTGGTTGCTTGCCCAGATGGACAGAGCAAGGTGGAGAAGGCCAGAGTGTGAAGGGCCGACCTCGGTACGGGGACAGCAGCTGCCTGAGAAACAGCCCCTCCCTTCTAGTCCTGAGAGTAGCAGCAGGAAGCCCTGGCTTGCAGACCTAAGCTGGGGCTCCAGCTGTGATTCTTCCACTGCTCTCCCCAAGCCTTGATGTCCTTATCTGTGCAATGGGTCAGCATATATTTGTAGAGGATTCCACAAAGAGGTGTCTGTGGGTTGGGCATGGTGGCTCACACCAGTAATCCCCACACTTTGGGAGGCCAAGGTAGGAGAATTGCTTGAGCCCAGGAGTTAGAGGCCAGCCTGGGCAACATAGTGAGATCCCATCTCTAAAAAAAAAAATAAGGCCAGGCGCGGTGGCTCATGCCTGTAATCCCAGCACTTTGGGAGGCCGAGGCGGGTGGATCACAAGGTCAGGAGATCGAGACTATCCTGGCTAACGTGGTGAAACCCTGTCTCTACTAAAAATACAAAAAGTTAGCCGGGCGTGGTGGTGGGCATCTGTAGTCCCAGCTATTTGAGAGGCTGACGCAGGAGACTCCAGCCTGGGCGACAGAGTGAGACTCTGTCTAAAAAATAAATAAATAAATAAATAAATAACAATTAAAAATAAGAAGCATCTGTGGAAGCAAGTGTCAGGCACTGTACCCGACACATTTGACGGGGGGAGATAGAGGTTCCCAGTAACAATGACGGGTGCTTCAGGCTCAGCACCCCACACTTTACATGGATGAACTCATGCAATTCCCACAGCAACCCCAAAACACAGCTACTATTTTTTTTTTTTTTTTTTTTGGGATGGAGTCTCACTCTGTCGCCCAGGCTGGAGTGCAGTGGTGCAATCTCGGCTCACTGCAACCTCCACCTCCCGGGTTCTAGCGATTCTCCTGCCTCAGCCTCCTGAGTAGCTGGGACTACAGGCACTTGCCACCACGCCCAGCTGGTTTTTGTATTTTTTAGTAGGGACGAGGTTTCACCATATTGGCCAGGCTGGTCTCGAACTCCTGACCTTGTGATCCGCCCACCTCGGCCTCCCAAAGTGCTGGGATTACAGGCGTGAGCCACCACGCCTGGCCAGCAGCTACTATTTTTATCCACACTTTACTGTTCAGGAACCAGCACAGAGATGCGAGGCAGCTTGCCCAAGATCACAAAGCTAAGAGCCAGGCCATCTGTCCCTAAGGATTGTGTTCCTTACCAGTATGCTATTCTGACACTGGGGAGAGCCCTTTTCATTTCCTTTATTTTTTTCCTGCTCCCAGACTGTGTTTTGCAAGCATTTGTAAGCCACTGAAATCTTCTCTTCCAATGAAATCTTGTAAGGAAGTCTAAGGTGAAAACAGGTCCACAGGCGGGGTTTAGGTTGAAGGGGGAGGGGTGCTGTGTGCCCCGGCCTGGTCCCTCCCCCTCCTCTTCCCTAGTCCAGCATCTGAAACCTGGAGGGGCTCCACAGGGTGCTGGCTGAAAAGTGGAACAGTCACATCATCTGAGCCATAACTAATTTCAGCTTCAGCTTAATGAATTCTTGGAATTTGGGGTAGAAACACGTGGTTTCTTCCTGACCTCAAGGCTGGGACCTTATCCGTCCACCTTGGTGTTGAATGCACACAGGCACACACACACACACAGACACACACATACAGACACACACACAGAGACACACACATACGGACACACACACAGGCATACACACAGAGACACATACACAGACCCGCACAGAGACACACACACAGACACACAGACATACACAGAGACATACACATAGACATACACAAAGACATACACACAGAAACACACACAGAGACACAGACACACACACAGATGCGCATGCAGAAACACACAGAGACACACACACAAATACACACAGAGACACACACAGAGACACACAAGCAGACACACACACACAGAAACAGACACACACACACACTCTCACACACACACAAACACACACACACACACAAACACACACACACCGGCCTAATCCTCTGCTTTCCCCCTTGGGCTTCCCTCCCTTTCAGATGTAGCTTTGTGGGCCACCAATCACCTCCTTTTCTTATCCCTACCCCCTCCCTTCTGTCCATTCTCACCCTCGCTCTGTCCCCATAGAGCTGGCCAATGCTCCTTTCTGGCCCGTTGGGGCCAGAGTGAGCGAAGGAACGAGGCTTCCCCTCATGGAACCTCAGGCTGACCCCCACGCCAAGACTCATCAGCATCCTGCCCATCACACCCTTTTCATCTCAGGAGCTCCGTCAACAAGCAGCCTCATTAAAGTCCATTTTACAGATGGGGAAACTCATCACGGTAATGATGGTGAGAGTGGCCTTTCATCTATGGACCACAAAGGACTCTTTCCACACACTAATTAGAAGTCACAGAGCAGGACTCCCCCTGGTTTTGCCTTGTTGCAGTTCTGGAAGGAGGAGGCGCAGGAAGGAGGCTCAGGATCAGGACATTAGAAATGCGGACATAGCCCATTCCTCAGCCTGGCTAGCTCAGGGGTGAGCGTGTGCATTGCAACTGGATGGTTAGGCAGCTGGGAAGGGCCTTGGGAAGGGAGAAGCAACCTGTAGACTATTCCTTGTAGTTTTGTTTGTTTGTTTTGACAGAGTTTTGCTCTTCTTGCCCAGGCTGGAGTGCAATAGCGTGATCTTGGCTCACCCCAACCTCCACCTCCTGGGTTCAAGTGATTCTCCTGCCTCAGCCTCCCGAGTAGCTGGGATTACAGGCACATGCCACCACGCCCAGCTAATTTTTTTATTTTTAGTAGAGACGGAGTTTCACCATGTTGGTCAGGCTGGTCTTGAACTCCTGATGTCATGATCCACCCGCCTCGGCCTCCCAAAGTGCTGGGATTATAGGCGTGAGCCACCACGCCTGGCCAACTATTCCTTGTAATAGTAATAATAGCAAGAGCTGCTGTGAGTGGACGCTGCCTGCAAGAATTGCACAGTTCCTGGCTAATGACGGGGATGGGGGGCAACTGTGGAGCATTTCCCAGCACAGGAGGCCGGGGCCATTGTCCAAATCCTGCTATAGGCCTGACGCCACCCAGATGGGATCGATTTTAGAACTGGGCAGCAGCCATGGAAGGAAGATGGTACCCAGCCATGGAAGGAAGATTGTGGTGTGACAATCAATGAGACATCACAGCAGTTAGACCCAGGGAGCGTGCACAAGAGAGGAGCTGAGTTTGCCTCCAAGGTTTTGAGCCCAGTTTTCCAGTAATCTGGAAAACAGGCGTTCCTCCATTATCCATGTTGTAGCTGAACTTGGGAAGATTTTTGGTTTTATTTTTATTTTTTTGAGACAAGGTCTGATTCTGTCATCCAGGTTCAGTGGTGTGATCACAGCTCACTGCAGTCTAGACCTCCTGGGCTCAAGCAATCCTCATGCCTCGGCCTCCCAAAGTGCTGGAGTTACAGGCATGAGCCACCACGCCCGGCACAGGGAGATTTGTACAAATGCTTGTGCTCAGGAACACCTCAGATTCTGATTCAATTGACCTGGAGTGGGGTTAGATGTGGCCTCTTATGTGACCCTAGGGGACAGCTGGAGCTGAGAATCGCCATTCTAAACCTGTTGATTCAAGGTGTGGCCCATGCATTGGCATCACCTAAAAACTCTTTAGAAGTGCAGATTCTCAGCCCCACTCAAGACCCACTGAGTCCAAATTTGCATCCTAACTTCTCAAACAATGTGCCTGCATCTTACCTGGAATCATGCTAACATACGGATTCAGATTCAGATTTAGCTCCTCCTAAACCCTAAATCTGAGATCTGTCCGTGGGCCCACTAGAAGGTCAGCATGCTAATAATGGATATTTCTACAGTGATTCAGAGCTTGCCAGACATTTGAAGTGGCCTAATTGCATTTTCCCTAACCCTCAACCTCATCCTGCTCTGCAAAGCAGGCTGGCCAGGCATCATAGCACCACGTTCATGGTTTTGTTTGACAAACTGGAGGCCGAGGCTCTCAAAGCGGCCTCTTTTCTGAAGACCCATAGCTAGTATTGTGGCAGGAGAATAGGGCCTGCAGGCAGGGAACATAAGGCTGATCCACTCTGGCTTAATCAAATGAAAGCACTTCAGCAATGATAGGAATGCGAAGGGCTTTGTAACCTCTCTTCATCCTCTCCATTTACACCCTTTATACTTTGTAACTTCACATTCGTCCTCTCTGTTACATAGATCACACACAGGTAACATCGTCTCCGTTTACATAGGGCGCATTCCTAGCAAATGACTCCATAACTTCACTTCATTCTCTTCATTTACATAGAGCATACACCAAGTAACCAATGGGAAACCTCTAGAGTATTGAAACCCCAGAAAATTCTGTAACCGGGGCTCTTGAGCCCCTATGCTCAGGCCTGCTCCCACACTGTGGCGGTACTTTCATTCTCAATGAATCCCTGCTTTTGCTTTCCTCGCTTCTCGCTTTGTTTGTGCATTTTGTCCTTTTTTTTGAGATGGTGGAGTCTTGCTCTGTCGCCCAGGCTGGAGTACAGTGGCGCGATCTTGGCTCACTGCAACCCCCACCTCCCGGGTTCAAGCAGTTCTCCTGCCTCAGCCTCCCGAGTAGCTGGGATTACAGGCGCACACCACCACGCTCAGCTAATTTTTGTATTTTTAGTAAGGACTGGGTTTGGGCATGTTGGCCAGGCTGGTCTCAAACCCCTGACTCAGGTGATCCACTCATCTCGGACTCCCAGAGTGCTGGGATTACAGGCGTGAGCCACCACACCCGGCCATTGCCCAATTCTTTGTTTGAGATGCTGAGACCTTCTACTAGTAACAGTATGGGTCCACTCAGGCCTTGCAACTCCAGCTCTCTGGCACCAGATACCAGACCACACTAATCAGGGTCACCAGCCTCCCGTAAGTATTTGCTAGTTGAATGACAGCTTACCACACTCCGTGAAGGGGAAAGATGATTAGCATGTGACTTGTGGGATGGGAGGAAAGTGGTCCTGGATCAGTAAATCCCAACCTTGGCTACACAATGGAATCTTGTAGGGATCTTTAAAAAAGTACTGAAGGCTGTGTTCCAGCCCTAAGGATTTGGTTTTAACTGAAATAGATGTGGCCTGTGCTTTGAGACTTTTTTTTTTTGAGACTTTTTTTTTTTTGAGACAGAGTCTTGCTCTGTCACTCAGGCTGGAGTGCAGTGGCACGATCTTGGCTCACTGTAACCTCCATCTCCCGGATTCAAGCAATTCTCCTGCCTCAGCCTCCCAAGTAGCTGGGACTACAGGCGCCTGCCACCATGCCTGGCTAATTTTTGTATCTTTAGTAGAGACTGGGTTTCACCTTGTTGGTCAGGTTGGTCTTGAACTCCTGACCTCAGGTGATCCACCCATCTTGGCCTCCCAAAGTGCTGGGATTACAGGTATGAGCCACCATGACTGACCGCTTTAAGGCTTTTTTTTTTTCTTTTGAGACGGAGTCTCGCTCTGTCACCCAGGCTGGAGTGCAGTGGAGCGATCTCGGCTCACTGCAAGCTCCGCCTTCCGGGTTCACTCCATTCTCCTGCCTCAGCCTCTCCGAGTAGCTGGGACTACAGGCGTCCGCCACCACGCCCGGCTAATTTTTTGTATTTTTTAGTAGAGACGGGGTTTCACCGTGGTCTTGAACTCCTGACCTCGTGATCCGCCCGCCTCGGCCTCCCAAAGTGCTGGGATTACAAGAGTGAGCCACCGCTCCCGGCCTGCTTTGAGACTTTTTAAAAGTCATGCAGGTGATTCTAATGTGCAGCGGAGGCCAGCAACCTCTTCCTGTCTCCTGCCCCAAATGACACAGTCTTGTCCTCTGAGTGGAGATAGCCTTCTCTTTTTTTTTTTCTTTTTTTTCTTTCTTCCTTTTTTTTTTTTTAGACAGAGTCTCACTCTGTCACCCACCCAGCCTGGAGTGCAATGGCATGATCTCGGCTCACTGCAACCTCTGTCTCCAGGGTTCAAGCGATTCTCCCACCTCAGCCTCCCAAGTAGCTGGGACTACAGGCACGCACCACCATGCCAAGTTAATTTTTTGTATTTTAGTAGAGATGGGGTTTTATCATGTTGCCCAGGCTGATCTCAAACTCCTGAGCTGAGGCAATCTGCCCTCCTAGGCCCTGCCAAAGTGCTAGGATTACAGGTGTGAGCCACTGCACCTGGCCTTTTTTTTTTTTTTTTTTTTTGAGACAGAATCTTGTTCTGTTGCACAGGCTGGAGTGCAGTGGTGCGATCTTGACTCACTGCAACTTCCACCTCCTGGCTTCAAGCAATTTTCCTGCCTCAGTCTCCTGAGTAGCTGGTATTACAAGCGTGTGCCACCACACAACTGTAATCCCAGGTAGAGATGGGGTTTTGCCATGTTGGCCATTCTGGTCTTGAACTCCTGACCTCAAGTGATCTGCCCGCCTTGGCCTCCCAAAGTGTTGGAATTACAGGCATGAGCCACCTCGTCTGGCCAGGAGACAGCCTCTGGCTGCTCAAATGCATCCTCCCAAGCCCTGGAATTCCCTGGGGTTGGCGTATAATCCCTGGGTAGCCTTGCACTGGGAATGCCTGCTGGGATCCCAATCTTCAACTTCATTTAGGGTTGCCACATACAGCCAAAAAAATAAAAGAAGAAGAAGAAGAAAAGGACATCCAATTTAAATTTGAATTGCAGATGAACAATGACAAGTAATTATTTTGGTATAAGTATGCTCCATTGCAATACATGTGGCATTTTCATACTTAAAATCTGTTGTTTGTCTGAAATTCAAATTTAACTGGTTGTGCTATATTTTTATCCAGTAACCCAAATTCTCATTCCCAGCGAGCGACCAGGTCATCTGGCGCGAGGGTATCTGGATGTAGCGTAGGTCACCCAGCTTCATTAGGTGCAGCTGCCAAGAAGAATTGGTTTTCAGGTTCCTTTGTTAAAACTCCCCCAGTTGGACAGACACAACACCCTCCTTGTCTCCTTGGCTACAGAGTCGATTTTCCATGAATACATCTCATGGGAATGAGCAAACCGGTTTCTCCTCTTCCTGGCACCAGACAGTGTACACCAATAACGTAGCCCAGCTAGAATCTGGGAGCCTAGAATTCGAACATGGAAAGATTTTTTTCCTGGTGCCACATAATTTAAGCCAAAAAGCTATACATAACATTTGGTAGAAATGTTACTGCTAGCACATTCTGAGAAGGTTGGTGGTAGGTGATTTTGACTTAGATACGCAGCTGGTGTTCACACTGAACGCACGCAACAAATGTGATCTATTGATAGTAAAAATAGTAGCTGCTGAGTGAGGTCAGCATGATGGCAATCTAAAATGCAGGGGCATAAATTAGTACAAATTGCTGTTCACTCACTAATTCATTCAAAAGTGATTTCTGGCCAGGTGCAGTGGCTCACGCCTGTAATCCCAGCACTTTGGGAGCCGAGGCGGGCAGATCACTTGAGGTCAAGAGTTCGAGACCAACCTGGCCAAAACGGTGAAACCCCGTCTCTACAAAAAATACAAAAATTAGCCCGGTGTGGTGGTGCATATCTGTAATCCCAGCTACTTGGGAGGCTGAGGTGGGAGAATCACTTGAACCCGGGAGGTGAAGGTTGCAGTGAGCTGAAACTGTGCCACTGCACTCCAGCCTGGGTGATAGAGCGAGACTCCATCTCAAAATAAATGAATAAATAAATAAATAAATAAGTGATTTCTTGTCCACCTATTATGTGACAGGCATTGGGCAAAAAAGATGCACCCCTGCCCGCAAATTGTTCCATTCAATCTCTTTAGGAGAGACAGATGAGTGAAGGCAATTATAATGCAACATGATGAGTGCTTTGATGAGGGTAACTACAAGGTGCTATGGGGACCCTTGGAGGGTATTTACCCAGGAGTGAAGGTCAGGAAGGTGTCTCTAGAGGAAGACCTGAAGCATGAGTGCGAACTAGTGCAGTGAAGTAAGTGGGAGGAATGGAGAGAACTCCAGGCAGAGGAAATAGCACATGGCAAAGCAGGGGGAAGAGAAAGAACATGACACCTTCAGGACGCTGCAAGTTGTGGGGTGCGGCTGGAGGGTAAGCGGTTGGGGAGCTGAGCAGGGACCAACGAGGACATTGATGAGCCTGCAGTTTGAAGCAAAGGAAAGCCTCATGGAAGGTGTTTAAGCAGAAGAGTATGAATCAGATTTGTCCTGGCTAGAGTATGGAGGATGAATTGCAAGGGGCAAGGCTAAAGTCAGAAAGACAAGTTGAAGGCTGGTCTAGGCATCCATGGGAGAGACGATGATAGACCTGCCTAGGTAGTGACAAAGGGGTGGAGAGAAGTGCATAAGCTGAAGAGGCATTGTGGAGGTGGGATCTGCGGGACTTGGAGCATTCATAGGATGTGAGGAGTGAGGGAGGGTTAGTGTCTGGACGGCTCCCAGGGTAGGAGACGGATTTGGCAGTGTAGATGACCAGGTTAGGAGATGTGACCCAAGCTGGCACCTGAGCTCCAGGCTTGAAGACCCAACTTACCTCTTCTCTATCCTCATGGACAGCTAACAGGCTCTTCCAATTGGATGTGGCTACAGGGGAGGAAAAAACTTTTTCTTCTACCCTTGGGCAGGCACGGCGGCTCATGCCTGTAATCCCAGTACTGTGGGAGGCTGAGGCAGCCAGATTGTCTGAGCTCAGGAATTGAGACTAGCCTGGGCAACATAGTGAAACCTCATCTCTACTTTTTTATTAAATAACAAAGAAATTTTAAAAAATTTTCTTTTACCCTCTTAGGTCAGTGACAAGGGCTCTGCAAATTAAACAAATGACAGATTAACAGAAAAAAGGCATGTTCGTTTTATCTGATGTTAATATTTTAATTTTTACATGTACATGGGGATCTCATAGAAAAAGAAGTAAAACTCTAAAGAAGCAGTTAGGTCTGAGAGCTTATATAGTAACGAAGAGCGTTACATTTATAGAGAAGTGAAAAGACAAAGGAAAAGGGTGTGGCCTTCTAGGGAAGGTAATTCTGGGAAGGTAAATATATGGGGGAAAGAAGGCCAGGTGAGGTGGCTCACGCCTGTAGTCCCAGCTCTTTGGGAGGCCAAGGCGGGCGGATCACTTGAGGTCAGGAGTTTGAGACCAGCCTGGCCAACATAATAAAACCCTGTCTCAACTGAAAATACAACAATTAGCCGGGCATGGTGGTGCGTGCCTATAATCCCAGCTACTCAGGAGGCTGAGGCAGGAGAATTGCTTGAACCTGGAGGGCAGAGGTTGCAGCGGGCCAAAATCCTGCCACTGCACTCCAGCCTGGGTGACAGAGCGAGACTCTGTCTCAAAAAAACAAAAAAAAGTTGTTTTCTCTTCCTGGATTGGAGAGGGGAGGGGGAAACCTTCACGATAGGAAATGTATGCCCGGCTTTTAGACAGAAAGGAGGGTGGTAGAGAGCTTTTCCTGTGTCTGCTGTTTCTCAACTGCCATCATCTCAAAATAATCTTCATGCCAAAGAGGCATATTTTGGGTGGCATATTTTGGAGAAGTATATTTTGGGGTGGCATATTTTGGAGAAGTATATTTTGGGGTGGCATATTTTGGAGAGGCATATCTGATCCTCTTTATGGCCAATATGGAAGTCTTGGTCTCATCCTTCTCTCTCCCTTCTGGATCCCTCTCTTCTGTCCCTCTTTCCTTTAATTCCAGTTCTGCTCCCATCAATTTGACCTCAGGTGGGTCATTCAAACCCCTGGGCCTTTCTGCATCAGTGAAATGGAGGCACCAGTGAATTCCTGTACCTCATCTTCAAGGAATCTTCCTGTTTTAAAGTTTCAAGACTTGGGCCTTTGAGCAAGCAGAATGTAACAGTTATGAAGGGGGACTTTCAAATCTAACCACCAGGATTTTATCCCAGCTCTACTGATGCTAAGCCTTTAATCTAAAGCAAGTCACATCAACTCTCCAAAGTTTCAGTTCCCAATATAAATTAGGAACAATCATAATACTTTCCAAATACAGTTATTGGGGGGAGATAATTTATTTAGTATAGTGCCTGACACAGAGTAAGCTCCCAATATATGTTAGCTATTAAAATATAATATAGGTAGGCTGGGCATGGTGGCTCGTGCCTGTAGTCCCAGCACTTTGGGAAGCTGAGGTGGGTGGATCATGAGGTCAGGAGATCGAGACCATCCTGGCCAAAATGATGAAACCCCATCTCTACTAAAATACAAAAAATTAGCTGGGCATGATGGTGTGTGCCTGTAGTCCCAGCTACTCAGGAGGCTGAGGCAGAAGAATCGCTGGAACCTGGGAGGCAGAGGTTGCAGTGAGCTGAGATCATGCCTCTGCACTCCAGCCTGGAGACAGAGCAAGACTCTGTCTCAAAAAAAAAAAAAAAAAAAAGAAAAGAAAAAGACAATATAATATAGGTAATGATATCACTATAGCCATTATTGTTATTCATGCACTAGCAAATGTTGTGAGCAGATAAGTGAACATAATAATAGCTAACACTTATTGAGCCCCTGCAATGTGCCAGGATTTTTTCTGCATTTAACATAATTCATTTATTATTTGCACAACTCCTTGAGGAGGGCCTATAATTAGCTCCATTTAATATATCAAGAAAACTGAACACAGTAAAGTTAAGTGACTCGCCCAAGGTGATATAACTAAGAAATGGCAGAGCCAGGCCTTGGAACTCAGGAAGTCTGGCTTTGAGGACCATACCTGCGGTTACTATGTGTCACACGAACCTATCAGAATACACATTTTCAGGCCAGGCACAGTGGCTCATGCCTGTAATCTCAGCACTTTGGGAGGCAGAGGCAGGCTGATCGCCTGAGGTCAGGAGTTTGAGATAAGCCTGGTTAACATGGTGAAACCCCATCTCTACTAAAAATACAAAAATTAGGGCCTGGCATGGTGGCTCACACCTGTAATCCCAGCACTTTGGGAGGCTGAGGCAGGTGGATTGCTTGAGGTCTGGAGTTTGAGATCAGCCTGGCCAACATGGTGTATTGGGGGAACCCACCCCCAATATTTCAATGTAGGTTCTTTCTATTTTCCCTAAGTGTTGGCTGGCTGAGAAATAAAGAGAAAGAGTACAAAGAGAGGAATTTTACAGCTGGACCTCCATGGAGTGACATCACACATCAGTAGGTTTGTGATGCCCACCTGAGCTGCAAAACCAGCCAGTTTTTATTAAGGACTTCCAAAAGGGAGGGGGTGTACAAACAGGGAGTAGGTCACAAAGATCACATGCTTCTGAGGTCAATAAAGATCACAAGGCAAAGGGCAAAGCAAAGATCACAAGGCAAAGGGCGAAATCAAAAACTCCTGATAAGGGTCTATGTTCAGCTGTGCATGTATTGTCTTGATAAACAGGGTTCGAGAGCAGAGAACCAGTCTGACCTCAAATTTACCAGGGCTGGGGTTTCCCGATCCTAGTAAACCTGAGGGTACTGCAGGAGACCAGGGTGTATCTCAGTCCTTATCTCAACTGCATAGGACAGACACTTTCAGAGCAGCCACTTATAGACCTCCCTCCAGGAATGCAATTCTTTTCCTAGGGTCTTAATATTATATTCCTTGCTAGGAAAAGAATTTAGCGATATCTCTCCTACTTGCACATCCATTTATAGGCTCTCTGCAAGAAGAAAAATATGGCTCTTTTTGCCAGACCCCACAGGCAGTCAGACCTTATGGTTGTCTTTCCTTGTTCCGTAAAATCACTGTTATTCTGTTCATTTTCAAGGTGCACTGATTTCATATTGTTCAAACATACATGTTTTACAATCAATTTGTTCAGTTAACGCAATCATCACAGGGTCCTGAGGTGATGTACATCCTCAGCTTATGAAGATAACAGGATTAAGAGATTAAAGTAAGACAGGCGTAAGAAATTATGAGTATTATTAGGGAAGTGATAAATGTCCATGAAATCTTCACAATTTATGTTTCCTCTGCCTCTGCTACAGCCGGTCCCTCCGTTCAGGGTCCCTGACTTCCCGTAACAATGGTGAAATCCTGTCTCTACAAAAATACAAAAATTACCTGGGTGTGGTCGTGGGCCCCTGTAATCCCAGCTACTAGGGAGGCTGAGGCAGGAGAATTTGTTGAACCCAAGAGGTTGCAGCAGGCCGAGATTGAGCTCATTCACTGCATTCAATCCAGCCTGGGTGACTGAGTGAGGCTCCATCTCAAAAAACAAACAAACACACAAACACACAAACAAACAAACACACACACACATTTTCAGCGTTTTATTCTCAGTCTCTGCTCATTCCTTTGCAATGTCCCATGAATCTCCTCATTCAGGAAAATAGACTTAACATCCATGTAGCTTAGATTATTTTTTCCACCAGTAACTCTAAATGGGCCAGGTGCAGTGGCTCACAGCTGTAATCCCAGCACTTTGGGAGGCTGAGGCAGGAGGATTACTTGAACCCAGAGTTCAACACCAATCTGGGCAACATATGAGACTCTGTCTCTACAAAAAATTTAAAAATTAACCCGGCATTGTGGTGCATGTCTATAATCCCAGCTTCTTTGGAGGCTGAGGTGGGAGGATTTCTGGAGCCCAGGAGGTCAAGGGTGTAGTGAGGCTGGGTAACAGAGCAAGACCCTGTCTCAAAAAAAAAAAAAAAGAAAAGAAAACTTTAAGTAACCTAAATCTGTGCTACTCAAATTGTGTTCCATGGTCTATCACTTCTGTAGCAGTAATATGTTTTTGGTTTTTTATTGACTTTTTGGGGGGCAGGGCTTTCTGGCAAATGCCAGAAAGCCTGCTGTATAAATTCCAAAAGAGCTAGCTATAACACCGTTTGTTTGTTTGTTTGTTTCTTTTTTTTTTTTTCTTTTTTTTTGAGATGGAGTCTGTCTCTGTCGCCCAGGCTGGAGTGCAATGGTGTGATCTCGGCTCACTGTAACCTCCACCTCCCGGGTTCAAGCAAATCTCCTGCCTCAGCCTCCTGAGTAGCTGGGACTACAGGCTAGTGCCACCACACCCAGCTAATTTTTGTATTTTTAGTAAAGACAGGGTTTTACCATGTTGGCCAGGCTGGTCTCCAACTCCTGGCCTCAGGTGATCCGCCTGCCTTGGCCTCCCAAAGTGCTGGGATTACAGGCATGAGCCACCACACCCGGGCTGTCAGCCTTTTTTTTTTTTTTTGGTAGTAGTTGTTGTTGTCATTGTTTTGAGACGGAGTCTCACTCTGTCTCCCAGGCTGGAGTGCAGTGGTGCAATCTCGGCTCACTGCAACTTCCACCATCCAGGTTGAAGTGATTCTCCTGCCTCAGCCTCCCAAGTAGATGGGACTACAGGTGTGTGCCACCACATCCGGCTAATTTTTGTACTTTTTGTAGAGATGGGGTTTCACCACACTGGGCAGGCTGGTTTCAAACTCCTGACCTCATGTAATCCACCCACCTCAGCCTCCCAAAAGTGCTGGGATTACAGGTGTGAGCCACCATGCCCATCCTGTTTTTGTTTTTTTGAGACAAGATCTCTTTGTCACTGAAGCTGGAATGCAGTGGCACAATCTCAGCTCACTGCAGACTCAACCTCCTGGGCTCAAGCAGTCCTCCCACTTCAGACCCCCAAGTAGCTGAAACTACAAGCGCGTGCCACCACACCTGGCTAATTTTTTGTATTTTTTTGTAGAGATGGGGTTTCACCACATTGCCCAGGCTGGTCTCAAACTCCTCAGCTCAAGCGATCCGTCTGCCTCAGCCTCCCATAGTGCTTAGGATTACAGGCCTGAGCCACTGTGCCCTGCCAGCAGTAACATGTTAATAGAAACTATGCTGGCCAGGAGTGGTGGCTCATGCCTAGAGTATCAATGCCTTGGAAGGCCGAGTTGGGAGGATCACTTGAGGCCAGGAGTTTGAGACCCAGCCTGGACATCAGAGCAAGACCCTGTCTCTACAAAAAATAATTAAAAATAAAAAAATTATCCGGGCATGGTGATGTGCATTTGTAGTCCTAGCTATTTAGGAAGCTGAGGCAGGAGGATCACTTGAGCCTAAGAGCTTGAAGCTACAGTGAGCTGTCATCAGACCACTGAACTCCAGCCTGGGCAACAAAGAAAGACCCTATCTTAGAAAAAAATGTGCCAGGCGTGATGGCTCATACCTGCAATCCCAGCACTTTGGGAGGCCAAGGCTGGTGGATCACTTGAGGTTAGGAGTTCGAGACCAGCCTGGCCAACATAGAGAAACCCCGTTTCTACTAAAAATACAAAAATTAGCCAGGCATGGTGGTGCACTCCTATAAGCCCAGCTACTTGGGAGGCTGAGGCAGGAGAATCGCCTCCCAGGGAACTCGGGAGACGGAGGTTGCAGCGAGCTGAGATTGCACCATTGCACTCCAGCCTGGGCGACAGAGCCAGACTCCATCTCAAAAAAAAAAAAAAAAAAAAAAAAAAAAGAGAAGTTATGCCCCCAAAGGGTACTGTGGCCACATGAGCTTGGAAAATAGTAGACTATGCAAAGTTTACTTGCTTAGTAAGCTGCAAGACTTCTCAGACATTTTAAAGCACCCAGTGGACACTGTGAATCTCTGGATGGGAAATATAAAAAGCAGTGTTTCTCAAACCCATTGAACCATGGAACCCCCTGCCTACCTTTGTTTTCAACAGAGCATCTCATGGGACTTGTGTTCCCTGGAATATACTTCGGGAAATACTGACCTAGGTGCTAATGTTGAAACAAGCTAATAGAGAGGCTGGAGAAGAAGGGGAACAGGGCAATTATAATATATTTTTAAGTTTTTTGTAGAAGCAGGGTCTCACTATGTTGCCCAAGCTGGTCTGAGACTCCTGGCTCCAAATGATCTTCTGTCCTCAGCCTTCCAAAGTGCTCGGATTACAGACATGAGCCACCATGCCTGGCTGGGCAGGGCAATTAAAATCTCTAGTCTGACAGTAAAAGCCAGAAGTTTGAGTATCATGTCAGAGCAACCGGAAACTTTATCTAACTTAAAGGTCACTGACAATGGCAAACTGGAACATAGATTTTGTTTGACCTCACTGTTTAAAAAAAAAAAAAAAATGCGTGGGGCAGGGAGTGAGGCCGCAGGGAGATTTGTAGAAATGCTTGTGCTCAGGAACACCTCAGACTCCGATTCAATCAACCTGGAGTAGGATTAGATGTGGCCTCTTATGTGACCTTAGGGGACAGCTGGAGCTACGAATCACTGTTCTAAATCCTGGTGATTCAAGGTGTGGCCCATGGCCCACAGTGTTGGCATCACCTAAAAACTCCTTAGAAGTGCAGATTCTGGGCCAGGTGTGGTGGCTCATGCCTGTAATCCCAGCACTTTGAGAGGTTGAGGCGGGTGGATCACCTGAGGTCAGGAGTTCGAGAACAGCATGACCAACATGATGAAACGCCGTCTCTACTAAAAAATATAAAAATTAGCCGGGTGTGGTGGTGAGGGCCTGTAGTCCCAGCTACTCGGGAGGCTGAGGCAGAAGAATTGCTTCAACCTTGAAGGTGGAGGTTGCAGTGTGCTGAAATCTCACCATTGCACTCCAGCCTCGGTGACAGATTGAGACTCCATCCCCCCCCCAAAAAAAGGAAGAGTGAATTTTACCTAAATGTCCAATATCAGAGTATTTGATAACACTGGCCTCACATTTTCACATGGCAATAATTGGCTGCCCTGTTTAGACAAATTTCCTCAATTTGCCACGGTACCCATTGTACTCTATTGTATTATATTATAGTTGGCCCACTTCTGTCACTTATGTTACACGTAAGTGGTTGAGTTTGTGACCCTCGGTCTAACTGCAAATTGTAAACTTCTCAGAAGCTGGAGTAGTGGTCTAGATTCTATAACTACCACTCAGGCATTTATTTTTGTAACTTGTTTCTTTTTTTCTTTTTTTTTTGAGACGGAGTCTCACTCTGTCACCCAGGCTGGAGTGCAGTGGTGCAATCTCGGCTCACTGCAAGCTCCGCCTCCCGGGTTCACGCCATTCTCCTGCCTCAGCCTCTCCGAGTAGCTGGGACTACAGCCGCCCGCCACCACGCCTGGCTAATTTTTTGTATTTTTAGTAGAGACGGGGTTTCACTGTGGTCTCGATCTCCTGACCTCGTGATCTGCCCGCCTCGGCCTCCCAAAGTGCTGGGATTACAAGCGTGAGCCACCGCGCCCGGCTGTTTCTTTTTTTCTGATTATAAAAGTTACTCATGCTGATTCTAGAAAACTTGGAAATACAAAAAAGTATGAAAAATAAAACAGTGACATGCATGGTAACCGCAATTTAGTGATGACTGTTTAACTTCTGTTATTTTTTCCATCTTTTTTTGCATCTAGTTATCTAAATTTTCATCATATTTTGGATCAGACTATATTTGCAGTTTGGTATTTTGCCTTATTTAGAAGACATTCTACCAGCTACTAAGTATGGCTTGTTCTGCCATATTGCAGTAGTTCAGTTTTCAAGAAAACTCATTTGATCAAAAATCACTTACAATGGAACTAGAGAGGTTATAGGCTAGAAAGTTTTAGACTCCCTCAAAAGGGGTATTCTTTTTATGCTGGAATGTCTATCCGAGAGTACTTTTTTTTATAGTTATAAGGGCACAGCTCTAAAAGTTAAACATAATTGCAGAATTCCAACATCATATGGTTTGAAAGTCACTCAAAAAAAAAAAAAAAAAAAAACTAATGTCTAAGTGCATGTGAAAGGCTTGAATAATGTTATTTCATTAGATGAGAGAATTGAGGGTCAGGCATAGTGGCTCATTCCTGTAATCCCAGCACTTTGGGAGACGAAGATGGGCAAATCACTTGAGCTCCGGAGTTTGAGATCAGCCTGGGGAAGACAACAAAACCCTGTCTCTACAAAAAATACAAATGTAACCACAAGCAGTGGCATGTACCTGTTGTCCCAGCTACTTGGGAGGCTGAGGCAAGAGAATTGCTTGGGCCCGGGAGGCAGAGGTTGCTTGTGTCCAGGAGCCAAGATCATGCCACTGCACTCCTGCCGGGGCAACCGGAGTGAAATCCTGTCTCCAAAAAAAAAAAGAGAATTGGAAAAAGCAAATTTTCTAAATCCTATTTAGAATTTAGAATTATAAATTCCTATTCATAATTTTATGTAATAAGTAAATGTAAAGGTTTGTATAACTAACTGATATAATAAAAGTATGGGCCAGGCACGGTGGCTCATGCCTATAATTCCAGCACTTTGGGAGGCCGAGGAAGGCGGATCATTTGAGATCAGGAGTTGGAGACCAGCCTGGCCAACATGGTGAAACCTTGTCTCTACTAAAAATACAAAAATTAGCCAGGCATGGTGGTGGGCGCCTGTAATTCCGGCTACTCAGGAGGCTGAGGCAGAGGAATCACTTGAAGGTGGAGGTGGAGGCTGCTGTGCCGAGATTGCGCCACTGCACTCCAGCCTGGGCAATAGAGTGAGACACCTTCTCAAAAAAAAAGAAAGAAAAGTATGAACAAACATTTGACTATTTCATCTATATGCCTAAAAGTTCATTTATTTTAATTAATTAATTAGTTAGTTTATTTATATTTGAGATGGAGTCTCACTCCGTCACCCAGGCTGGAGGGCAGTGGCGTGATCTAGGCTCACCACAACCTCCACCTCCCCGGTTCAAGCGATTCTCTGCCTCAGTCTCCCCAGTAGCTGGGATTACAGGTGCCCACCACCACGCCCAGCTAATTTTTGTATTTTTAGTGGAGACAGGGTTTCACCATCTTGGCCAGGCTGTTCTTGAACTCCTGACCTCATGATCCACCCACCTCGGCCTCCCAAAGTGCCGGGATTACAGGCATGAGCCACCACGCCCAGCCTTATCTATTATTATTTTAGAAATGGGGTCTTACTCTGTTGTCCAGGGTGGAGTGCAGTGCCTTCCTCATAGCTCACTGCAGCCTGGAACTCGTGGGCTCAACTGATCCTCCCCCCTCAGCCTCCCTCGTGGGTGTGACTACAGGTGCAGGCCACCACTACTGGTTTTTATCTTTTATTTGTAGAGATGGGATCTTGCTATGTTGCCCAGGCTGGTCTCAATCTCCTAGCCTCAAGGGAGTCTCCCGCCTTGACCTCCCAAAGTGCTGGAATTACCGTTTAATTTTTTTGTAAATTAAATTAAATTTTACTTTTCAGACAGATCTAGCTCTGTGCCTCAGGCTGGAGTGCAGTTGTACAAAATTACAGCTCATTGCAACCTCAACCACCTGGGTTCAAGCTAGCTTCCTGCCTCAGCCTCCCAAGTAGGTGGGAGTCCAAACACATGCCATCATGCACAGCTAATTTTTCATTTTTTTTCTAGAGACAGGGATCTCACTATGTTGCCCAGGCTGGTCTTGAACTCCCAGGCTCAGAACTCCCAGGCTCAAGTGATCCCTCCACCTCAGCCTCCCAAAAGTTAGAGGTGTGAGCCACCACACCTGGCTCAAAACCTTTTTCATGAAGAAAAACACTGGAGATATTAGGAACATAAGTAGTCATTGTATTTAGTTTTTTTTGTTTTTTTTTGTTTTTTTTTTTGACAGAGTCTCAGTCTGTCACCCACGCTGGAGTGCAATGGTGTGATCTCGGCTCACTGCAACATCTGCCTCCTGGGTTCAAGTGATTCTCATGCCTCAGCCTCCCAGGTAGCTGAGATTACAGGTGAGCACTGCAATGCCTGGCTAATTTTCATATTTTTAGCAGAGATGGGGTTTCACCATGTTGCCCAGACTGGTCTCAAACTCCTGGCCTCAAGCAGTCCGCCCGCCTCAGCCTCCCAAAGCGCTGGGATTATGGATGTGAGCCCCCGTGCCTGGCCTCGTATTTGGCACTTAATTTCGAATCATAGCATTCTAAAAGTGAGAGGGCTTTGGATGCCATCCCTGTAACTCTCTCCTTGAAATTGAAATCCCCTCTACAAATCACAGTAAGTTATTGTCCATTCTCCACCTGAAGTTCTCCTGCGATGGGAAACCCACTGCCCCAGAGGAGCAGTCCAGAGCTTCCTGACTAAACAGTTCTTCCTGGCTGGGTGTGGTGGCTCACGCCTGTAATCCCAACACTTTGGGAGGCTGAGGCGGGTGGATCACCTGAGGTCAGGAGTTTGAGACCAGCCTGGACAACATGGCGAAACCCTGTCTCTACTAAAAATACAAAAATTAGCCAGCCGTGGTGGCACAAGCCTGTAATCCCAGCTACTTGGGAGGCTGAGGCAGGAGAATCACTTGAATCCAGGAGGCAGAGGTTGCCGTGAGCCGAGATCATACCATTGTACTCCTACCTGGGCGACAACAGTGAGACTCCATCTCAAAAAAAAAAAGTTCTTCCTCACATTGAAGCAGCTGACTTCCACCTGGTTGCCCAATTCTGCTCTCCAACTCTGATTCTTGTCCATATGACAGGCTCTTCACTATTTCAAGAAAGTGATGACATTGCCAAGCAATCTTTTTTAAGCTAAGCATCTCTAATTTTTTCATGTTTCTGATATGTCATCGTTTCCAGATGTTTTCAGAAATTCAGAATGATTTTAGGATTACATGAAATTAAAAAGGAGTTAGATGAAAATAGCTCTGGATCTGAACAAGGAAAGGAAAGGAATCTTGCTCATAGTAGGAATAATTCATGTCATCTCAATTAATGCTCACAGCTGCACACTAAGGCCGACTGTTGGTGAAGTCTTACTGTCCTGCAAATGACAGAAAACCTAACTCAACCTGGCTTAAGCAAAACAAATAAATACACTAATGAGGAGCTAAAAAGTCCCACAGTTGATCTCAGCCTTCAGTATAACTTGAGCACAGGGCCGGGCGCGATGGCTCAAGCCTGTGATCCCAGTACTTTGGGAGGCCGAGGCAGGCAGATCACGAGGTCAGGAGATCGAGACCATCCTGGCTAACATGGTGAAACCCCATCTCTACTAAAAATACAAAAAATTAGCCGGGTGTGGTGGTGGGGGCCTGTGGTCCCA
This sequence comes from Hylobates moloch, assembly GCF_009828535.3. Taxonomy (NCBI): domain Eukaryota; kingdom Metazoa; phylum Chordata; class Mammalia; order Primates; family Hylobatidae; genus Hylobates; species Hylobates moloch. The sequence goes on along the minus strand of NW_026652292.1, from coordinate 60,205,713 downwards.
GCTACTCAGGAGGCTGAGGCAGGAGAATGGCGTGAACCTGGGAGGCGGAGCTTGCAGTGAGCCGAGATGGTGCCACTGCACTCCAGCCTGGGCGACAGAGCGAGACTCCGTCTCAAAAAAAAAAAAAACAACTTGAGCAGGAACTTGTAGGGACCAAAGGAAATTTCCTCTTCACCCTTTGAAGATTTGCAGAAAAAAAAGAATGAACTCACAAAAGACAGATTAATTGGAGAAAAGGGATACAAATCTTTTTTTTAAATTAATTAATTAATTTTTTTTTGAGCCAGAGTTTCCACTCTCTCACCTAGGCTGGAGTCCAGTGGTGCGATCTTGGCTCACTGCAACTTCTGCCTCCTGGGTTCAAGTGATTCTTCTGCCTCAGCCCCCAAGTAGCTGAGATTACAGGCACATGCCACCACACCCGGCTAATTTTTATATTTTTAGTAGAGATGAGGTTTCACCATGTTGGCAAGGCTGGGCTCAAGCTCCTAGCCTCAAGTGATCTGCCCGCCTCGGCCTCCCAATGTGTTGGGATTACAGGCGTGAGCCACGGCTCCCGGCCACAAATCTTAATATGTATTCGGGGAGAAACGGAGAGTGATTACCCAACTGCACAGTGGTTCAGAAGTTTATATACCATCCTGGTAAAATAGCTTATGGGAGGACTGGAAAAGAGGAAATCTATTGAGGGGATTACTAGGAAGAACGAGTGGATCAGGGAACAGAGAACTTGGAAAAGCCAGGCACGGTGGCACACACCTGTAATCCCAGCACTTTAGGAGGCTGAGGCGGGTGGATCACTTGAGGTCAGGAGTTTGAGACCAGCCTGGCCAACACGGCAAAACCCTGTCTCTACTAAAAATACAAAAGTTAGCCAGACGTGGTGGCACAAACCTGTAATCCCAGCTACTGGGGAGGCTGAGGCAGCAAGAATTGCTTGAACCCGGAAGGCGGAGGTTGCAGTGAGCTGAGATTGCACCATTGCACTCCAGCCTAGGGGTCAGAGTGAGACTGCATCTCAAAAAAAAAAAAAAAAAAAAAAAAAAGAAAAAGAAAAAAGAAAAAAAACTTGGAGATTATCTTGGGAAAAGGTCCGTTCAGGTGTGGTTATTTCTTCTTGGTCTAACAGGGAGGGGAAAGAAAACACAATAGTTTTTTTGGCGGGTCTAGATTTCAGTCAGATAAAGGAACTTCAGTGTTAACCTGTGCTTTGGGAGGGATGGCTGGGGACGGGCAAGGTCAGAGAGGCCTTGAGGTTTCTTCAGTTTACCACGTCGAAGTGCCATATACCGGTTTCTGTGCTCCAGCAAACTCAAATGATGACACTAGGTCCTGGTTTCTGTCCACCTCTCAGCAATGTTATCTTCCATATTGCCTTCATTCTTGGTCAAAACTGTGGTGGCTCCATGGCCTGGGGTAGTGGCTCATGCCTATAATCCCAGCACTTTGGGAGGCCAAGGCTGGAGGATCACTTGAGGTCAGGAGTTTGAGGTCAGCCAGGCCAATATGGTGAAACCCCATCTCTACTAAAAATACAAAGAATTATCTGGGCATGGTGGTGCATGCCTGTAATCCCAGCTACTTGGGAGACTGAGGTGGGAGGATGGCTTGAACCTGGGAGGCGGAGGTTGCAATGAGCAGAGATTGTGCCGCTGCACTCCAGCCTGGGTGACAGAGCGAGACTGTCTCAAAAAAAAAAAAAAAAAAAAATTAGCTGGGCGTGGTGGCTTGCCTGTAGTCCAGCTACTTGGGAGGCAGAAGTGGGAGGATCACTTGAGCCAGGGAGGTTGAGCAGTGGAGTCTGTGGTGAGCTGTGAACACGCCACAGCACCACACTCCAGCTTGGGTGACAGAGCCAGACCGTGTCTCCAAGAAAGCAACAAAAAGAAAATCACTTTATTGACTCCTGCAACTGTAGGCTCACATCCTCCCCAAGTTCAAGTACATCAGGGAAAAGCACTTGATATTCCAATAAAAGTTTCGTTGTATTGCACTGGCTCTGACTGCATGAAATGCCTGCCTGTGAACCAGTGATTTGGCCAGGGACATGGTAAGTCTTGCTGGCAGTCAGCGTCCTATATCACCTCTGAAGTTAAGGGCAGTGGTGCCACCATCCAAAATGTATGGACTACGAGTGGCAGAGGGGTGTTTCCCCAGAAGCAAATCCGGGTGCTGTTACCCAAAGAAAAGGAAACCAAACAAGCCATGTCCAGTTATTATTTTATTTGTTTGTTTATTTATTTATTTATTTATTTATTTTTTGAGATGGAGTTTCGCTCTTGTTGCCCAGGATGGAGTGCAATGGCATGATCTCGGTTCACTGCAACCTCTGCCTCCCAGGTTCAAGTGATTCTCCTGCCTCAGCCTCCCAAGTAACTGGGATTATAAATGCCCACCACCACGCCTGGCTAATTTTTTTTAATTTTTATTTTTAGTAGAGACAGAGTTTTACCATGTTGGCCAGGCTGGTCTGGAACTCCTGAACTCAGGTGATCCACCCACCATGGCCTCCCGAAGTGCTGAGATTACAGGCATGAGCCAGCGTACCCAGCCCAGTTATTATTTTAATTTCCCATTTAGATATAAGGGAATCAAAGCTCAGAGAGAGGAAACTGTTTGTCCAAGGTCATTCACTTAGAAAGAGGCAGAACTGGGCCGGGTGCAGTGGCTTACGCCTGTAATCCCAACACACTGGGAGGCCAAGGTGGGTGGATGACCTGAGTTCAGGAGTTCCAGACCAGCGTGGCCAACACTGCGAAACCCCATCTCTCCTAAAAATACAAAAATTAGCCGGGTGTGGTGGTGCATGCCTGTAATCCCAGCTGTTCGGGAAGGTGAGGCAGGAGAATTGCTTGAACCCAGGAGGTGGAGGTTGCAGTGAGCTGAGATCGCACCACTGCACTCCAGTGCGGGCAACACAACGACACTCCGTCTCAAAAAAAAAAAAAAAAAAAAAAAAATTCCAAAAAACAAAACAAAGAAAGAGGCAGAACTGGGATTTATGCATGTTTGTCTGCAAAGCCATTCTTTTATCCTTCTTCCCACAGTGTCCAGGGAAGTTCTGCCAACTGGAACTGAACCATAGCAAGTGCATCTCCACTTTCCATGATTCAGTAGCTTTGAGTGACAAAGTAACTAATCTCCAGCCCTGGTTATTGAGAAACTCCTGAATTGTTTGCACTGAGCTGCCGGTTTCATCCAGAATTCCTGGCAAGGTGTTAGAACGGCTCCATGATTGGTCAGTGAGATCATCACCATCTTCCCAGAACTCAGGCGCAAGCTGTTGGGATGGGAAGCCAGTCACTCACTTTATTTTCATTTCCTGAAAGTGATCTGGTACCGTTTGTCATGGGTCTTTGTCTTAAGAAGCCTCAACCGTAAGCGTAGAGACTGAGGACACCACAGTGGACACTGATGCTCCAGGGATGAGGCGTGCCCAGCTAGTGCAGTTTTAAGACAGAAATGTGAATGCCTTGGTCACCATGGGCACCGGTCATTATTGTTACTCTGCAAGGCATTTCATGTATTTCTCTTATCTGTCTGTCCTGAAGACATTTGAAATGCCATCCCCAGTTAGAGTTCAGAAAGTTAAACTACGTCCTTCATCAATAGCAGAATAAACTGCGATATAACCATGCAGATAATATGTTCATGCATGGAATACCATGCAACTGATTAAAATAATAAACTGACTGAGCATGGTGGCTCACACCTATAATCTCAGCACTTTGGGAGGCCTAGGCAGGAAGATCCTTTGAGCCCAGGAGTTTGAGACTAACCTGGGCAAAATGGCAGAACTCCACCTCTCCAAAAAAAAAAAAAAAAAATTAGCCAGCCACGGCTGTAGGGCTGTAGTTCCAGCTATTCGGGAGGTAGGCTTGAGCCAAGGAAGGTGCTGCAATTCAGTTGTAATTGAGTCACTGCTTTCCAGCCTGAGCGATAAACTGAGGACTGGGCTTGGTAGCTCACGCCTATAATCCTAGCACTCTGGGAAGCTGAGGCTTCTCTTGAGCCTAGGAGTTCAAGACCAGCCTGGGCATCATAGTAAGACCCTGCTTTTTGGGGTTTTTTTTTTTTTTTTTTTTGAGACAGAGTTTCGCTCTTGTTGCCCAGGCTGGAGTGCAATGGTGTGATCTCGGCTCACTACAACCTCCACGTCCTGGGTTCAAGTGATTCTCCTGCCTCAGCCTCCCTAGTAGCTGGGATTACAGGTGCTCACCACCACACCTAGCTAATTTTTTGTATTTTTAGTAGATACAGGGTTTCACTATGTTGGCCAGGCTGGTCTCAAACTCCTGACCCCAGGCGATCCACCCGCCTCAGCCTCCCAATGTTCTGGGATTATAAGCATGAGCCGCTGTGCCTGGCTAGGACCCTGGTTTTATAATAAATAAAAAAATAAGCCAGGCGTGGTGTCACATGCCTGTGCTCCCAGCTACTCAGGAGACTGATGCAGGAGAATCGCTTGAGCCCAAGGAGGTTGAGGCTGCAGTGAGCTATGATCATCCCACTGCACTGCATGCCAGCTGTGTGACAGAGCAAGATTCTGTCCCTTAAAAAAAAAAAAAAAAGAATAAACTGGGATGACCGTATATCAGTATTGGTAAATCTCTAAAACATAATGTTGAGGAAAAAAAGCAAGTTGTAGAAGGAGGCACACAAAGTCAGGGATATATGGGCTACATAAGAGGTAAAAATGTAAACACATACACAGGCACTTCAAGATGATAGGTCCTTGAAGTAAAAGGTAGGGGTTTTAAGTGGTAAAGAGGAAACAGAGCCATCAATTTTATTTCCTTCCTTTTTTTTTTTTTTTTTTTTTGAGATGGAGTCTGGCTCTGTCACCCAGACCGAAGTGCAGTGGTGAGATCTCGGCTCACTGCAACCTCCACCTCCTGGGTGCAAGTGATTCTCCTGCCTCAGCCTACCCAGTAGCTGGGATTACAGGCACCCACCACAATGTCCGACTGATTTTTGTATTTTTAGTACAGACAGTATTTCACCACGTTGGCCAGGATGGTCTTGAACTCCTGACCTTAGGTGATTCGCCTGCCTCGGCCTCCCAAAGTGCTGGGGTTACAGGCATGAGCCATCGTGCATGGTCATTTTTTGTTATTTATTTATTTATTTTTGAGACAGAGTCTCACTCTGTAGTGCAGGCTGGAGTGCAGTGGCCCAGTCTCGGCTCACTGCAAGCTCCGCCTCCTAGCTTCAAATGACTCTTGTGCCTCAGGCTTTCAAATAGCTGGGATTACAGGCGGTGCCACCATGCCAGCCTAATTTTTGTATTTTTAGTAGAGTTGGGGGCTTTGCCATGTTGGCCAGGCTGTCTCCAACTCCTGACCTCAAGTGATCTGCCCACTTCAGCCTCCCAAATTGCTGGGATAACAGGTGTGAGCCACCTCGCCCAACCTCAATTTTATTTTTGAAACTTGGTGGTGGATACAAAGATGTTTGTCATGCTATTCTCTATGTTTTTTGTTTAAATAAAGTATTTGGCAATGAAATCTCCTCCCCGCCGCAGTCCTGGTCAAGTTTTCATCTCAGTGCTGTACTGGTCAGGAGTCAGTGACAGACATAATTGACTCTGGCTGGCTAGCTAGTTTAGGCTGAAGGAGAATTAATATTGATTACAGAATCGATCAGGAGGCTGAAAGTACCACTCTGAGCTTTAGAAGGGGGAGCATATGCCGGACACGGTGGCTCACGGCTATAATTCCACCACTTTGGGAAGCCGAGGCAGGCAGATCACCTGAGGTCAGGTGTTAAAGACCAGCCTGGTCAACGTGGCGAAACCCTGTCTTTACTAAAAATACAAAAAAATTAGCCGGGTGTGGTGGCACACACCTATAGTCCCAGGTACTTGGGAGGCTGGGGCACGAGAATTGCTTGAACCTGGGCGGTGGAGGTTGCAGTGAGCCGAGATCGTGCCACTGCACTCCAGCCTGGGGGACAGAGCGAGACTCTGTCTCAAAAAAAGAAAAAAAAAAGAAAGAAAGAAAAGAAAAGAAAAAAAAGAAGACCAGGCACAGTGGCTCACGCCTGTAATCCCACCCAAGCCGAGGCGGGTGGATCACGAGGTCAAGAGATGGAGACAATCCTGGCCAACATGGTGAAATCCCATCTCTACTAAAAATACAAAAATTATCTGGGTGTGGTAGTGTGAGCCTGTAATCCCAGCTACTAGGGAGGCTGAGGCAGCAGAATTGCTTGAAATGGGGAGGGGGCGCGGAGGTTGCAGTGAGCCGAGATTGCACCACTGCACTCCAACCTGGGTGGCTGAGCGAGACTCTATCCAGCCCCCACCACAAAAAAAAAAAAAAAAGAAGGAAGGAAAGAAAAAAGAAAAAAGAAAAAAAAAAGAAGTGGGAGGTCAGGCAGCAAGGAAATCATTGACTCTTATGTTACTGGCTGGCTTGGGAAGCCACCGTGGGAAAGCCAGACTCCACAGAAATGGCCCTTGCCACGAGAAACAGTGGAAGCAGCAGAAGGGTGGTCTTATCCTCATTGCTTCCTGATGGTTGATGGAATCTCATCAGCATGTGGAATCCTGGAGCTTGGGAACTGTGGTTCTTAACTTTCCAGCCTCTGCTGTGGAGGAAGACTCACCCTAGGAGAAGGCAGGAAATGTTGATCCATCCACTGTATGTACTTCTCACAGAAGCCATATTGTTCATCTCTTTTAGCTTCTATACACCCAATCTTCCAGCCCTGAACTTCCACCTTTGCCCCTACTCTGAACTGCTAACACCAGCCTTTGTAATAGATTGGGGTGGGCAGTTGGAGCAACTCTTAGTGAAAAATAATGCCATTCAGTAGGCACTATTATAAGATGGCATGTTTATGCATGTAGGACGCAGGCACAGAACTGGTATAAATGCATTAGATCTAGAAAGATATCTGAGGTCACAGTGGACCACAGCTAGCTAGATGGTCCAGGGGAAGGCAGTAGTGTTTAGTGGTAAAAGAGCTTGGCTCTGAGCTGGGCACAGTGGCTCACGCCTGTAATCTCAGCACTTTAGGAGGCTGAGGTGGGTGGATCACAAGGTCAGGAGTTCGAGACCAGCCTGGCCAGCATGGTGAAACCTCGTCTCTTCTAAAAACACAAAAAATTAGCCGGGCATGGTGGCGGGTGCCTGTAATCCCAGCTACTTGGGAGGCTGAGGCAGGAGAATTGCTTGAATCCGGGAGGCAGAGGTTGCAGTGAGCCGAGATAGCGCCGCTGCACTCCAGCCTGGGCAACAGAGCCAGACTCTGTCTCAAAAAAAACAAATACACACAACACACACACACACACACACACACACACACAAAGGGTTCGGGACAGACTATGCACCTGGTGAGGCCAAAGTAACCCTTAGGTGTTACTCCCAGGTGGATCAGGTAGAGAGAGAGGGTGGGGAACTAACAACAACTACCTGTTGAGTGAAATGCCAAACATGTGCTCCATGTGGCCAGGGGCTAGGGCAGAGCTTGGCTGAGCCCCCTGGAGGCAGGCAGCTGTGTTATCTAGCACCATGCAGTCCTACCTACTGTGTCCGGAATTTATTCCTTCCAGTGAGTTCTTGGTCTTGCTGACTTCGAGAATGAAGCCACGGACCTTCATGGTGAGTGTTACAGCTCTTAAAGATGGTGTGTCCGGAGTTTGTTCCTTCAGATGTTCAGATGTGTCTGGAGTTTCTTCCTTCCGGTGGGTTCATGGTCTCGCTGACTTCAGGAGTGAAGCTGCAGACCTTTGCAGTGAGTGTTACAGCTCTTAAAGGTGGTGTGTCCAGAGTTGTTTGTTCCTCCTGGTGGGTTCACGGTCTCGCTGACTTCAGGAATGAAGCCGCACACCCTCGCGGTGAGTGTTACAGCTCATAAAGGTAGTGCAGACTCAAAGACTGAGCAGCAGCAAGATTTATTGTGAAGAGCGAAAGAACAAAGCTTCCGCAGTGTGGAAGGGACCCGAGCGGGTTGCTGCTGCTGACTGGAGTGGCCAGCTTTTATTCCCTTATTTGGCCCTGCCCACATCCTGCTGATTGCTCCATTTTACAGAGCGCTGATTGGTGCGTTTACAATCCTTTAGTTAGACACAGAGTGCTGATTGGTGCGATTTTACAGAGTGCTGATTGGTGCGTTTACAATCCTTTAGCTAGACACAAAAGTTCTCCAAGTCCCCACCCGACCCAGAAGCCCAGCTGACTTCACCTCTCACTAGACAAGTGGTGACAAGTGAAAGGAATAAGAACCTGCAGCAAAAGTAGTTTTGATTTTTTTCACTTTTTAGAAAGCTCTCCCATGTGACAAGCAGCAGCAACCCACTCATGCTTCCTCAAATGGAAACAGAATCTATTGGAAGTCTATGGGTGCTCTGGCAATCAGTGGGTGCCCAAAGGTGCAGGTTGGGAAGATGGGTAGGAGCTGAAAAGGAGCCTTGGAGAGGAGTCCTGCAGGTGACAGCCAGCAGGGATACTGCGACCATGATCTCCCTGGGAGAGCTTCTCATCACCTCTTCATCTCCTGGGTAGTAGCATCTAAGTGACTGTACTTAGGCGTGCCGGGGCTCCTGGCTCCCAGGAGGTGAAAAGTACCACCAGGAGCTGTTCAATTCTAATCAGATATTTCTGCTTGGGGAAGGTTCTCAGCCTGTAGCCTCCTCTAAGTTACAAAGAGAACTTAGCAAGTGTTAGAAAAGTGTTAGAGACAGGCTGGTACCTAACCAGGACTTTCTTGGGTAGAAAATATACTCAGTGATAAAATGTCACATAAAATTAAGAAACTCTTTCAAATAAATGTGTATTTTATTAAATTCAATAGCGATAACACAGGGCTGGGCACCATGGCTCACGCCTGTAATCCCAGCACTTTGGGAGGCTGAAGTGGGCAGATTATAAGGTCAAGAGATCGAGACCATTCTGGCCAACATGGTGAAACCCCGTTTCTACTAAAAATACAAACATTACCTGGGCGTGGTGGCACGCATCTGTAGTCCCAGCTACTCCGGAGGCTGAGGCAGGAGAATTGCTTGAACCCGGGAGGTGGAGGCTGCAGTGAGCCGAGATCACACCACTGCACTCCAGCCTGGGCGACAGAGCAAGACTCTGTCTCCAAAAAAAAAAAAAAAAAAAAAAGTGATGACATAAACCCTGAAAAATAGCAGTAGATAGAAACACTAGAAGTATTCACTCAGCCTGCAGATAATGACTGCTTGGTGAATATATGCATGAGAGGATGAGAGGGGGAGTAGGAAGCAGGAGGATCTGAGCCCCCAGCGCTTATGATTTCCATACCCACTAGGCAAGACTGGTTACAGAGTTTGCAGAGCTCAGTGCTGATAGAAAATGTGAGCTCACTGTTAATAACTTATTAAGAATTTCGGGGCCGGGTGCGGTGGCTCAAGCCTGTAATCCCAGCACTTTGGGAGGCCGAGGCGGGCAGATCACGAGGTCAGGAGATCGAGACCATCCTGGCTAACACGGTGAAACCCCGTCTCTACTAAAAATACAAAAATTAGCTGGGCGTAGTGGCAGGCGCCTGTAGTCCCAGCCACTCGGGAGCCTGAGGCAGGAGAATGGCGTGAACCTGGGAGGGAGAGCTTGCAGTAGCCGAGATTGCGCCACTGCACTCCAGCCTGGGCGGCAGAGCCAGACTCCGTCTCAAAAAAACAACAAAAAAAAGAATTTCGGGCCAGGCGCGGTGGCTCATGCCATAATCCCAGCACTTTGGGAGGCCAAGGCGGGCGGATCACCTGAGTTCAGGAGTTCGAGACCAGCCTGACCAACATGGAGAAACCCCTTTTCTACTGAAAAAAAAAAAAAAAAAAAAAAAAGTTAACCGGGCGTGGTGGCACATGCCTGTAATCCCAGCTACTCGGGAGGCTGAGGCAGGAGAATCGCTTAAACCCGGGAGGCGGAGGTTGCGGTGAGCCAAGATCGCACCATTACACTCCAGCCCGGGCAACAAGAGCAAAACTCCGTCTCAAAAAAACAAAAAAAACAAAAAAAACAAAGAATTTCAGCCATGCATGGTGGCTCAGGCCGGGCGCGGTGGCTCATACCTATAATCCCAGCACTTTGGGAGGCCAAGGCAGGCGGATCACCCCAGGTCAGGAGTTTGAGACCAGCCTGGACAACAACATGGTGAAACCCCGTCTCTACTAAAAATAAAAAATTAGCCGGGTGTGGGGGCATGCACCTGTAGTCCCAGCTACTCAGGAGGCTGAGGCAGGAGAATTGCTTGAACCCTGGAGGCTGAGGTTGCAGTGAGTGGAGATTATGCCACTGCACTTCAGTTTAGGCAACAGAGTGAGACTCTGTCTCAAAAAAAAAAAAAAGTTAAAGAGTTAATTAAGACTGGGTACAGTGGCTCACTAAGTGCTGTAATCCCAGCACTTAGGGAGGCTGAGGCAGGAGGATTGCTTGAGTTTAGGAGTTTGTGAGCATCCTGGGCAACACAGCAAGACCTCATCTCTATTAAACAAACAAACAAATAAACAAACAAAAAAAGAGTTAATTCAGAGATGGGATCAACTTGGGCTGTTGATTGATTGGATTGGGTGGAGGTTGAGTGGGTATTAGAGTTGAAACAATAATTTTTGTTTTTGCAAAGTCGAAACGATATTCTAAGAAGACTAATTGGCTTCTGACTTTGGGCAGATATATGGACACAAGAAGAAAGGTAGCTTGGAGGGAAAGACTATGAATGTTATTAGTAATTTTGTAACTCAATAAAGATATTGGGAGAACTACATGTCACTAAATTTTTTTTTGTCTTGCAGAATCACCAATGATTTTTAGTATAAATATGGCAGAGTTGGAAACCTGGAAAATAGAACAAAATGAACGGATTGGTTATCCTACCGCTGAAGCAATCAAAACAGCACAACTTGGAAAGAGAAAATTTAGGGTTCACAATCGTTTTTAGTTCTGCAATTAAGCCAATCATTCTTACACAAATATGTTATTTAAAAATAAAAGCAATTTCCCTAGCTTTTATCAGTAGACTCATAACTTATTTATTTATACCTTTAATAGACTGTGATAGAAGAATTCAAGTACTTAAATTAAAAGATGTAGGGGGATGGCGGGGAAGGAGGATTCTTCTAAAGTTCAACTAAATCATTCAAATTAAAAAATGTCCTTAATGATTTAATTGGTTAGTAGTCACTCTGTGTATACAACATAAATCCTTGAAATGATTAACAGGAGGGAAAGATGGGTGGCAGCCCATAACAGTCTCCTTATTTAGAAAGCATTTGGGGGCAGGTTTTATAATGCAGTCTTAAAATAGCCGCTAACCAGATTCTGATTTCAGGAGCTGTAAGAATGTGGAAGCCTTAGCCACATCACCTGAGTGGTAATTAGCATTAAATGACTCGGCAACCATTTCTCATTTCACACTTTATAGGCCCCTTAGTTCCACCTCTGCAGTAATGGAGGGAAACTATTTAGGTATTCATATATGCGAGATCATACCAGGTACCCTTGTGGGGGAAATACTGCTTTGATAGAATTTAGCAAGCAGTGGGGCGGGCGGGGGGGGCGCGAGTGCAGTGGTGAACGCCTGCAATCCCAGCTACTCAGGAGGCTGAGGCAGGAGAATCACTGGAACCCGGGAGGCGGAGGTTGCAGTGAGCCGAGATCACGCCACTGCACACCAGCCTGGGCGACAGAGAAAGACTGTCTCAAAAACAACAACAAAAAAGAATCTAGCAAGGGAATTCTTGTCTGTTGAAACATACCAGTTTTCAAGGTACCCAGCACAGGTCTTAAAGCAAGGGCTTTTCTTCTCTTCCCAGCTGTGATGAGGACTCTGCCACCTTGAAGCCATGTGCTTGTCTTAGCTCAGGTTTGGGAGACAGACACAGGGAACTACAAGGACTGAGGTACCTGTTCTCAGAGCTGCCAGCCTTCTTTCTTTCTTTCTTTTTCTTTCTTTCTTTCTTTCTTCTTTCTTTGTTTTTCTTTCTTTCTTTCTTCTTTCTTTCTTTCTCTTTCTTTCTTTTTCTTTCTTTCTTTTTCTTTCTCTCTCTCTTTCTCTCTCTCTTTCTTTCTCTCTCTCTCTCTTGTTTTTTGAGATGGAGTGTCTCTCTGTCTCCCAGGCTGGAGTGCAATGGTGCGATCTCAGCTCACCGCAACCTCTGCCTCCCGGGTTCAGGCGATTCTCCTGCCTCAACCTCCCGAGTAGCTGGGATTCTAGGTGTGCATCACCACTCCCGGCTAGTTTTTGTATTTTTAGTAGAGACAAGGTTTCACCATGTTGGCCAGACTGGTCTCAAACTCCTGACCTCAGGTGATCCACTCACCTCGGCCTCTCAAAGTGCTAGAATTACAGGCTTGAGCCACCGTGCCTGGCCCAGCCTTCTTCTTTCATAGCTTCCTGCAGGAGGGAGCTACCACAGCAGTTGGCAGAGGGGGAGATCAGAGAGAGACTTTGCTACCAACCTGTTAAATGATGTGATCACATATTTTTCTTTTTCTTTAGAATTTTAAAAAATTGAAACAGGGTCTCCTTATGTTGCCCAGACTGGTCTTGAAGTCCTGGCCTCAAATGATCCTCCTGCCTCGGCCTCCCAAAGTGTTGGGATTACAGGCGTGAGCTATTGCACTCAGCCAATAACACACTTTTCATATAGGTAATGGCTCAGTAAATTTGGCTTTTGAGTCTTTTCACCTATAAGGCTGGGCAGCTGGGAGGATGAATGACATAACAGTCCTGATGATACAGGCTCTCTCTTCTCTCTGCGTTGGGGACTTTGGTTTTTGTCAGAGGCCAGCTGTCTCCTGGAGCACATGTTCACTGGGGCCAAAGAGTCTGCACTGTTCTAAGGGACTTCGTATGTGGAAATCGCATTACTGCCTCTTACGGGAACTCCTTTTGTTTGGAACCAGCCTAACAAGACTCCTCTCTGGGCAATAGTTGATGTAGAAGTGTTTCTTCTCTTGACAGCCCTGCTCTAGGGGTTGAAGAATGACCAAGTTGATTCGGGTTCTCAAAACTTAATCAAGCATCTTCCTAAATGGGATTATTCACATTCCTGCGGCATGTGAAGCAAAATTGGAATCTGCTTGAGTATTTTTGCTGGAAGCAGGTGGAAGTTTTATAACCAGCCTTTAGGGGAAAATGCCAGATATTCTGATGGACAAAGGAGGAACTTTGCTGAGAGAGTCGGCAGCTGGAGGGCATGCATGGGGGTCATAGATTTTACTTGGCAGCCAGGGTGGGACAGTTGCTGGCCTTGGAGGAATCATTGAGAGATTGCTTGTCACATGGCTTTGTGTCAAAGTGTCAGACCATGAAATGCCTCCACCCTAGGTAACTTCTGGATGACTGAGCACAGAGCACATCGGGGCTAAAACAGCTTCAAACCTTCCGTGAATTAGTGACAGTCATTGTTTGGTTATTAACTCTTGAGTGTGGGGGCCGAGCCCCTGACGGCTAAACCAGGGCAATAAAACCACCTTCTCCACTGGGAGCCCTTAACCCATTGCTGACTTATGTTCTGGGTCCTGCTTGGACAGCCTTTCAGATTGGCTACAGGATGTCTTGATCTAGGTACTGCAAAAAAACTTCCTTCTAGAAGCCAGGACTCTTAACTTTACTCAAATATCTCTTTGACAAAAGGATGTGGTTATTTTGTTTCCTTGTCTCCAGCTCAGGGAAGCTGTCAATAGCTCTCTGAGGCAAAGAGTCTTCCAGCTGAAAACAGTTACCTCTGGGATTCAGGAGGGTAAAAATGCAGGAAGTTCCCATAACTATGTACAACTTAATGTAGGCATAATAATTAAAAATAGGTTTTTTGTTTGTTTGTTTGTTTTTTGAGACAGAGTCTCGCTGTGTCACCCGGGCTGGAGTGCAATGGCACAGTCTCGGCTCTCTGCAACCTCTGCCTTCCTGGTTCCAGTGATTCTCCCACCTCAACCTCCCGAGTAGCTGGAATTACAGGCATGCGCCACCACGCCCGGCTAATTTCTTGTATTTTTGGTAGAGATGGTGTCTCACTATTTTGCCCAGGCTGGTCTCAAACGCCTGAGCTCAAGCAATCTGCCTATCTTGGCCTCCCCAAGTGCTGGGAGGCATTCCAAAGTGCTGGGAAGGTCATTCCTCCCAGGTCATCCCTCCCACAGCGCCTAGTCCTAAAATTTTTTTCAAAAAAGAAAAAAGTGGAGAAAGGAATGACTTTAAATGTTCTTCCTCAGATCACCCAATATAATTTATCTACCCTCCACCCAGGCACTGTCTACTATATCAATCTGATATATTTCCATATATAGTATAACACATTGCTATTTAAAATGATCCTGTTTGAGCAGATGCTGCGTTGCTGCAGAGGCCCCGTCGTCTGCCTTTCCTCTTTCTCCGCTGAGGCCGTCAAGCTCTCCTTAGCCTCTGGCTGGCTGTCTCCTTAAGACCCAACACCCATAATACCTTCAATTAAGTTGCTGAGTTCTGATGGAGAGCTATTTGAAGTTGATGTGGAAATTGCCAAACAATCTGTGACTCTCAAGATCATGTTGGAACGTCTGGGAATGGATGATGAAGGAGATAATGACCCAGTTCCTCTGCCAAATGTTAATGCAGCAATATTAAAAAGGTCATTCAGGCTGGGCACGGTGGCTCATGCCTGTAATCCCAGCACTTTGGGAGGCTGAGGCTGACGGATCACATGAGATCAGGAGTTCGAGACCAGCGTGGCCAAGATGGTGAAACCCCGTCTCTATTAAAAATACAAAAGTTAGCCAGGCATGGTGGCAGCATGCCTGTAGTCCCAGCTACCTGGGAGGCTGAGGCAGAAGGATCGCTTGAACCCAGGAGCCGGAGGTTGCAGTGAGCTGAGATCGTGCCATTGCATTCCAGCCTGGGCCACAGAGCAAGACTCCATCTCAAAAATAAATAAATAATAATAATTTTTTTTTAAAAGATAATTCAGTGGTGCACCAACCAAAAGGATACCCCTCCTCCTCCTGCAGAGGCTGATGAGAACGAAGAAAAGCGAACAGATGCTATCCCTGCTTGGGACCAAGAATTCCTGAAAATTGACCCAGGAACACTTTTTGAAGTCATTTTCGCTGCAAACTACTTAGACATCAAAGGATTGCTTGATGTTCCATGCAAGACTGTTGTTATTTGATCAAGGGAAGGCTCCTGAGGAGATTTGCACAAACAGTCTTCCGTTGATACCAAAACTGACTTTACTGGAGGAAGCCCAGATACCCAAAGAGAACCAGTGGTGTGAAGAGACTTGAAATGTCGTGCCTGACAACTGTCACACTGTAACGATTGTTTCAAATACTGGTTGCACTGCCCTGTTTATAATTGTCAATATCAGACAAACAGTAGACAAGCACAGCAGCGTATCAATTGTATTAGCAGAATATCGTCATCACTGCATGTGTAGTTTGAGTACAGATTCCAAACCTATGACTGAGTTTCCTCTAGTATGATCGAAAGTTTCTTTTCTCTTTGCTGTGAATAAAACTGAACAGTGGGTTCTCTATAAGTGACATTTTGAGCTTTCCTTCTTTTTTTTTTGTAAAGCAATGTCTGCCTAGTTTATTGTCTAGTTAACTTTAGTGACCTTTTGAAAGGTGGTATTGTAAATAAAACAACTTGCAAAAAATAAATAAAATAAAATAATCCTGTTTATTTAAGTGTTTCTTTGATTACGGTCTTTTCCCCATGTAAAATAAACTCCAGGTCGGGTGAGGTGGCTCACACCTGTAATCCCAGCACTTTGGGACTGAGGTGAGCGGATCACCTGAGGTCAGGAGTTCAAGACCAGCCTGGCTAACATGGTGAAACCTTGTCTCTACAAAAATACAAAAATTAGCTGAGCATGATGGCGGGTACCTGTAATCCCAGCTACTTGGGAGACTGAGGCGGAAGAATTGCCTGAACCCAGGAGGTGGAGGTTGCAGTGAGCAGAGATTGCTCCATTATACTCCAGCCTGGGTGACAGAGCAAGACTCTGTCTCAAATAAATAAATAATAAACTCCAGAAATCTCATTTGTCTTTTTTTGGGGGGCAGGGTCTTACTATGTTGCCCAGGCTAGTCTCAAACTCTCAAGCTCAAACAATCCTCCTGCCTCAGTCTCCCAAGTAGCTGGGACTATAGGTGGGTCCCACTGCATCTACTTCATCTGTCTTGATCATCCATCTATCCTTGACCTAGGACAGTGCCTGGTCCAGGGTGGGTGCTCAATAAATATTTGTTGAATGAAGAAATTCATGATTGTATGAATTTCTTCAAGTGTGAACCTTCTACGGAGCCCCACACTTTTTTTTTTTCTTAAGTAGACATTTGGGTTAGAAATTTTCTAAAATGAATTATTCAGTTCCATGCTATCTGCAGATAGAAGATACCAGAAAATTAAACCTACTCTAAATGACTCAGGGCACCATCATGAACACTGCCTATTATACTGGGCTATCATCCAGTTCTATTGAGCTCATGAATTTTTTTTTAACCTCTACCCAAATC
The DNA here is from genome assembly GCF_009828535.3 of Hylobates moloch. NCBI lineage: Eukaryota > Metazoa > Chordata > Mammalia > Primates > Hylobatidae > Hylobates > Hylobates moloch. The sequence goes on along the minus strand of NW_026652292.1, from coordinate 60,189,250 downwards.
CCTGTGATTGTTGAATTTTTGGCTGTCTCTGCCATGTGTGGCTTTTCTCTCTTCGTTTTGGCTGGGCTATCAGCTCTTTCTCTCATAGAAGCACCTGCCACAGCTGTTTTCCTAATATTCATTTATAACTTTGATAAAAACTGCATAATTGAGCTTGTGAGGAATGAATTTAAAAGATAAGTAAATAGGCCCTGCCTGAGATGTAAGGGAATCTCTTAAGCAACCTATGTGACTGTTAACTTGTCCTTAGTAGCATTTATTTAACTTAATTCAAAATTTTTTTTCCCACCCGTTGTTCATGCTGGATAAGTCAGGGAGTAGTTTGGTCGCAAGCAACAGAAACTGATTTTGGTTATCTCCAGAGAAAGGGGGACTTTTTTGGAGCCCTGTGGAAGAGCGCATAAAACGGAAGCGATTCTATGTCACCAAGGAGCTCATAGTCTACACAAGGAAATTAGATAAAATCATTTGGAGGCAATAATAGAAGAGGCAATTGTATCATTCTTCCTGTTGAGTCTCCATGTTATGTATACAAACTCTAAATGAGCAGGAGTTCTGAGGAAGAATGGGTCTCTCTCCACTGAGAAGGTCACATTAGACTTTAACGTAGAGGCGAGATGGGATTGGGAGCCTCAGGGGGTTTATAATTTGCTGAAGTGGGCCCAGCACAGTGTCTCATGCCTGTAATACCAGCACTTTGGGAGGCCGAGGCGGGAGGATCACTTGAGGTCAGGAGTTTGAGAGCAGCCTGGCCGACATGGTGAAACCCCTGGCCTGGCCAGGGAGCGGTGTCTCATGTCTGTAATCCCAGCACTTTGGGAGGCCAAGGCGGGAAGATTGCTTGAGGTCAGGAGTTCCAGGCTGCTGCAGTGAGCAGTGATCACGCAACTGCAATCCAGGCTGGATGACAGAGTGAGACCCTGTCTCAAAAAAAAAAAAAAAGAAAAGAAAAGAAAAAGAAAATTAGCCAGGCATGGTGGTATGCCCCTGTAGTCCCATCTATTTGGTGGAGGGTGGGGGTTGGTGGGGGGAGCTAAGGAGGGAGAGTTTCATGAGGCCAGGAGGTCGAGGCTGCAGTGAGCTATGATTGTGCCATGGTACTCCAGCCAAGGCAACAAAGCAAGACTCTGTCTCAAAAAAAAAAAAAAAAAAAAGGTTGAATCTTGACTCAAAAATGCCCCTATAATGCAAAGGCAAAGTTTTGAGTGCCTTCACAGTGTGCTAGGTGCTGGGGATACAGCAATGGATGAGACAAAGGTGGTTCTGTGTATATTTCTCATCTATTTTTGCACTAAAATAGATATTTTGTGGCAAAATGCTTAATGTAATGTCTGGAAGCTAGGGTGGGCTTAATCAGTGTCAGTGGAATGAATAAGTGAATACATGAATAAAAATGATAAAGCTAGCAATTTCTCTGATTGTTTAGTAGGGGAGCACAGAAATCACCTCATTCAGTATCTTCCAATTTTCTGTCATTTTCATACCATCATCATGATTTTGCCATATACACAAATCACATTACTATTATTTATTGAATATTCATTCTTAAAGCCTAATCACTTGCTTTTTGCCTAAAAAATTATTTGAAATGAAAACATGCTATTACTGTGACAAATGGAAAATTATTATCACTTTGTATTTAGATAGAAGTAACCCTGAAAGTGCATATAATGGAAAAACAGCAATGTTATTCAATTCTATGCAGGTATTTCTTCTTGAGGAAGGTTCTGAGCCTATGGCTTCCTTTCTACTGCTTATAAAGGGAACTTAGCAAGTATTAGAAAAGTGTTAAAGGCAAGCTAGTATCCAACTGAGACTTTCTTTAGTACAAATATACACAATGATAAAATGCCATTTAAAATTAAAAGAGCTGGCCGGGTGTGGCGGCTCATGCCTATAATCCCAGCACTTTGGGTCACCAAGGGGGAAGGATTGCTTGAGTCCAGGAGTTCGAGACCAGTCTGAGTAACATAGTGAGACTCCCATCTCTCTTTTTTTGTGTGTTTTTGTTTGTTTTTGAGACGGATTTTTGCTCTTGTTGCCCAAGCGGAGTGCAATGGTGCGATCTCAACTCACTGCAACCTCCACCTCCCAGATTCAAGTAGCTGGGATTACAGGCGCCCACCACTGCGTCCAGCTGGAGATCCCCATCTCTACAAGAAATATTTCAGTCCAGGCATGGTGTCTCATGCCTGCAATGCCTGTGCTTTGGGAGGCTGAGACAGGTGGATCTCTTGAGGTCAGGAGTTCAAGACCAGCCCGACCAACATGGTGAAACCCCATCTCTACTAAAAAAAATACAAAATTAGCCAGGCACGCGCCTGTAGTCCCAGCTGCTCAGGAGGCTGAGGCAGGGGAATCACTTGAACCTGGGAGGCAGAGGTTGCAGTGAGCCAAGATGGCGCCACTGTACTCCAGCCTGGGTGACAGAGTAAGACTCTGTCTCAAAAAAAAAAAAAGGAAAGAAATAATTTTTAAAAAATTAGCCTGGCATAATGTGTAAGCCTGTAGTGCCAGCTATTAGGGAGGCTAAGGCAGGAGGATTGCTTGAGCCCATGAGGTTGAGGCTGCAGTGAACTGTGATCATGCCACTGTACTCCAGCCTGGGTGACAGAGTGAGACCCTGTCTCAAAAAAAAAAAAAAAAAAAGACTCTTTCTTATTTTATTTTATTTTAAGTTCCAGGATACATGTTCAGAATGTACAGGTTTGTTACATTGGTAAACGTGTACCAAGATGGTTTGCTGCACCTATCAACCCCTCACCTAGGTGTTAAACCCCACACACATTAGCTTTTTATCCTGATGCTCTCCCTCCCCCCACCTCCTCCAAGAGACTCTTTCGATGAAGGCTTTTTGAATGAAATTCACAGTGATTACACAGCTTTGAAAGATAGCAATAGACATGTAAAAATTATTCACTCAGCCTCACAAAATTAATGCTTGATGAATAGAGGTGTTGGAGGACAGGGACTTGGTCTTATTTATAGCTGTGTATTAGTTTGCTAGGGCTGCCAAACATAGAACCACATACTATGTGGCTTAAATAACAGAAATGTATTTTCTTTCTAGGCTAGAAGTCTGAAATCAAGGTGTTGGCAGGGATGGTTTCTTCTGAAGCCTCTCTCCTTGGCTTCTAGGTGGCTATCTTCTCCCTGTGACTTCGTAGGGTCCTCTGTGTTTGTGCCCAAATTTCTACTTTAGGAGACGGAATCTCGTTCTGTTGCCCAGGCTGGAGTTATAATGGTGCGATCTCGGCTCACTGCAACCTCCGCCTCCTGGGTTCAAGTGATTCTCCCGCCTCAGCGTCCTGAGTAGCTGGGATTGCAACTGTGTGCCACTACACCCAGCTAATTTTCACTTATTTATTTATTTGAGTCTCGCTCTGTCACCCAGGCTGGAGTGCAGTGGCATGATCTCGGCTCACTGCAACCTTTGTGCCCCTGGGTTCAAGCGATTCTTTTGCCTCAGCTTCCCAAGTAGCTGGGATTACAGGCGCCCGCCATCCCATCTGGCTAATTTTTGTGTTTTTTAGTAGAGATGGGGTTTCATCATGTTGGCCAGGCTGACCTCGAACTCCTGACCTCAAGTGATCTGCCCGCCTCAGCCTCCCAAAGTGCTGGGATTACAGGCCCGAGCCGCCACACTCGGCCTTCTTTCTCTTTTTTTCTAATTAGAAGAAAGTTGGAGTACCATTATATACTATGCATTAATTCATTCATTCAATACGTGTATATCTAGGAGGGATGGTGAATTGGTCCTGGCTTCTTTCTCTGAGTTTGTTTCCTTGGTTTCACCTCTGATTATGTCATAGTCTCAATCTGCAGCAGATACCCAGCAGTTCCTGGCAGACTGCATAACTGCATGCCTAGATCTGACCAAAACCTTATAAATTCCAGGAGGCCCCAAAACTGCCCAGCTCTGGCTGGGCACATTGAAATCATCAGGAAGTTTTTTTTTTTTTTTGCTTGTTTGTTTTTTAGATGGAATCTCTTTCCGTCACCCAGGCTGGAGAGGAGTGGCACAATTATAGGTCACTGCAGCCTCAAATTCCTGGGTTCAAGCAATCCTCCCACCTCCCAAGTCACTGGAACTACAGGGGTGCACCACCACATCTGGCTATTTTTTTTTTTTAACTTTTAGTAGAGGTGGAGTCTTGTTATGTTGACTAGGCTGACCAGGAAGCATTTTTTTTTAATTCCATCTTTGGGCCAGGTGCGGTGGCTCATGCCTGTAATTGTAGCACTTTGGAAGGCCAAGGGTGGATTGCTTGAGCCCATGAGTTCAAGACCAGCCTGGGTAATATGGCAAAATGCTGTCTCTACTAAAAATACAAAATTAGCCAGGGGTAGTGGTGAAAGCCTGTAGTACTAGCTACTCAGGAGACTGAGGTGGGAGGATCACCTGAGCCCAGGGAGTTGAGGTTGCAGTGAGCTGAGGCTGTGTCACTATACCGCAGCCTGGGCAACAGAGTGAGACCCTGTCTCAAAAAAATTTTTTTTTTCATTTTCAGCTCAGCTGGGTGCAGTGGCTCATGCCTGTAATCCCGGAACTTTGGGAGGCCGAGGAAGGAGGATGGCTTGAGGCCAGGAATTCAAGACTAGCCTAAGCAACAGAGTGAGGCCCTGTCTAAAAAAAAAAAAAAAAATCTATTTTCTAGCCAGGTACAGTGGCTTGTATCTGTAATCCCAGTGACTCTGGAAACTGAGGTGGGGGGATCACTTGGGTCCAGGAGTTTGAGACTAGCTTTGGCAACGGAGTAAGACACCATCTCTAAAAAAATAAAAAATCCAGTGTCCAACTCTCATCATTGCCCATTGAATTGGAATCTCTGGGTGAGAGGCTTTAGAACTGGTATTTTATCAACTGCCCCACATGACTCCATGTTCAGCAAATACTGAGAACCAAGGAACTCCACGCCTTTCTGGAGAATAGGCAGATCATGTGATTGTAAGTTCCAGGGGTGCCCACACTTACCTTGGTCTCCAAAGGCACTGCCTTTCTGCTTTGACCATCCTTCCTAACTCTCATTTTTCCACACAGGGACACACTTGTCCATCCATTCAACCAAGACTCATTGAGTATCAATGTAGCAGCTACTGGGAGAAAAATATAAATATGACATGACCTTTCCTGTTTAAAAAATAAAGCATACAGTCTTGGAGGAAAACCAGAAGTATGATTATTTAATAAGTATAGTGCTATTCATTCATATATTTATACATTCATTTATCAACTATTATTTATTTATTATGTATATGATTGTACTTTTTTTGTTTTTTGAGATGGAGTTTTGCTCTTGTTGCCCAGGCTGGAGTGCAATGGCACAATCTCAGCTCACTGCAACCTCCGCCTCCCAGGTTCAAGAGATTCTCCTGCCTCAGTATCTTGAGTAGCTGGGATTGCAGGCATGCACCACCACGCCCAGCTGATTTTGTATTTTTAGTAGAGACAGGGTTTCTTCATGTTGCTGAGGCTGGTCTTGAGCTCCCAACCTCAGGTGATCCTCCCACTTCGGCCTCCCAAAGTGCTGGGATTACAGGCGTGAGGCACCGTGGCTGGCCATATATACATATTTATATCCATATAAATTAAAGATGGGGTCTTGCTATGTTGCCTAGGCAGGATTTGAACTGCTGCCTCAACCTCCTGAATAGCTGAACTACAGGCATGTGCCACCACGCCTGGCTTTCATTGACTACTTTTTGTTTGTATTTTTAAATATTTATTTATTCATTTTTAGAGGCAGAGTCTTGTTCTGTTACCCAGGCTTGAGTGCAGTGGTGCAATCAGGGCTCATTGCAGCCTTGACCTCCTAGGCTCACGCGATCCTCCCACCCCAGCCACCTGAGCAGCTGGGACTACAGGTGTGTGTCACCACATCTGGTTAATTTTTTAAATTTTTTATTAACAGAGATGGAATCGTGCTATGTTGCCAAGGCTGGTATTGAACTCCTGGCCTCAAGTGGTCCTCTCACCTTGGTCTCCCAAAGTGCTGAGATTACGGGAGTTAGCCACTGCACCTGGCATCATCAATTACTTTTTTTTTTTTTGAGACAAAGTCTGGCTCTATCCTCTAGCCTGGAGTGCTGTGGCACAGTCTCAGCTCCCTGCAGCCTCCGCTTCCTGGGCTCAAGCCATCCTCCCACCTCTTGAGTAGCTAGGACTACAGGTATGCCTCACCAGACCCAGCATATATATATTTTAGAGCTAGGGTTTCACCCTTCTGCCCAGGCTGGTCTCGAACTCATGAGCTTGTGTGATCCGCCTGCCTTGGCCTCCCAGATTGCTGAGATTATAGGCGTGAGCCACTGCACCCGGCCTCAACTACTTTTTGAATGTCTACTATGCACCACACTGGGTGCTGGGGACACAGAGATGAGCAAGAGAGCCAGTGCCCATCCCCATGGCTCTGGCAGCAAAGAGAGAGGTTGAGCAGCAATCAAGTGTGGGATAAGTTATGGTAGAGAAGGGCAAAGCATTCTGGAGACACACACCAAGGGACTCAAAGAAAGAAGGAGCATGGCCTTGAGGAACTGATATTTAAGTTGATATCTCGAAGATAAAAAGGAGCCACCCAGCCCACTGTAGCCCTCATAAGAGCAGAAATCATGTTGCCTTCTTTCCTCCAGTGCTTGGCTCACATTAGGAGCTCAACAGATTTTTGTTAAATAGCAGAGGGAAAATGTCAAGGTTGATGGCTGGAGGGGTAGGCAGGGGCTAGATCAGGGAGTTTCATAAACCATCAAAAGAAGTTTGGCTTTATATTGGAGTCAAGGGGTAGCCAATGAAGATTAGGAAGAGTGGCCAGATTTGTGCTTTAGAAGCATCATTTTGGCTGTGATGTGGGATTGGATTGGAGGGGGATGTGGGAAATGAGATCAGCAGTTGGGTGACAGTGGTCTGCTCTAGGGACTGGAGAGATGAGGATTATCCAGGCAGAATAGACTGGGTTTGGTGATTGATTGATTGGATTTGGGGTGAGGGAAGAAGCAGAGGCAACCCTTGGACAGCTGGTTCAGGAAGCCTGGGGAATGGTGACACCATCCACTAGAGCAGAAAGCACTGGAGACCAGACAGGTGTGGGGCAAACATGCACTATTTGTCTTTTTAATTAATTAATTTTATTTAATTTTTTTATTTTATTTTATTTTATTTTATTTTATTTTATTTTATTTTATTGTTTTATTTTATAGACAGGGCCTTGCTCTGTCACCCAGGCTGGAGTGCAGTGGTGTGATCATAACTCACCGCAGCCTTGAAATCCTGAGCTCAAAGGATCCTCCTGCCTCAGCCTCCCGAGTAGCTGGGACTATAGGCACCCGCCACCACATCCAGCTAATTTTTGTATTTTTAGTAGAGACGGGGCTTCTCCATGTTGGCCAGGCGGATCTCAAACTCCTGACCTCAAATTATCCACTGGCCTCGACCTCCCTAAGGGCTGGGATTACAGGCATGAGTCACCGCACCCAGCTCAACCCTTTCTTTACACAAGGGGTGCAACCTACATCATAAACTGACTTTTTGAGTTTGTCAAATCTTTTGACGAGCACAAACAATAACCACCATTTACTGAACAACAACATATGTATGAGACACCTCACCATGTGTTAGCTGTGTGGCTTTGGGGAGATTACTTAGCCTCTTTGTTCCTTAATTTTCTAAACTTCAAAATGAGGCAAAAATTACTTACTTCAAAGGGTTGTTGTTGTGAGGGTGGAATGAGTTTCTTACTAGATGTAGACTCTTGGAATAGCTCCTAGAACACAGTAAGCACAATCTGGCATTTGCTGTTGATCACTTTTATTATTGCTGTTGCTGTTTTGTCCAATTACTCTGCATAGCAGGAATTAGTAGCATCATTTTCTAGATAAGAAAAGAGAGGCTCAGAGAGGTAAAATAACTTGTCCAGAGTCCACCGCTAACCTCTAAGGAGTTTTGTGTCTTTTTTTATTTTTGCTTTTTTTTTTTTTTTTGGTGGTTGTTGTTTTTGTTTTTTTGAGACAGGATCTCACTGTGTTGCCCAGACTGGAGTGCAGTGTGGCATAACCTTGGCTCACTGCAACCTCTGCCTCCGGGTTCAAGCGATTCTTCTGTCTCAGCCTCCTGAGTACCTGGGATTACAGGCACACGCCACTACTGCCTGGCTAATTTTGTATTTTTAGTAGAAATGGGGTTTTGCCATGTTGGCTAGGCTGGTCTGGAACTCCTGACGTCAAATGATCCACCCACCTCGGCCTCCCAAAGTGCTGGGATTACAGGTATAAGCCACCACGCCCGGCAGGACTCTTGACCACAAGAGATGGAAATACACCTGGAGCTTATTTTGGGGGATGTATGCAGGGCTGTCTCATGGAACTCAAGCACCTGATATAACTGCATATATCAGTCAGTACCTCTCAGTGGCAAATCAGAGAAACCAACTCTGGTTTTGCTAAAACAAAAGGGAACTTAAAGACAGAAAGAAGGGGGCACACAAAGCTGAAGGCTGATGACAGCTGAGGCAGAGCCAAGGCAGCCTGGAGGGATGGGCAGGAGGCCTACCAGGATCGCCTGGGCAGGCAGCCACCACTGCAGTCACTTGTGTGGGATTTGTGACCTGGGAGAGGCCAGCTGAAGACATGTGCCTATGTGTGGCAGTCCCTGGCCGTGGTCAGAAGAATTTGGCTCCCCTCAGTATGGTGAAGGTGGCCTGGAATGACCCTTCTTCGAAAGGCAACCCACTGTTTTAGTTTATTTGGGCAGCCATTACAAAATGCCATAGACGGGGTGGCTCACAAACAGCAGAAATGTATTTCTCACAGTTCTGGAGGCTGGGAAGTCCAAGATCAAGGTGCCAGCACATTTGGTGTCTGGTTAGGACCAAGTTCCTCGTTTGTAGAAAGTACCTTCTCCCTGTATCCTCACATGGTGGAAGGGGTAAATGAGCTCCTGTGAGCCTCTTTTATAAGGCCACTAATCCCAAAGCCCTCACCTCCTGATACCATCACCTTAAAAGGATTTCAACATATGAATTTGGGGGAAACATAAACATTCAGACATAGCGCTCACCGTGGAAATGGGGGCCTGTTTTGGAAGCTAATGGGTAGTGGGCAGCCAAAAACACACAAACCTGCACCTCATGAGGACCTGATCGGGGACTTGCCAGGGACAGGAATGCCCACAGGACTGTCTCCAAGTCCCATTTCAGCCCTTATTATATTTCTGCTTCACTCTTCTCTCTTTCTTTTCCTGAAAACTGTCTCTGCAACCTGTTATCGTTCCTGGGGTAGAAAATGCCTTAGAATTTATTTTTATTTTTCTTTTCTTTTTTTTTTTTTTTTTTTTTGAGACGGAGTCTCGCTCTGTCACCCAGGCTGGAGTGCAGTGGCGTGATCTCGGCTCACTGCAAGCTCTGCCTCCTGGGTTCACGCCATTCTCCTGCCTCAGCCTCTCCAAGTAGCTGGGACTACAGGCGTCCGCCACTACACCCGGCTAATTTTTTGTATTTTTTAGTAGAGACGGGGTTTCACCGTGGTCTCGATCTCCTGACCTCGTGATCCGCCCGCCTCGGCCTCCCAAAGTGCTGGGATTACAAGCGTGAGCCACCGCGCCCGGCCATATTTTTCTTTTCTTTTCTTTTTTCTTTTTGTTTTTTTTTTGAGATAGAGTCTGGCTCTGTCATGCAGGGTAGAGTGCAATGGTGCAATCTCGGCTCACTGCAACCTCTGCCCACTGGTTCAAATGATTCTTCTGCCTCAGCTTCCCGAGTAGCTAGGATTATAGGCACCCACCACCATGCCCGGCTAATTTTTGTATTTTTGTAGAGATGGGGTTCCACTATGTTGGCCAGGCTGGTCTTGAACTCCCGACCTCAGGTAATCTGCCCACCTCGGCCTCCCAAAGTGCTGGGATTACAGGCATGAGCCATCCCACCTGACCAAAGCCTTAGGATTTCTTGACTGGTCCAGCCTCCATGGGACTAAAATCTCTTAGCATAATTTCAAAGTTTGAGGCCAGGGACCCACTGGTTCCACTCAGGTCAGATGTCTACTTGGGGGCCAATCAGTTGAGGCCGGGGGGATGGAGACAAGCTGAACACTCTACCAGTGTGGATTGGGAGAGGGGAGCACTTTGCAGGACAGAGTTGGGGACCTCTCATAGGATATGAACCCCAGTCGAGATCATGCTACTGTACTCTAGCCTGGGCAACAGAACGAGACTCCGTCTAAAAATAAATAAATAGGCCAAGCGTGGTGGCTCACGCCTGTAATCCCAGCACTTTGGGAGGCTGAGGCGGGAGGATCACATGAAGCCAGGAGTTTGAGACCAGCCTGGCCAACATGGAGAAACCCCGTCTCTACTAAAAATACAAAATTAGCTGGGCGTAGTAGCACATGCCTGTAATCCCAGCTACTTGGGAGGCTGAGGCAGGAGAATCGCTGGAACCTGGGAGACGGAGGTTGCGGTGAGCCAAGATCGCACCATTGCGCTCCAGCCTGGGCAACAAGAGCAGAACTCTGTCTCAAAAAAAAAAAAAACCCCAAAACAAAAACAAAATTAGCTGGGCATGGTGGTGTATGCCTGTAATCCCAGCTACTCGGGAGACTGAGGCAGGAGAATCGCTTGAACCTGGGAGGCGGAGGTTGTGGTGAGCCGAGATCGCACCATTGCACTCCAGCCTGGGCACTGAGAGCGAAATTCCATCTCAAAAAAATAATAAAAAAATAAATAAATAATAAACAAATAAATAAATAAATAAAACTGGAAGTCCAGGCCAGGCACAGTGGCTCATGCCTGTAATCTCAGCACTTTGGGAAGTCGAGGTGGTAGGATGGCTTGAGGCCAGGAGTTTGAGACCAGCCTGGGTAACACAGCAAAACCTTCTCTCTCCTAAACAAATGACAGAGTTTCACCTTGCAGGTTTTAGTCTCCTTATGCATGTGTCACTTCCGGCAAACCAGAAGGACTCAGGTTACAGTGAAGTGAATGAGTCACTCACCTGGAGCACAAAATCTAAAGGATACCCAAGAAAAATAATATCTTAATGCAATATTTAAAAAGTAATCTAAGTTAATGCAAACAATTCATAATGAACAAAATAACAATAAGATATAGTATTGCTCTTTCGCCCATGCTGGAGTGCAGTGGCGTGATCTCAGCTCACTGCAACCTCTGCCTCCCAGGTTTAAGTGATTCTCCTGCCTCAGCCTCCCAAGTAGCTGGGATTACAGGTGTGCACCACCACACCAGGCTAATTTTTGTATTTTTAGTAGAGGCGGGGTTTCCCCATGTTGGCCAGGCTGGTCTCAAACTCCTGACCTCAAGTGATCCATCTGCCTCAGCCTCCCAAAGTGTTGGGATTATAGGCGTGAGCCACTGCGCCTGGCCATAAAATTTAAATAAATAAAGAACTGGTGCCAAGTGCATCACTACTCCCCTCCTCCTGCTCTGAGAACACATATTTTTGGGTGGGAGACGTGGGACCAGACATAAGGAAGAAAAAGCAGGAATGCTAACAGCCTTGGGCAGGTTAGCAGAGACACGAAGGTCCAGCTTCTCCTCCCTTCCCTCCCAGTTCACCCTAGGGAACCTACTGGTTTTTCTTCACTTTAGACTGGTGGGCAGGGGTCTCTGCAGACAGCAGGAATAGCTGCTGCAATGGAGAAGGAGGAGCTTGTGAGAGGAAATGCAGGAGGTGGTATTCCCTCCAAGGGAAGTGTATGGCTACCAAGAGCAGGTCATGGGGGAAAGACCAGCACATGGGATAGGAAAGTGGTCCTTTTAGTAGGACAGAGGACTAACTCTGTTGGGAAAGGCTTCTAGAAGCCCATTTGCTGTAAAGGCATTGTTGGCAGCTGAGGTCAGAGGAAGGAGAAAGGTGTTCTGCAACCGAGGAAAGAGAAATAATTGGACCCGGGGTGGAGTATCTCGGTGGAGCTAGAGACAGAGAATGATGCTCCTACATTAACTTGATGTGACCCCTCCTGCTGTCCTCCCCTCCCCATTTTGAATTAAATTTGCATCCATCACAAATTGCTGGTCTGTAAGGAGACAGCAGAGGCCAGGGTCAGCATGGCCCCCAGCTCACTTCTGGATTTTACTAACATCATATCTGTTGGAAACGGATGCATCCCTCTTTCTGGGAAGGATAGCTCCTTTGTGACTGTTAGCCAGCAATTATGAGATCCCAGAGCAATTTTGCTGTTGATTAGATTGTCTATTTTTGTATTCACTTTGGATCTCCATAGATCTGGGAGAGCAGAAGGTCTCTCTCAAGGGTTTTAACAGTGACTTTGCCATTTGGCAGAGATTTATGGAGCTTGCCTGAGGTATCTCAGAAAGTTGAACTCTTGATTTTCTCTCTGAATCTGTTCCAGTCTCATTTTCTGCATCCCAGTGAATGGCACCACCAGCCACTCAGTTGCTCAAGCTAAATTCCTATCAGTCACTGTCAATGTTTTCTTTTCTTTCCTTCCATCCATCAGCGAGTAAGGTGGACTTGATCTCTACCCATGGTGGCCTAGGATGACCACCCATCCAGATTTGCCAAGGACTTTCTCATTTTACCACTGAAGTTCCTGTGTCCCAGGAAACCCCTCAGACCCAGCAAACTGAGGTCGTTGGTCACCCTCATCTTTCACAGCCATGTGAGTCCAATTGGCACTATTCTATCCCTTCCTAGCCAGCATCCCTGCTTCCTCCTGGACCTGCAAACATTCACCACACAGCAGCAGAGTCAGCTGGTAACTGAATGAATCAGAGGATAGGATTCCTCTGTCTGCTTGAGACCCTTCAATGCACATGAACCCACGAGAGCCCCCTTACAGCCCTGTACGATCAGCTCTGGCTTTGCTTGGGCCTCTCTGCCACAGCGCTTCCTCATTTGCATTCTAAAGCCACATGCTTCAATGTGCCCAGGCCCTTCTTCCATGTCTGCCCTTGTTGTCCCTCCTCCCTGACATGCTGTCCCTGAATCTCCACAAGGGGCTTGCTTCTCGTCATTCAGGTCTCAGCACACAGGTCACTATCTCAGAAAGGACCACCCGGATCTGAATTAGCCTTCCGTTTCCTGACTTAGTGAAGGCTAAAGTTGATCAGTTTCTAATCATTGGCCTCTTTATCTCATAACTCTGTTTTAATCTCCTGATGTATTTGTCACTGCTAAAACAACTTTGTGCTGGACACGGTGGTTCATGCCTGTAATCCCAGCACTTTGGGAGGCTGAAGCAGGTGGATCACTTGAGGTCAGGAGTTGGAGACCAGCCTGGCCAACATGACGAAACCCCGTATCTACTAAAAATGCAAAAATTAACCAGGTGTGGTGGTGTGTGCCTGTAAGGAGAAAGAGATCCCTAAATCTTTGTGGAGGATGTGAGTCCTGAAAGAAGACGGATTTCCAGAGGCAAAGCGAAGGGCACTTCAAGGGCATTCCCCATATGTGGATAATAAATGGATAAATTCCCCATAAATGGATAAAGGCAGGAATGAGCAATGCGCACACAGGTCTGCCCATTGGTATGGCTTGTGGAGTCTATATGAAGTCATCAATGCCTGGGTGACGAAATCTGCCATAGAAGGAGCAGGGAGCCACAGAATTCTTTGCCACAACACATTTTTTTTTTTTTTTTTTTTTTTTTTTTTTAGAGACGGGGTTGCACTCCATTGCCCAGGCTCAGTCCATTGCAATCATAGCTCACTGAAGCCTCAACTTCCTAGGCTCAAGTGATCATCCCAAATAGCTGAGACTACAGGCATGTGCCACCACACCTGGCTAATTTTTAGAAATGTTTTAGTAGAGCCAGGGTCTTGCCGTGTTGTCCAGGCAGCAAATAGTATTTTGGGGAAAGTCATTCCGTTTGCAGAAGACAGCAGAGTGGCATGGAGAGCTGTTGGTCCAGGGCTGCGCTGATACTAGTGTGAGGGGCAGACGAGAGAAGGCAGGACTGGGAGAAAGGAAACAAAATAGGGAACATTAAAGGGGAAGTAGGCCAGGTGCGGTGGCTCATGCTTGTAATCCCAGCCCTTGGGAGGCTGAGGCGGGTGAATCACTTGAGGTCAGGAGTTCAAGACCAGACTGGCCAACATGGTGAAATCTCATCTCTGCTAAAAATACAAAACTTAGCTGAGTGTAGTGGTGTGTGCCTGTAATCCCAGCTACTCAGGAGGCTGAAGCACGAGAATAGCTTGAATCCGGGAGGCGGAGGTTGCAGTGAGCCGAGATTGTGCCACTGCACTCCAGCCTGGGCCACAGGGCAAGACTCTGTCTCAAAAAAAAAGAGAGAGAGAGAGAGAAGCATTGCTAGGGTCTCATGGCAGTTTAGATTCTTGTGGCAAAGAGGAAGGAAATCTCCAACTACCAAATTCTGTTGATTTCCAATAGAATTGATCAATAGAATCAGGTAATTTCAGAAATCAATAGAACTAGGGAATTCAATAGGAAGAGAAACAGAATTAAGTAATTGGCCAGATATTTTTGTCAAAGAAGAGGGTGAAAGCTGACAAAATTTGGGTTGCTGGGTAGAGAGTGATCTCTGTGTGAAGTACTTGCTTGAGAGGGTCACACTAGTGAAACGGTTTTACAGACTATTACATGTAGGGTACTGGTGGCTTCCCAGGTGATGTTCTCAGCAGCTACTGTCCTGTGGGGCTGGAGAGAGAAGGAGACAAGTTGCTTCTGCTACAGGAAAAAAGGCTCTTAACTTCCTTTAGGACAAGGACCTTTGTGAACACACACAAAAAGCTCCCCAGAAAGATTCATTTACCCAAAAACTTAGAAAAACTTGCATTCATAGCCAGTCATGAGACTAGTTAAAACAAATAAATAAATAATTTTTACAATTTTTTTTTTATTTTTTGAGACAGAGTTTCACTCTGTCACCCAGGCTGGAATGCAATGGTGCGATCTCGGCTCACTGCAACCTCCACCTCCCGGGCTCAAGTGATTTTCCTGCCTCAGCCTCCCGAGTAGCTGGGATTACAGACATGCACCACCATGTCCGACCAATTTTTGCATTTTTAGTAAAGATGGGGTTTCGCCATGTTGGCCAGGCTGGTCTCAAACTCCTGGTTTCATGTTATCTGCCCGCCTAGGCCTCCCAAAGTGCTGGGATTATAGGTGTGAGCCACAGTGCTGGGCCAATTTTTTTTTTTTTTTTTTTTTTTTTGAGGGTGGGGCCCACCCCGGAGGGCGGTGGCGCAATCTCGGCTCACTGCAAGCTCCGCCTCCCGGGTTCATGCCATTTTCCTGCTTCAGCCTCCCAAGTAGCTGGGACTACAGGCACCGGCCACCACGCCTGGCTAATTTTTTTTTGTATTTTTAGTAGAGACAGGGTTTCACCATGTTAGCCAGGATGGTCTCGATCTCCCGACTTCGTGATCCACCCGCCGTGGCCTCCCAAAGTGCTGAGATTACAGGCGTGAGCCACTGCACCCGGCCCAATTTTTTTTTTTTAAAGAAAAACTTGCATTCTAATTTAACCCATCTTTCTTTGTTTTTTGTTTTGTTTTGTTTTGTTTTTTGAGATGGAGTCTTACTCTGTTGCCCAGGCTGGAGTGCAGTGGTGCCATCTCAGTTCACTGCAACCTCTGCCTTCTGGGCTCCAGCGATTCTCCTGCCTCAGCCTCCCCAGCAGCTGGGACTACAGGTGGGCACCATCATGCGTGGCTAATTTTTGTATTTTTAGTAGAGACAGGGTTTCACCTCTTTGGCCAGGCTGGTCTCGAATTCCCGACCTCAAGTGATCCGCCCTCCTTAGCCTCCCAAAGTGCTGGGATCACAGGTGTGAGCCACCGCGCCTGGCCAAACACATGTTTCAAATGGGTGTTTTTTGTTTGTTTTTTATTTTTTTGTGTGCCCTTGACAGTTGGGTTTTATGCATGGAAAAGATTTTCCAGAAATGATTTTGGTTTTTGAAATAGCATTTTAAATTTGTTAAAGTTTTAACTTTTAAAAACTCTCTTGTTTTCTTCATCTTCTTAAATTCAGTTTATAAATATTTTTGTACTATTTCTAAAGTAACTAAAGTTTAAACAACCTATTTTAAAAGCACTTTAATTACTCTTTGAACTTCATTTATACTTTTAATATATTTAGTTTATTTTTACAAGTTACTTCAATTGTCTAATATAACAAATCTTTCAATATATCTGAATAATTTTTTATAAATCTAATGAATTAAACCTAAAAATGATGGATCTGAAGTTCTCATCGGGGTTCTAACATGATTTACAAACTTAATGAGATTTCAACTTAATCAGAGTTCCAATGCAGAAAAAAAAGATTTCAACTTAAATTCACAAGTCTAAATCAATTATTTTTATATTTATTTATTTAGAGATGGAGTTTCACTCATTGCCCAGGCTGAAGTGCAATGGCGTGATCTCGGCTCACTGCAACCTCCACCTCCCAGGAATTTCAAGCGGATTCTCCTGCCTCAGCCTCCCGAGTAGCTGGGATTACAGGCATGCGCCACCGTGCCCTGCTAATCTTTCGTATTTTTAGTAGAGATGGAGTTTCTCTATTTTGGTCAGGCCGGTTTCGAACTCCCGACCTCAGGTGATCCGCCCGCCTAAGCCTCCCAAAGTGCTAGGATTACAGGCGTGAGCCACGGTGCTTGGCCTCAATTACCTATTTTAAATTATAATCACTAGGTTAGGCCTGGCGTGGTGGATCCTCCCTGTAATCCCAGCACTTTGTGAGGCTGAGGCCGGCAGATCACTTGAGTTTAGGAGTTTTAGAGCAGCCTGGGAAATCCATGGCAAAACCCCATCTCTACTAAAAATACAGAAGCTAGCTGGGCATGATGGCACCCGCCTATAATCCCAGCTACTCCAGAGGCTGAGGCATGAGAATCCCTTGAAACTGGGAGGTAGAGGTTGCAGTGAGCCGAGATTGCACCACTGCCCTCCAGCCTGAGTGACAGAGCGAGACTCTGTCTCAAAAATAAATGAATAAATAAAAAATAAATAAAAATAAATACATAAATAAAATTAAAATTAAAAAATAAAAATAAAATTTAAAAAATCATTGGGTTAACCTACTGTAAATGCCAATATGCTAAATTATCCTTAACATTTCAAGAAATTAAAATGACAGACAGGTACAGATTTTTTTAAATTCATTACAAAAAATGGAATATTCTGGGTTTGATTTACCTTGTAGCTCTTCTAAATTCTAAATCTTCCCTGGGGTTAGTTTTTCTGGCAAGAGAATATCATTTAATCAAGGGACAAGATTATGCCACCCGAGTTTGGAGCTTATTTTTGCAGTCCTTCTATCAAGGGCCCCAAAACTCTGAAAGGGATAGGCCCTCATCTCCTCCCAGAAGTCTGCATGGCCTGCATCGCCACCCAGACCACCCTCACAAGAGGACATTTTTCTGCTTTTAATCAGACTTGATGCTTAAAAATAGATTAGATTAGATTTTCTGGACTTTTTGCTTGTTTTCTGTTCTTAGGATTGTTAAAATATCTTTTCTATCAAACCCCAAATACCTTGAACTTGATGGAATTCTTTCATATGTCCTGTTGCTGTCCCACTTGATGGGACAGGAGTTGTGTGGCAGGATCTCCCTGGTCACGTGAATCTCAGGGATGCGGGGGCAGCAGGGTGGTAAAAGGCCAGCCAACCCCGGGGAATGACCCGCAAGGCATATGTTACCAGTCGAATTTAGAGAAAGTAGAGAAGAGACCTTGTTCACAGGGGTGAGGGAGGTGCTGGGAGGGTGCCAAGCAGTCAATGGCAGAACAAACTGAACCAAGAACTGGGAGGGGACCCAGAAACATGCAGTGTCACAGAAGCCAAGGGTGGAAAGTGTTACCAGAAAGAAGCATTTATAAAAAACGTCAAGCCGGTCGTGGTGGCTCATGCCTGTAATCCTAGCACTTTGGGAGGCTGAGGTGGGCAGATCACGAGGTCAGGAGTTCGAGACCAGCCTGACCAACATGGTGAAACCCTGTCTCTACTAAAAATACAAAAATTAGCTAAGTGTGGTGGCAGGCGCCTATAATCCCAGCTACTCGGGAGGCTGAGGCAGGAGAATTGCTTGAACCCAGGAGTCAGAAGTTGCAGTGAGCTGAGATTGCGCCACTGTACTCCAGCATGGGCGACAGAGTGAGACTCCATCTCAAAAAAACAAAGTCAAAACTAGGTAAAGTTTGATGGCTGGGCATGGTGGCTCATGCCTGTCATCCTAGCACTTTGGGAGGCTGAGGCAGGCAGATCACTTGAGGTCAGGAGTTTGAGACCAGCCTGACCAACATGGTGAAACTCTGTCTCTACTAAAAATACAAAAATTAGCTGGGCATGGTGGCGGGCACCTGTAATCCCAGCTACTTGGGAGGCTGAGGCAGGAGAATCACTTGAACCTGGGAGGCAGAAGTTGCAGTGAGCTGAGATCCTGCCAATGCACTCCAGCCTGGGTGATAGAGCAAGACTCAGTCTCAAAAAAGAAAAAACAAACAAACAAAGCAAACAACTATGTAAAGCTTGAGATGGATGAGGGTTTATGAAAGATCAGAAATCATTTGGATTACAACAGCTTGGTTCCTGAACTTGATCGTTAGCTGAAGCTTTTCTGATACCAGGCACAAAGGTCAGCATCATTTCAGAGAGTGTACCCTTTTCTTAAAAGGTGTTGGAATTTCTATGTCCCCAGTACTATGTTATAGTTAAAGTGGCAGCTGTGTTTTTTCATATAGGCTCCATATTGTTATACCAGGTATTTCAAATTTATGCCAAAGTCCCTGAATCTGCTATGCTGAGGACTAGAAGAAGAAATTGACCATTTGACTTTCCTTAAGGTCATTTCCCTGGGTCTCTTGGAGAGAGGAATTATTCTTTACACAATAAGCTTCCTAGGCAGGACTGGAAACAGCACCACGCAGTAGATGGGACATAGATTTAGGACAGAGATTGCAAAGTGGCGGCGTCTTTGCAGCTCAGGATTTCTTGACTATGGCACTAATGACTTTCTGGGCTGGATCATTCTTGGTGGTGGGGTCAGTCCTGTGCATTGTATTATAGGATCTTTAGCAGCATTGCTGGCTCCTACCAGTAGATGCCGGTTACACTCCTTGCCCCTAGTTATGACAACACAAATGTCTCAAAACTTTGCTAAATATCCCCTGTGGGCAAAACTGCCCCTAGCTGAGATCCTGTGTTGTGGCTATTTTAAGCAGAGAGGGGTTTAATTCCAGGAATGAGAAGGTGCTTTCAGATCCACACTAACATCATTGCAGGAGCCAGGCTGGGCTTCAGAAACACACAGAACTGGCCTTTCCCTGGCCCTGCCTCTCAGCCCCATTCAGTGGGTGCTCTCTATCATTCCCTTGCCCTGTAAGGGGTCCCCCTTGACTCATTCACATCCCCCAGTCTCCAAAGGCTTTGATTTTGCATCAGTGTCCAACAGACCTGTTTGCAAATCCTTGGTTCTGCTTCTTGCTGGCTGGGCACTCTTGGGCAAGTTATTTAATTTTCTTGAGCTTGGTTTCCCCATCTCTGAGCGTCTTTCTCAACTCACATTCCCTGTCTGCCTTGTGGCTGTCTGTGAATGTCTCAACTCCTCTTTCTTTTTCCCTTTGTCTTTTATTTTCCTTGACATCTTTTTTCATTCTCTGTGTCTTTCCTTCAACAACTAAAGTACATTGATCAAATGTAAGGTTTGATGGTGTGCTCTTTAAAAAACATCGCTTCACAAAACAAAACCTCTATCAAAGAAAATTGGGAAAAATAAGGAACATTTAAAATACTCCCTTTAATCTTATCTCCCTAAAACAATCGTTCTGACAAATCTAGATCCATCTTGTCTTTGTTGCATTGCCTGTTTTTTCCCCTAATTTTTTTCTTACCACAAGCAGCAATAATAAAATACCATAGACTGGGTATTTTATAAAAAAACAGGCCGAGCGTGGTGGCTCACGCCTGTAATCCCAGCACTTTGGGAGGCCGAGGCAGGTGAAGCACCAGAGGTCAGGAGTTCGTGACCAGCCTGGCTAACATGGCGAAACCCCTTCTCAACTAAAAATACAAAAATTAGCCGAATATGGTGGCAGGCGCCTGTAATCCCAGCTACTCTGGAGGCTGAGGCAGGAGAATAGCTTCAACACGGGAGGCAGAGGTTGTGGTGAGCCAAGATCGCACCACTGCACTTCAGTCTGGGCAACAAGAGTAAAATTCTGTCTCAAAAAAACAAAAACAAAACCAAAAACAAACAAAAAGCAAAACAAAAGTCCAGAGGTTTAAAGTTTGTTTCTAAAAATTCCAAGGCTGGGAAATTGGAGATTGAGGCATTGGCATATTTGGTGTCTGGTGAGGAGGTGCTTCCTGGTTCATAGAACAGCACCTGCTAGCTATGTCTTCACGTGGTGGAAGTGGCAAGGGTCTCTCTTGGGCCTCTTATTTTTTATTTCATTTTATTTTATTTTTTAGATGGAGTCTTGCTCTGTTGCCTAAGCTGGAGTGGTGGCACGATCTCGGCTCACTGCAACTTCGATCTCCCAGGTTCAAGTGATTCTCCTGCCTCAGTCTCCTGAATAGCTGGGATCACAGATACCTGTCACCACACCCGGCTAATTTTTGTAGTAGAGATGGGGTTTTGCCATGTTGGCCAGGCTGGTCTCGAACTCCTGACCTCTTGGGCCTTTTTTATAGTACAGTAATCCCATTCATGAGGGCAAAGCCCTCATGACCTAATCACCTCCCAAAGACACTGGGTCCTAATACCATCACCTTGATGATTAGGTTTCAACATAAATATTGGGGGAGGGGAGTCATAAACATTCAGACCATAGCACCCGGTATTTCTGTTTTGAACTTATCATTTTTTTGTTGTGTTGTATCATAAACATTTTGATGTTGCTACATTGTTTTCATAAATGTCTTTTTTTCTGAGACAGAGTCTCGCTGTTTTGCCCAAGCTGGAGTGCAGTGGCACGATCTTGGCTCACTGCAAGCTCTGCCTCCCGGGTTCACACCATTCTCCTGCCTCAGCCTCCTGAGTAGCTGGGACTACAGGCACCCACCACCACACCTGGCTAATTTTTAGTATTTTTAGTAGAGATGAGGTTTCACCTTGTTAGCCAGGATGGTCTGGATCTTGTGACCTCTGATCCGCCCACCTCGGCCTCCCAAAGTACTGGGCTTACAGGCGTGAGCCACCATGCCCGGCTGATTTTTGGAATTTTTGGTAGAGACAGGGTTTCACCTTGTTGGGCAGGATGGTCTCAGTCTCCTGACCTCGTGATCCTCCTGCCTCGGCCTCCCAAAGTACTGGGATTACAGGCGTGAACCACCATGCCTGGCCCGTAAATGCCATTTTTTAAAGTGACTGCAGATAGTCTTGCTTATCTAGTGAAAGTGTCATAACTTACTCGAGTCACTCTCCCATTCTGGACATGTAGTTTGTGTCTTTCTTATCTTTATTCTTTACTCTGTAATGAATATTTTCAAACATAAGGATAAAATATATTTTCAATGTGGGTATCTGTAAATATAATTATTAAGTCAAAGGATAAAAAAGTCATGTTTCTTAATAAATGTTGAGTTCATTTAAATTACAAAGCCAGAGGCTGGGCGCAGTGGCTCACGCCTGTAATCCCAGCACTTTGGGAGGCTGAGGTGGGCAGATCACGAGGTTAGGAGTTCGAGACCAGCCTGACCAACATCATGAAACCACTGCTCTACTAAAAATACAAAAATTAGCTGGGCATGGTGACATGCGCCTGTAATCCCAGCTACTCAGGAGGCTGAGACAGGAGAATCCCTTGAACCAGGGAGGCGAAGCTTTCAGTGAGCCGAGATCACGCCATTGCACTCCAGCCTGGGTGACAGAGTGAGACTCTGTCTCAAATAAATAAATAAATAAATAAATAAATAAAAATTACAAAGCCAGACACTAAGAATTCCATAAATAAAAGGAATAAGCAGAAAATACACCACAAAAGACATAGATCTACTAATTCAATCATGAAAAATGCCAATTTTTGAAGTACATATTAAAACCGTGAATAGGACACTTCTTCCTGCTAGTACAATTTGTTTGAAACATTAGTGTCTAACAGTGATGAGGGAGAAATGAAATAGATATTGGTGATTCACGTGAACAGAACCTTTGAGGGAAAACTGGAAATATAAATGATCCGTCTATTGTTTATTATACTGTTCAGTGGGAATACTTTTTCCCACTGGGTTTGCCTAATTTTACATAGCTATATTGTCAAATCTATAGCTCTTTTGGGTTATCTCATTCATGGTTTTTCTGTGATCTGAGTTTTAAAGTCTTTCTCCTGGAATTAATTTTTTTCCATTGTTTTCCATCCCGAATCCACATCTCTGGAATTAATTTTGATATATGATATGATATATGTCTAAGTCAAATTTTTTTTTCTAATTGACAATTGGTTACTCTAGAAAATTTATTAGTAATCCTTAACTTTAAAAATTGATTTGAAATGCCTGTTTAACCTAACAGCAGGAATCTATTTCTGGGTCATTTTATTCAATCATTCATCTTGCTGCTCCTTGGTTATTACCACATTGTTTTGTTCATTGTAGTTTATTACATTGTAGTTTATTATTTATTTATTAGATTGTAGTTTATTATTTATTATTTTGTATTTATACAAATACAAATTTATACAAATATTAGTTTAGTATTTATTATTTTTTACATTGTAGTTTGTTAGTGTGTTTTGATATCTTACAGAGCTTGTTTCATCTCATTTCTTTAGTTTCTTCTGAATTTTCTTCCATATTCTTGTCCTCTCTATTCTTCTGTGTTAGTTTTACAGATGCTTTCTTTTTTGTTGTTTGCTTTATTTTTTCCTTTGGAAACGGGGTCTCACTATTTTGCCTAGGCTGGGCTCCAACTCTCCATCCTTCCATCTCAGCCTCCCGAGGAGCTAGGATCACAGGCATGCACCACCTTGCCCAGCTACTCAGATGAGTTTAGAATCTTCCTGCCAACATCCTATCTTCTCCCTTGGTGGGGGATGCCAGGGTGGGCTGGCCCAAGTGTTTTGGTCCCTAATGTCCTCATAGCACATACGTGTGTGTCAGACAGGCCTGCTCAGGCGGGGTCACCAGAACAAGAGGTTTGACGTGAGTGTGTGTAGAACCAAAGAACAAGCTCTAAAACAGGGGCTTCCAACCAGAGAGAAGGGATTAAACCGGCCTTAGGGTGGGACTGGGTTGATTAAATTAAGGAGATTACAGGCGTGGGTGGGGCTAAATGGGACCTATTTAAGGCCTCTTATCTTCCCCGGTCTCCGACTAGTGGCTTCCAGTTCTGACTGAAGCGGTCTCCAGCTCTGAAGTGGTCTCCAGCTCTGAATCCAGCAGTTTCCAGCTCTGACTCCAGTGGTTTCCAGCTCTTGTGGACTGAATTCTTTCCAGGTAGGAAGACCAATGCGGGGTCTGAGGGATCTGGAACCTTCACCACAGTATAACTAATGTCTTCAAGTCCTGGGTGGGCAAAGGTGGTCTTTGGGGAGATGGTGAAGGGTCGGGTATCAGAGTGTCGTGTGGGGCTTGGAATGATGAAGGAAGTTGGGGTGACCAGTCAAGGAGGTCCCCATTTTCCAGCCTGGCAGGCTCTCCGTGTGTTGTTGGGAGTGGAGTGGAAAGGGGCTAGTCCCTGTGTCCGGTGAAATGAGAGTGTGCTCGTGTGTCAGTGAGCTCCCCATGGGGCCTGTTGGAGAGCCTGGGTCTCATTTAGGAGATGATGTCCACAGATTCTTGCTTAGGCTTATGAGAGGTTGGTAGAGCTGTGAATCTGGTTTGAATCCTCAGTGGGCCAGAAACTTGGGCAAAATCTAAACTCCCAAGCCAGACTCCTCATCTGCAAAATGGTGATAAAATTACTGGATAATCTAGGGTTGTTGTGAGAATTTAACAACTGAGTGTTCGTTCGGGCTTTTGACGTTTATTGGAGACAGGGTCTCGCTCTGTTGCTCAGGCTGGGGTGCAGTGTTTGCTGCGCTCATAGCTCACTGCAGCGTTGGTCTCCTGCTCAAGCAATCTTCCCACCTCAGCCTCCCAAGTAGCTAGGGCCCCAGGTGGGCATCTCCCTGCCTAGCTTATTTTTGAAGTTTTTTTTTTTCTTCTTGAGACGGAGTCTCGCTCTGTCACCCAGGTTGGAGTGCAGTGGCGCGATCTCGGCTCACTGCAAGCTCCACCTCCTGGGTTCACGCCATTCTCCTGCCTCAGCCTCTCCGAGTAGCTGGGACTACAAGCATGCACCACCACGCCCAGCTAATTTTTTGTATTTTTTAGTACAGACGGGGTTTCACCGTGGTCTCGAATTCCTGACCTCGTGATCCGCCCGCCTTGGCCTCCCAAAGTAATGGGATTACAAGCGTGAGCCACCGCACCCGGCATTTTTGAAGTTTTTGTAGAGTCAGAGTCT
Organism: Hylobates moloch; assembly: GCF_009828535.3. NCBI lineage: Eukaryota > Metazoa > Chordata > Mammalia > Primates > Hylobatidae > Hylobates > Hylobates moloch. Next base: position 60,164,866 of record NW_026652292.1, on the reverse strand, counting down.
GGATATGTTGCCCAGTCTGGTCTTAAGCTCCTGGACTCACATAGTCCTCCCACCTCTGCTTCCCAAATTAGTGAGATTACAGGTTTAGAAATCAAAAGTTAAGAGATGAAAGTTTTGGCCGGGCGTGGTGGCTCATGCCAGTAAACCCAGCACTTTGGGAGGCCGAGGTGGGTGGATCACGAGGTCAGGAGTTCAAGACCAGCCTGATCAAGATGGTGAAGCTCTATCTCTACTAAAAATACAAAAAAAATTAGCTGGGTGTGGTGGTGCATGCTTGTAATCCCAGCTACTCAGGAGGCTGAGGCAGAGCATTGCTTGAACCCAGGAGATGGAGGTTGTAGTGAGCTGAGATCGTGCCACTGTACTCTAGGCTGGGCGACACAGCAAGACTCCATCTAAAAAAAAAAGATGACAGTTTTAGAGGTGAAAAGTGATAGGTTTTGACATCCTGGTTTCACCGTCTGATGCAGGTAATCTGCAAAATGTGGATAATGAATCAACGGTGGTTGTTAAAGTTTTAACTTTTAAAAACTCTCTTGCATTCTTCATCTTAAATTCAGTTTATAAATATTTTTGTATTATTTATACATTTACTAAAGTTTAAACAATGCGTTTTAAAAATACTTTATATTTCAAACTTCATTTATACATATTTAGTTTATTTTTATAAATTATTGCAATTGTCTAATATAACAAAACTTCCAATCTACCCAAATAATTTTTATAAATCTAATGAGCACCAGGCAGAGATAGTAAGCTGGCAAGCAAGCAGCTAGTGGGCTGCATTTAGCTTGACATGGATTTTGCTTGGCTCCTATAGTTGCTTTAAAAAAAACAACTCACACTTAAATTCTGTACATTCGTTCATTTATTTTTAAATTATTTGTTTTATTTTGAGACCGGGTTATGGGACTGGTTGATTTTTGTATTTTTGGTAGAGATGGGGTCTCACCATGTTGGCCATGCTGGTTGCAAGTGAACTGCCCACCTCAGGCCTCCCAAAATGCTGGGGTTACGGGTGTGAGCCACCGTGCCTGGCCAAAATTCTACAATTTTACCCGAAAGGCTTAATTTCTAGCTTCTGAAATGTGAGAAAAGTAGCAACACTTGCCCCAGTTCCCAGCAGCAACAGCCAGGCGAAGCTGAGGAGTGGCTGCTCCTTTTAGGGGAAAATCACTGCGTCAGTTCTCCACTCTGAGATCTTTTTTGTCTCACCTGGCTTTTTTCTGTTTTCTTTTTTGAGACAGAGTCTCCTCCATCACCCAGGCTGGAGAGCAGTGGCAATCCCTGCTCATTGCAGCCTTGACTTTCTGGGCTCAAGGAGCCCCCTTGCCTTAGCCCCCTGAGCAGCTGCGAATACAAGTGTGTGCCATGCCCAGCTAATTTTTAAAAAAAATTTTTTGTAGAGGCAGAGGTCTTCCTATGTTGCCCAGGCTGGTCTTAAACCCCTGAAGGGATCATCCCGTTCCAGCCTCCCAGAGTGCAGAGATTATAGACATGAGCCACTACACCAGGCCAATAGCAGGGGATTTTAAGGGAACATTTATAACTTTAAAAAACTAATCTGTCGGCTGGACGCGGTGGCTCATGCCTGTAATCCCAGCCCTTCCGGAGGCTGAGGTGGGTGGATCATGAGGTCAGGAGTTCGAGACCAGCCTGGCCATAGTGAAACCCTGTCTCTACTAAAAATACGAAAATTAGCTGGGTGTGGTGGCAGGCGCCTGTAATCCCAGTACTCCGGAGGCTGAGGCAAGAGAATTGCTAGAACCCTGGAGGCAGAGGTTGCAGTGAGCCGAGATTGCGCCACTGTACTCCAGTTTAGGCGACAGAGCGAGACTCCATCTCAAAAAAACAAAAAAACTAATCTCTGCCAGGCGCGGTGGTTCATACCTATAATCCCAGCACTTTGGGAGGCAGAGGCGGGCTGAGGCAGGAGTATCGCTTGATCCTGGGAGGTAGAGGTTGCAGTGAGCTGAGATCATGCCATTGCACTCCAGCCTGGGCAACAGAGTGAGACTCTGCCTCAAAAAAAAAAAAAAAAAAAAAAAAGAGCAACAAAAAAAACCTGATTTCATGGGGGCAAGATTCAAATGTCAACTGAAGTTTGAGATTCGGAGGCCCTGATTCATTAAACCAATAGTTATGTATTGGACTTACCATGAGTTGAATACATGCATACAGTGTGGTGGGAAGGGTCTGTGAGCCCTGAGAGGTCAGAGTTTGAGAGTCTGGCGGTGCTTCTAGTCATAACAGACACGTAATAGGACATAAGGAATGGTAGGAATAGTATTTACCTACTAGGTTCCAGGCCTATGATAATGCTTTAGATTCACTGACTTACCAAATAACTTATAAACTATACAAACTTTATTATCAGGAACAGTTAGTTATATTTAATAACTCAGGCAAAATATTCACATACTCTTACTAGTACTAATAATCATTATCATGATTGATCTTTTAGGCTGTCTTTGACATACAGAAACGGACAGTGTCGTACGTTTCCAGCACTTACCTCCCCTCCGCCTTAATCTTATTTCCCTATGTTTCCCTTTGCCTCTTCTTTCTCACTTAGTTTTGAATCAATTATACTTTGTCGATCTGTAAGCTGTCGTAGATCCTTTTAGGAGCAGCATACAAATAGAAAAATACAGTCCCCCATATCCCACAACCAAATATAACCACAATGGACATTTTTGTGTATTGCTTTCCGGTATTTTTCTCTGCATATTTATGTACATATTGAAGCAAGGTTGAAGACAGCCTGTAATTATGTCAGCCCTGTGTTCTGTTCCGTTAGCATTTCTCCATTTAAACCTGACTCTTTGAAGTCTAGTGCTGTCTCATGACTATGTAACACATTATTTGACTTTTCTGGAATTCTGGCTGTATCTAAGGGGATAGGTTTCCTGTCACCGAGCCTGACTGAACAATTCTGAGATTATCAACACTGCCATAGGGCCCTGAAAAAGCGTCTAATGAATGCAAAAGTTCAAAGCGGTTTTGTTCAGGTGTTATTTTTGGAGACACTTTCTCAGGCTTTTATGCTGCAATCCACTTTGTGCCCCTCTCTTGCAGCAGCTGCGGCCAGGGAAAAAGCACTAAGTGGGCTTGCTCACTGGTCCTCAAGGGTGGGTACCCTGGGCAGGCCAGCCCAGAAGTCAGCTGCCTCCTCTCCAGGCTCTGCCTGGACAGCTGAGAGTCAAGCAGACAGTTATTTGCCATCCCTACCTCTTTTCTGTCTTCAGTAACTGGCAGCTTCATCCTGCCAGAGTTTGGAATGAGCTAGGACTTTCCCATCAGTCTGAACTCCTGGGTTTTCCCAGGCCTGGTGACTCAGGGTAAGGCACCAGGCCGAGGAAGAGAAAGGAGAACCTGGACTCCTGGGTGCCTTTGTCTCACCACACAATCACCTCCCAGGAAGGCTGTCATCCACTCACTCCTGTGGAATCTCTCTGCCACTTCATTGTAAAGAAAGTCAGCCCCAGTGAAGGGTAAAAAAGAAGTGCCAGAGGGCTGTGGGGACAAGCCATATACTGGTAGAAAGGGCACTGGGGCAGGGTCCGAACAGCTGAGGGTATGTCTAGCACCAGGAATTGAAAATCAGTAGTTCACAGAGCTGCTTTGTTTGGCCTACTCCATATTCTTTTAATGGTACATTTCACATAGAGACCTGTATATCTGGCTTCCCCAGAAAAGTCAAGATCTGACAGCATCTGACTATATTTTTTTTATGCAATATCTGAAGCTGGGTAGTAGCAGGCCCTGGATGGGGTGTTTCCTCTCCAGATTAACACAAAGCCCACCAACTTGTTAAATCTCACCTCATAGGACAATAGACACAAAAATATACTGAAATGAGTTGAAAAAATGGTAATACTTTTTTTTTTGAGACAGAGTCTCGCTCTGTCGCCCAGGCTGGAGTGCAGTGGCGCGATCTCGGCTCACTGCAACCTCCGCCTCCCAGGTTCATGCCATTCTCCTGCCTCAGCCTCCCGAGTAGCTGAGACTACAGGTGCCCGCCACCATGCCTGGCTAATTTTTTTGTAATTTTAGTAGAGACGGGGTTTCACTGCGTTAGCCAGGATGATCTCGATCTCCTGACCTCGTGATCCGCCCATCTCAGCCTCCCAAAGTGCTGGGATTACAGGCTTGAGCCACCGCGCCTGGCCCGGTGATACTTTTTTGATGAAAGTATTTTTTTTTTTAATTTAACTTTTTTGAGACAGATTCTTGTTCTGTCATCCAGGCTGGATTGCAGTTAGCTCTCACTGCAACGTCCACCTCCCGGGTTCAAGTGATTCTCATGACTCAGCCTCCTGAGCAGCTGGGATTTTTTTATATTTTTAGCAGAGACAGGGTTTCGCCATGTTGGTAGATGGGTCTCCAACTCCTGGCTTCAAGTGATCTGCCCGCCTCGGCCTCCCAAAATGTTGGGATTACAGGCATGAGCCACCGCACCCAGCCTCAATGAAAGTATTTTAGATGTTTGTATTTATACATAAGGCTCTATGTTTGAAGTACTAAATGGGGAGAGTATTTTGTGTCTCAGATGGAATAACGATAGGAAAATGTTCTTCAGCAAATTGTATTCCCCTAAAGGGAGAAATTATAGAGTGAAGAACACAGACACGCCATCTACCTTTCCTCCACACTTTGTAAAAAAAATTATATAAATTACAATCCCAAACTAGAATCAGATACCATCCCTGATCTACTACCAAGATCTATACACATTAAGAGAACAATGTTCTGCATTGAACCTGTTTTGCCTTTTAAATTGGAACACAAAAGGGATACCTTTTTCTTTTTCCAAGTTTTTGAAATTTTGGTCTCCCTCCTACATTCACTCCTTGTTGAAAGTAATGGAAAGGCAATTAGGTCTGTGTCCCACATGAAAGCCCACGGTCAGGAGGGGAGTCTCATTGAGGTGACTGTCCTGTTAAGACCTGCTCCTGTGAACCCCCAAGCACAGGGCAGAGCAGGACATGAACTAAGAGCCAGGCTTTGCCGAATCTGGGTCGAGTTCACCAAGAGCAGTGTGTGCAGCACCCTTCCTCCTCTACATCCTGGCAGTAGAGCCCTTTCTCATTGTAAACCCAAGTGGTGTCTGCAGTCCGCCTTGCCCAGGGCTGGAGGCAGAGCTGAGCTTGGTGAACAGGTGCCAGGGGATTCCTGTCATCAGTGGACTACGCTTTAGAAGCTGCTTGTTGCAATGATCATTGTCTGAGAGCTGGATTTGAAGGCCAACACCCACTAGCAAAACCATCATCCCCTCTAATAACAGCAACCCAAGCAGATTTGATTTCTCCAGTGAAGGTTCTAGATGAGTCTAATCAAGGCTTCCCCCCCATCTTCTCCCAACACCAGAGTTTCCCTGTGAAAACCATCATGGTTAACTCGCACTGAATACTACTTATGTGCCAAGTACCATTCCACATTCTTTACATATTTTAGCTCACTTTACTCCAACAGGGACCATTATTCCCGGTTTGCACATAAGCAAATGGAGCCAGGGAAAGCAAGGGGCAGAACAGGGAACTGATTTCCCGGAGTTTGGGCCCAGAGTCAGTGTGCTTAGCCACCGCCAACACCAGCCCCAGAGAGCTCCAGGCTCCTGGAAGTCGTGCTCCCGACTCCTTCCCCTTGCACAGTGGAGAGAACTCGGTGTTGGGATGAAACCAGCTAATTCCAGTAGGGTGCTTCCGCTGTTGTGAGGAGCTGGGCAACTAGTAAGCTCTCTGTGAGTGAGTTTTATAGTGGAGCCTCACTATGCTCCACTATAAAACCAGGAGAGTGCGCAGCAGAGGAGAGGGTCTGGGTTTCAGAATAAGACGCAGATTTTCTTCCTGCTCAGCAAATCCTGGGTAATTGTATCACATCCCCTAACCCCTTAAACCTCAGCTAGAGAGGGAGCCACTCTTAGCCCCAGGGAAGGCTTTCGTGTGCACAGTGGAGACAACGCCTGCCCAGCAGTGCCCGGCACAGAACTGGGGAGCTGTTGTGATAAGCATGGGGTTGGACTCTCTGTGGGACAGATCCTATCTCACAGCAGTTTGGAGAACTGTTGTATACACACGCAGGTGACACGAGGCAGAGCAGGATGCGAAACGAGCGCTCTGGTTTGCCAAACCCGCAGCAGGCTTAGGACGGGGTGGTGAGAACAGCCCCCTTCCTTTTCCTCAGCTTGACGGTCCCACCCTTTCCCATTGCAGACCTAGAGCCCAGACTCCCAGGGCAGAAAGCGCCCTACAGACTGATAAAGCTGAACAATCCAGGCTTTGTTTCCAAGGGCTTTATCCCTGACTTTCCAACTGGCTTTTATCTGTGTCTTCACGTCTCTGACCTCTTGAGCCTCACAGGAGCTAGACTAGAATGTTCAAGTTCTTGAGGAGAAGGCAGGGGTGGGGGAGCCCCCACTTGCTGGAATCTCGTGCGGACCGAGTCGGGGAGGGAGAGGGCGCGCACCAGCCAGGCTAGGGCGCGCGGGGCACCGAGGGGCGCGGGACCGTTTGGGGCCGTTCGGGCCAGTTCGCTCGGCGGGGCCCGTCGGAGCTTTTCTCCCGGCAGCCTGGCTGGCCGCGCGTCTTCTCCGCGCAGCGGGCGAAGTTGCGATGGGTTCATTAAGGCGGCAGGTAGGCAGTGCCCCGGCGGCGGCGGCAGGCGGTCCTGGAATGTGCGAGGGGCGTGATGACAGCGGCCGCCGGCCTCTTTGCGCAACACCTTCGCCATATATACTCCGGGCGCTGCGCTCCACCTGGCCGCCGCCTCCAGCCCAGCACCTGCGGAGGGAGCGCTGGTGAGTACCGCCGCCGGGGCAGGGGCGCTTCCTCGCTCTTTCAAGGACTTTGATTCACTTAATTCTTGTAAATACCTCTCGGTGCTGACTTCAAGGAACTTGGCTGGCTTTGCGCTGCAGAAGTGAAAAACACAAAGCTCTCCACAATGTTCAAGTTGTTTTCTTCTTAATGTTACGGTTATTGCTTTTATTACAGCTTTTGCTGCTACACTCTTACTATTGACAGTGTTATTAATCAGCCACACTTGTGGATTCTAAAATGATCACTGTTTTGAGAGTCGTGGTTTGGAAGAGGAAAGGCCCAGGGGATAGAAGTCTCCACCTAGGAATCAGGATAGCTAGGCTCTTTGTGGTTGGGTCACCAACTAGCCATGTGACTTAACGCTAGTCCCTGTGAGCCCCTGGGCTGCCGTCTTCCATTCTTTATAAGCAGGGGAATGCGACTTCTCAGGACCATGAAAATTCTAGGTTTGTGGTGGCTGCCTGGTGATGTGACACTGCCCCCTACCCAAGTGTGACTTCCACGTGCTACAGTGCTTGTTTGCAGTTATTTAAGGTGCCTAGGAGGCAGTCTTAGTTTGTTTCTATTAGGGCCCGTGGTCATCAGCGAAGGGTCCCTCCTTCAGCCGTCTTGGGGAGCAAAGCCCGCAATTTCTGTTTTCCAAGCCAGAAATGGGTGAGCAGGCTGGGGAGATAACTTACAAGGAGATGTGCACAGGAATGGTTGGGTTCGGGGACTGCGCATCCTCAGGCCAGAAAGTGGGGGGCTGCATGGCATGGAGTTAGTTCAGGTTCCCTGGAACGGTGCCTGCCACCGCTGGCTCGCACTGCGCTGAAGAGAGTTGGAATCTCGTTTTCTTTGAGGAGGTCCCTTTCTCAAACATGTTGATTTCATGGCAGCAGCTTGTGGATTTCATCACTCGAGTCCCCTCTTCCTGTTTAGGTGCCCCAGGAGGTTTCTGTGTTAGCCCTGATCGCTCTGGGCCTTGTCGTTCTTTCCTTTTTCCTTCTTTCCTTGTGTGCTGGCAGCTCTTTAACTTGTCCTGGGTTGGGTATTCTTGGAAAACTGTGTCTGTAGGAGTGGCCGTTGTTTCAGATTGTTAAAGAAAAACAAAAATAAAAGACTGCCTCTTTTGTCCCATGCCAGCTGATCATGATCTTCTTCTCTGCTTTTGTAATTTGGGGAATGGGTGATAAGAAGGGCGTGCTTTGTAAAAGGTTTGGATGCTAAACAAATTGCCCCATCCAAAACTTTCCCCAAACTCCTCAACTGTCTCACTGAAGCAAGTCCCTTGTGGTATGAGGATGGGCTTCTGATTGTTGCTGTTAGACACAAAGGGGACATAAAACTAGCCCGAATTCAATGCAATGAGGAAAACAGCCTCACAGAATCAGAGTGCTTTGGAATAAACTGGGTTTTAATAACCATTTTCAGGCATCTTCCACCCCTCCATCCTCACCCACACCCCCACTTCCATTCTGGGGACAGCAGGGAGCAATCAGGACATCCCAGGGGATTTATTCATCTCAGTGAATTTTAAAAATGCAAAGGCACAAAAAGAGGGCTATAAAAAGATTGCAGTATGTTTAAGATGTTTATGTTTACAAATTTAACTGCTTTAAACCCCCCAATACAATGCAGCATAACTGATATAGTTACAAGTTATTTACAGGATTTATTTTAAGATATCATAAATACAAATTGATAGTGCATGGTGAGGGTGTGGTTTGGTGATATGGAACAAGTTTAAATTTTATTAGTGTGCCACATCAAAAAATGTACTCAAGTTACCTATCAATGTGAGGCCCAGGCCAATTGCTTCCTTGACTCCTCTTATCACTACCGTGTCCTTGAAGAGATTATTATTAGCAGTAATGTAGGGACAGGGTCTCACTATGTTGTCCAAGCTGGTCTCAAACTCACAGGTTCAAGGGACTCTCCCACTTTGGCCTCCCAAAGTACTGGGATTATACGTGTGAGCCACCACCCTTAGCCTATAGGGGTGACTATTTTTCCTTGTGATGGCTGTAAGTGAAGCAGAGGAAAAGGAGACGTCACCCTTTTGGGAATTTTTGAAGCACAGAGTCATTCTTTCAAAGTACAAGAAAGTTTTCCTGGGCATCCTGAGACATTGGCCTGCATGAGGTTGAAATTATCTCTGCAGTGTTGTGGTGCCTATGTGATTTGAAGCAATTAACTTCTCTGTGGCTCAGTTTTTCCCTCTATAGAATGAGGATACTGTTCATTTTAAAGGAGACTCTTAAGTTTATATAGATACATGAAATGCTGTGAGTAAATTTGTGCACCAATTTGCAAGTGCCAGGCACAAAGTCCTTAATAAACACTGCTTGGCTACCATGTGCCCAGCACTGTCCTATGTGCTGGGGATACAATGGCCATACTCTAGTCCTTGTGCTTGTGAAGGCTACCATTCTGGTGGGAGACTGTGTGTCCATGTCCTGGTTCCTTGCAGGACCACTGCCCTGGGCTTCCTCCTCTCCCCATTTCTTCAGATGGCCTTGACTGCTGCTCTGGGCACAAGGGTTCCCGGAACAGGTCTTGGTTGGAGAAGCCCAAACAATGCGAATGTAGGGGTTGGGTGACTGCCAGGTACCCTACATTCCCCTGCTTCCCAAGTCTGAGCCAAGTCAAGAAAGTTCCTCTCCTGGGTCTTTCTGGCAGTGGGTGCCCATGTGGTGCAGGAAGTGGAGCCAAGAGCGTGAGGCGCACAGGCAACTCGGTTATAGAGGCCAGTGTGGCAGCGGGGGAGCCCCTCCCTGGGCTTTAGTAAAAAGCTTCCAAATGATGACTTCTCTCTTCCTCTGCTGCTTCTGGCAGGTGGCAAGAATGTGCTGGAGTGAGGCCTTGGGAAGGCTGGGAGAGAACAAGGCAGCGGTTGCGCCAGGGCTATGGGGGTAGGAGAAAGGCTTAGAGGGGCTCAGAGCTCCAGGGTACATTCTCTGCCTGCACCATTTAATACCCACCCCCACCCCCACCCCCACCCGCCCATCCCACCCCCACCACCCTCCCCTCCTGCTCAGCCATTGCAACATTCTTGGGGGGGCATTTCCAGCATCCGAATGATCACGTGGGAGTGACCTGCAGACATGCCAATCTAGCCCGCTATCCAAAAACACTCAGAGCCCTCAATGTGCCTAGACCTAAGGCCCCTGGGTGCCCTGGTGCTTTGAGGGCTGGAGAATTCCTCCTCCCTTTGCCCCTGGCTGTGAGATCTGTGGAAAAGCTTCTGGCTTTGGAGCCAGCAGTCTTGGGTTCATATCCTGACACCAGCTCCAGGTAGTTGGAGACAGGCTTCTTTGTTTCTCTGTGCCTCAGTTTCTTCATCTGTACACTGAGAAGAAAAACTCCTTCCTTGGTAGATTTAATGAGGTCACAAACTGTATAGGACACTCCTCTGACACAAAACAAACATTAGCATCTTTCTCTCACAGGCTTTGGGTTCATTTATTCAAATATTAACTGAGATCCACTACCATGCTGAGCATTGGAGATTTTTTGGTCTAGGGTACACACAGATTATGGTCTAGGGTACACACAGTGGAGGTGAGGCCATTTACTGTTCATGACACAGTGCATTTCCACAGAATAAACACTCTTTCGTATTGTTCATGACACAGTGCATTTCCACATTGTGTCATGAACAATAAATAAGAGAGTTCCGAGTGTTTACTCTGCCAGGCACCATGCTCTAGCCTCACCTACACTTATTAACCAATTAGTCCTCATAACAGCTCAGTAAGCGAGATGATATTGTCCCCATTTTTGCAATGATGAAGCTGAAGCTCAGAGTGGCTCAGGGTTGCATATAGTGAGGGACAGGCCTCTGCAGAGCCAGCGCTCCCCCACTGTGATTCTGTCTCTCCAGGTATCACCGAGCCATCTTACCTTTGTGGGCTTAGAGGTTGAGTTGCATCTTTTAAAATAATTTTCTTCTAAAATTAAAAAAATCACCCACAGTCTCACTACTCCCTTTAACCCCAGAGAACATTTCTGGATCTTGTCTGCCTTGTTGAGATGATGCTGTGAATGGGAAAAAGAAGTGCTTTAGATTCGAAGTTTATCTAAAGCATTTTCCTATGGTTTTACTGATTCAGTATAACCTCTTTAATGGCATGCTCTTACAATGCATGGGCATACCATAGTTAGAAGGAGTAATTTCTCTTTTAATTTGTTAACACTGTAAGTGATAGAGCAGCAAATATCTTTTTGGTCTACATCACATTCATTCTATCATAAATATGCCCGGCAGAGCTGAAGACCTTAAAGATGAAGTGATGGACAAGACAAAGTCCCCTTTTTGGTAGGGTTTGCAGTCTGGTAAGCAGAAAATAGGTTGAAGAAGAAAGGAGTCAGGTGGACTCAGGCTCTAAGAAGCCCTCTTGGAAGAGGTGATCAGAGTAAGTTAGGTGTTTCTGAATTTCTGAGAGGAAATATTCCTAGCTTCCTGATTCCTAGAAGTGAAATGACTGGGTCACAGACGTGTGATGAACATAAGGCACTGGACAGTTTGCTAACTTTTCCAGAGCTTCTAGCAGTGCTCAACTCATAACATCTTCTCCAGCATAGCATAATGAACTTAAATTCTTTTTGCTACTTTGATAGTTGTCACTGTTTTAGTTTGAATACATTGGATTGCTTCTTTTTTTTTTTTTTTTGAGACAGAGTTTCACTGCTTTTGCCCAGGCTGGGGTGCAATGATGTGATCTCGGCTCACTGCAACCTCCACCTCCCAGATTCAAGTGATTCTCCTGTCTCAGCCTCCCGAGTAGCTGGGATTACAGGTGCGTGCCACCAGGCCTGGCTAATTTTGTATTTTTAGTAGAGACAGGGTTTCACCATGTTGTCCAGCCTGGTCTCTAACTCCTGACTTCAGATGATCCACCCGCCTTGGCCTCCCAAAGTGTTGGGATTACAGGCATGAACCACTGCGCCCGGCCTGGATTGCTTCTTTTTTAATAGGCATTTCAGCCATTTGTTCCTTTTCTGTGAATTGCCTTTTTCCAGTCCTTTGGACTGCTTTGTCTAATGGACAAGGACTAATTGTCTAATGTCAAAGAACAAGGACTGCAAGGACTGGAATGTGAGGTGTGCCGAATACCATGCAACTGAGAAAAGCTTTGTGAAGAAAATAGATTGTAAGAAGGTCTTTTTTGAAGGCTGAAAAGAATGTGGTTCTAACAAAGGATGATTAATCTAGACAGCATGACATAGTAATAATTGCTGCTATTTATTGGATGCCTCCTCAATGCCAGTCACTTTCTAGACTTTTAATTTCACTGTTAGTCTCATAACCCTGCAAGAACTATTCCATTTTATAGATGGAGAAACTGACACTTTATGCTCAGAGGCATAAAGGGACTTGTCTAAATACACACCCATTAATAGGTGGCACTGCTAGATTTTAAAACCAGGTCCATCACGCTTTTCACAGAAGGCCTGGGTGGTAGGTAAAACACGTAGAAGGTATATGAACACCTGCATATATATATATGTATATATATATATATATAGAGAGAGAGAGAGAGAGAGAGAAAGAGAGAGAGAGAGAGAGAGAGACAGAGTTTTGTTCTATATCCCCCAGGCTGGAGTACAGAGGCATGATCCATGATCTCAGTTCACTACAAACTCCGCCTCCCCGGTTCAAGCAATTCTCATGCCTCAGCCTCCTAAGTAGCTGGGATTACAGGAATCCACTACCACCCCCTGCTAATTTTTGTATTTTTAGTAGAGACAAGGTTTCGACAGGTTGCCCAGGCTGGTCTTGAACTCCTGACCTCAGGTGACCCACCCACCTTGGCCTCCTAAGGTGTTGGGGTTACAGGCCTGAGCCACCTCACCTGGCCCCTGCATATATATTCACATACACACTAAGTTGTATAAATCTGTTAAATTCCACTGGATAAGGTTTTGCATAGATTTGCAGTGCACTTGTCTTAATATAAGAAGTAGATGGGGTTCCATTGAAGGGTTGTGAGGATTTGGCATGCTATGAGACAACAAAGATGAATGGGCTTGCACCCTGCCTTTTTTTTTTTTCTTTTTTTTTGAGACAGATTTTCACTCTTGTCACCCAGGCTGGAGTGCCATGGCACAATCTCAGCTCACTGCAACCTCTGCCTCCCAAGTTCAAGCGATTCTCCTGTCTCAGCCTCCCGAGTAGCTGAGACTATAGGCATGTGCCACCAGGCTGGCTAATTTTTGTATTTTTAGTAGAGATGGGGTTTCACCATGTTGGCAAGACTGGTCTCAAACTCCTGACTTCAGGTGATCCACCCATCTCAGCCTCCCAAAGTGCTGGGATTACAGGCGTGAGCCACAGCGCCTGTTGCACCCTGCTTTTGACTGAAGGAGAGTCAAGATAAAAACAAGTTTAAGAGATTAAAAGTGGTGCATGCAGCTAACTCAACACTGTACGAGGTAGTTTGCTTTAGTGACTGGGTGAGTGTTTGAGGGGGAACCACAGAGGAAATACGGTGCTTAATATGCCACACTTAGGGGGCATAAGTATGAAATCCTTCCCTTCCTTCTACTGCTGCCTCCCCCCGAAACCCCCACCCAGTTGATGCTTTGCAACCAATGGTTCTTCCTCTTATAGAATCTTGGTGTGCCTCCTTTCCATGACTGCTGCCTTAAGCTGTTTTCTCATCCACAGACCATGGCTCCCTGGCCTGAATTGGGAGATGCCCAGCCCAACCCCGATAAGTACCTCGAAGGGGCTGCAGGTCAGCAGCCCACCACCCCTGATAAAAGCAAAGAGACCAACAAAAGTAAGTGTCCCTCGTTTGTCTGCAGATTGGCCTCTGGCGAAGACCCCAGGAGACTCAGGTCTGATTCCTCATGACCCCTTTTGCTTGTTTCAGCAGATAACACTGAGGCACCTGTAACCAATATTGAACTTCTGCCGACCTACTCCACGGCTACACTGATAGATGAGCCCACTGAGGTGGTCGACCCCTGGAACCTACCCACTCTTCAGGACTCGGGGATCAAGTGGTCAGGTAAAAGTGAGGCCAGCTGAGACATTCAGGAGGGAAACTTCCTGTGGCTCACGGTGTCATCATCCTCCTGTCCCTCCCCCTTTTCATTGTTCTGATGCCCTTGAAGCAAGGGTCCTGGCTAGGGATGTTACCCTCTCATCTTTTTTTTTTTTTTTTAGAAGGAGTCTTGCTCTGTCGCCCGGGCTGGAGTGCAGTGGTGCGAAATTGGCTCACTGCAAGCTCCGCCCCGTGGGTTCAAGCAATTATCCTTCCTCAGCTTCCCGAGTAGCTGGGATTACAGGCTAATTTTTGTATTTTTAATAGAGATGGGGTTTCACCATGTTGGCCAGGCTGGTCTCGAACTCCTGACCTCGTGATCCACCCTCCTCGGCCTCCCAAAGTTCTGAGATTACAGGCATGAGCCACAGCGCCCGGCCACCCTCCCATCTTTGAGGTTGAATCAAAGCATGTTGGACTAATTGGGGGTCATTCATTCAACAAATGTGCCAGGCACTGTGGTTATAGCAAAGATGGACATTGTCTGGCTCTTATAATTCGCTGTGGGTGAACAGGTTCCAGTTACTGCTTTGGAGATAGTGTGGATACAGTGATGAACAGAAAAGGCCCCTCTTCTCAGAGAGCTTTCAGAGGGGTCCCCTCACCCAAACGTGGGCGTTAGGGAAGGTTTCCAGAAAAAGAAAATATGCAGCCAGACAGCTGGGTGCAAGCAATCACTGTTTCATTTCCAAATGTATGTAGGGCAGAAGGTCTGTCTGTGAACTAGACAGCAAGGAGGAAAAAGGAGATTGGAGTGTGGGGTGGGGAGGAGAGGTAGGAAGTAAAGAGCTGGGAGGGGGAAGATGAGAACCATTTTAAAAGCCAGTGGAGTAAACAGCAGTTAAGGATGTAGCATCCCAGGATGTATGATGCCCCAAGCCCTCCATAAATTGAGGCCGATTGCTGCTGTGCAGCTGCATTCTAGAAAATACTCTGTGCTGTTTGGAACGTGACAGCCATTATCTCCGACCCTGCACTTAGCAGGTGGCTAGTGCTGTTAACTGCCTCACTCAGTGACACTGTGGCTCAGTTGAGCATGGAGCCTGGTTTTTCTGTCGCAGACCACATTGAGCTCCTCCTCCCAGATGCAAATCCTTTAGAGGCACTTTACCAAGGGTTTCAGCTAAATGGGCCACAGTGGTAGCTGCTTTGAAAGCTGCAGCGATGGCTGCTTCCCATCTGTAAGCCTCGCTAGACATAAGAACTTACGGCTGCCAGGCTGGGAAGGGAGGGGAGGTGGGGGGAGCTCTGAGCTCATTGCCAAACTTCTCAGTGTTTCCAACACTAAAAGTTTCATGCCTTTCTCTCTCTCCCCCATCCCACCCCCCTGCAGAGAGAGACACCAAAGGGAAGATTCTCTGTGTCTTCCAAGGGATTGGGAGATTGATTTTACTTCTCGGATTTCTCTACTTTTTCGTGTGCTCCCTGGATATTCTTAGTAGCGCCTTCCAGCTGGTTGGAGGTAAGAATGAAAGGCTGAGAGGTCTGGGCGTGAGGGGCGTTATCATGAAATGTGGTTCCGAGAGTAAAACTCAGCAAGCCCTCTGCAGCTGCAGCCTCCTGGAGTGTTTTAGGACTGGAACTGACCTCAGATCATTTATGAAGTCTATGCTTTCCGTTATAGAAGAGAAAACTGAGACCTATACAAAGGGCTATGACTTGGCCCAGGTGGCTTAGGCCAGGAGCTGGGGCTAGAGACTATTCCAAGCTATCAGCCAGTTGAGTTTGTCCACAAACCCCAGGCAGGAAGTTGTTTGACATACAGACTTAGCTGAGGAATTCCTATATCCTCCCCACCAGAGAATTCTGGAATGAGAAAGAGTGCCCTTTCAAAGGTGGGCCCTTGCTGGGGGAAGGACAGGGCCCCTTCTCTGGGCTGCAGGAATCTGCATCCATTGTAGTTACCTTCACAGCCTTCAGGGCTGCGTGTGCCCATGCAGTGTGAGAACCCAGAAGTGAGGTCACCATGTGCTTGGTTACTTTTGTACCTCAATGGTGATGTCAGAAACAAACAGGCAGCACTCTGTCTACTGGGTGCAGGCATTTTCGGGGGCCCTCTATCAAACATTCTTTCCCAAAGCCCTCCCATTTACGGAGAGATCATGAACCAGCCCCGAGACTCACAGCCTGTAATTAGCAGGGTGAGATTCAATCTCAGATCTGGTGACACAAAGGACCATGGATTTCTGCAACCCTTGGTGCCTCTCTTGGTGTGACTTGGGAGATTTGGGGAGGTGGGCATTCATGGGAGAGCATGAGGGGCAAAAACTTCCTGAACATTGCCTTTTTTTTTTTTTTTTTTTTTTTTTTTTTGAGACAGAGTTTCGCTCTTGTTGCCCGGGCTGGAGTGCAATGCATGATCTCGGCTCACCGTAACCTCCACCTCCCGGTTTCAAGCGATTTTTCTGCCTCAGCCTCCTGAGTAGCTGGGATTACAGACATGCACCACCATGCCTAGCTAATTTTTGTATTTTTAGTAGAGACGGGGTTTCTCCGTGTTGGTCAGGCTGATCTGCAACTACTGACCTCAGCTGATCCGCCTGTCCTCGGCCTCCCAAAGTGCTGGGATTACAGGCGTGAGCCACCGCGCCTGGCCTCCTGAACATTGCTTCTGGGCTCCCTGGTCCATGGGAGCATCGGCTACAGGCTTTGCTGTCTGGTTATCTCAGACAAATCACCTGCATCCTCTGGGCTTCCATCTTCTTTATACAATGGACTTGGGAATGCATTGATGGTCTCAGGTACACTCTTGAGAATAACTCTCCCAGCATTCAATTACAGGCTGGTGCTAGGACTAAGGGTGGATAGAGAGATCTACTCTTGGAGGATAAATCTGAATTGGGTATACACCCCAGAGACATCCAGGAGGCTCATTGGCACCCACTGGTCCCAGTATAGAGTTGAGGCTGGGTTCCTGAGCACAGAAGGGCTTGCTGACTGAGGAGTGTTTGAAGAGTGGGAGGATGCAGGGGAAGGAACAAAAGTAACCAGGGGCTCACAGTGGGTCGGGAACCAGGGCAGAGAGACAGAGACAGGAGGCACCTGTAGGCAGCTAGTGGGTTTCCTGCCTTATCGGGGCAGCACCGGGAAGAGGCATGGGGAAGCAAGATTCCCTCGGTGCCTGCAGTGATGGAGGCTGGACTCTCCAACCTGTAGCCAGCTGGCCTTGGATGGAGACTTCTGTTTACTCGGTGCCCACCTAATCTCCCTCGATCATGTTGTGATTGTTTTTGTTTGTTTGCTTGCTTGTTTGTTTTTCCCAGGAAAAATGGCAGGACAGTTCTTCAGCAACAGCTCTATTATGTCCAACCCTTTGTTGGGGCTGGTGATCGGGGTGCTGGTGACCGTCTTGGTGCAGAGCTCCAGCACCTCAACGTCCATCGTTGTCAGCATGGTGTCCTCTTCATGTGAGTCGGGGCACCCATGAGCCCACCTGCATTCCAGACACTCTCCTGTCTATCTGGGGGTGGGAAGTGGGCGGGGGGCAGGAATTCACTCTGAATATGTCCAGGCCTTGTCACCACTGTCTTCATATCTTGCCCCAGCTACAATATGTTCCCCTCTTGATTCAAGGCAACTTCCTGTTTCCATTTCAATGGCAGGATCTGATAATAGACCCTGCTGCTGGAGTTCTCAGCTCTGAATTCTCTAGTACTGTGCTTTCCAGACCTGTAGCCACTAGCCACATGTGGCAATTTAATTTTGTTGAACTTTAATTGATTTAAAATTAAAATATAACATTCAGTTCCTCAGTTGTACTAGTTACATTTCAAGTGTTAAAGAGCCACATGTGGCTGGCACCTACCCTATTGAGAAGTAGAGACATAGAAGATTTCCATCACTGCAGAAAGTTAGTTCTCTGGGACAGGGCCACTCTCAGTGCTAAGAAGAAAGACAACTAATCACATCACAAATTGCTCTGGGACGACCCAGTATGGGGGGATGGCACGCTAAACTTGTACCTGTCTGGTAATTGCTGCAGCTAGGTTGGACAGACCCTCTGAGGGGGACCAGTTTGAACTGATTATTATTATTATTATTTTCTATTTTCTTTTTAAATAGAGACTTGAGTCTCACTGTGTTGCCCAGGCTGGTCTCAAACTTCTGGGCTCAAGTGATCCTCCCACCTTGGCCTCCCAAAATGCTGGGATTACAGGCCTGAGCCACAGCCCCTGGCCAGAACTATTTTTCTTCCCAAGCCAGCATCTTAGCCAAAATTAACTAGAATGTTTCTGGTTCAGTTAGAAAAAAGTATTAAACTTTCAAAATATTTTACTTGTTTATATCAAAAAAGATGCAGCAATATGCTGATTTTGTCTGAAAAAGTTACACTGCCTGGAATTAAGTGTCTGATACCTAGCACAGAGATGATGCTTCCTGGCTGGGCCTAGTGGCTCACGCCTGTAATCCCAGCACTCTGGGAGGCTGAGGTGGGCGGATCACCTGAGGTCGGGAATCTGAGACCAGCCTGACCAACATGGTGAAACCCCGTCTCTACTAAAAATACAAAAATTAGCTGGATGTGGTGGCGCATGCCTCCAGTCTCAGCTACTCAACAGGCTGAGGCAAAAGAATCGCTTTAACTTGGGAGGTAGAGGTTGCAGTGAGCTGAGATCGAGCCACTGCTCTCCAGCCTGGGAGACAGAGCGAGATCCATCTCAAAAAAAAAAAAAAAAAAGAAATGATGCTTCCTTAAGGGTGAGCCTTTGTGCCATGCACAACTGACTCAACTGTACATGCAAGCCCTGGCACTCATCCACCTAAGTCCTTAATCAGTGGGTGCCTCCTGGTCTCCTTCAGGCTAGCCTTGGATCTGCAATAGGGAGGAGGGAGGAAGCTAGAAAGGCACTTTCTTCAGATTCATAGTGAGGTGCAAAAAAAAAGTTTAAGAATTTACTTGCATAGAGGATAAAAACTACTTCTTTAGAGGATACCAGCATGGGTGACTTTAGCCTGCCTCCAGGCTGCCTTTCTAAGCTTGCTAATGGCACTTTTCCATCCTCTAGTGCTCACTGTTCGGGCTGCCATCCCCATTATCATGGGGGCCAACATTGGAACGTCAATCACCAACACTATTGTTGCGCTCATGCAGGTGGGAGATCGGAGTGAGTTCAGAAGGTAAGAGGCTCAAAACCAGCCTTTGCGACATCAGCTCTATTGTTCTTGGCCACGCTGTTGTAACTACTTTTAATCAGCCAAAGACGACATGCTTATCAGGTTCATTCCTGGAGTTCCTAGAAGTAACCACAAGGAAGTACGGCTAGGGTTGGATCACATACTCACCAGCTGATTAGACTCAGCTCCCTGATCGGCAGAGCAGGGATAATACTATCTATCACCACTGAGTTGTTGTAGGATTAAATATACAACCCGGCAGGTAAGTGTTCAGAGCACCCAGCACATTGAGTTCACTAAATAAATGCAAACTCTAGCTAGAAACTTAGCTGCTGGGTGGCGGAATTGAGGCAAGGCCAGTTAGAAGAGTAGGATTTATTGGGACTGGGCGTGGTGGCTCATGCCTGTAATCCCAGCACTCTGGGAGGCCCAGGTGGGCAGATCGCCTGAGGTCAGGAGCCTGGCAACAGGCTCATCTCTTCTAAAAATACAAAAATTAACCAGCCATTGTTGCGAGCGTCTGTAATCCCAGCTACTCTGGAGGCTGAGGCAGGAGAATCGCTTGAACCCAGGAGGCGGAGGTTGCAGAGAGTCGAGATTGCGCCACTGCGCTCCAGCCTGGGTGACAGAGTGAGACTCCATCTGGAAAAAAAAAAATTAATAAATAAATACTGTTTTGTTTGGTCATAATTATAACTTTTTAAAACTTCCACTTTCGGTCAGCTCAACCCGTGCCACCTTTTCGTTGTTCTTCACTTACAAGTTAATAAAAAACAAAACGTAGTTTCTGCATATGCATAAACTCTGAAACTAGAACAGGTAGAATGCTGGAAACTCTTTTCTTTCAAAAAGTGAAAATTGAGTGTTTCTCAGCCACTTCTAGCTAGTTTATTTTTTTTTTTAGTTTTTTTTTTTTTTAAAGGTAAGCCGTTTCATTGAAGACAAAAAAAATCCAGAACAGAGTTTTTTAAATCTGGAGATAAGATGGAATCGAGGAGGAATCTTTGAACCTCCTCAGATGGATGCAAAATATTTTAGCTTTGTTTCCTGTGGAAACTATTCATGTTTCATCACTTTCAAGAACTTAAAAAAAAAAGTTTAAGAATTCACTTGCATAGAGGTCTTTCTAAGTTAATTTTTTTTATTGATACAAAATATTTTTACACCTTTCTGGGATACACGTGATATTTTGTTACATTCATAGAATGTGTAGTGATCAAATCAGGGTATTTGAGGTGCCCATCACTTTGGGGATTTATGATTTCTATGTGTTTGAAACAATTGAAAACTCCAGCATAGAGGGCTTTGATTGCCTTCATACTGGTCCCCACCTTTCCAAAAGAAGGTAGCCTTCAATATACATGATACAAAAGTGCCCTGATGCAATTCTTCAAAACAGTGATTGCTGAGCTAATTATTCCAGCCGTAACATGCTTGCTGGCCCGCAGCTTCCTCATCTGGCCAATGGGAATACAGATACCAGCCACTTTGGGGATCGCTATGAGAGAACAAAAATGAGATTGTATACATGTGCACACTTCCATAGGTGACACCTAGCACAGGGTGGCAGATGATACAGGTAATGACCCACCTCACGTGGTGCCCACTTGCTTAGTGACTAATCTGGCTGTCGGGGTTTCCCTCCCATAGAGCTTTTGCAGGAGCCACCGTCCATGACTTCTTCAACTGGCTCTCCGTGTTGGTGCTCTTACCTGTGGAGGCGGCCACCCATTACCTCGAGATCATAACCCAGCTTATAGTGGACAGCTTCCACTTCAAGAGTGGAGAAGATGCCCCAGATCTTCTGAAAGTCATCACTAAGCCCTTCACAAAGCTCATTGTCCAGGTAACTTGGCTCCTTCAGAGACAGAAAGAGACAAACTTCCTACCCACAACATCCCCTACCTAAGCTGACAGATAACGGAGTGTCTACAACACTATTCTGGGCCTGGCACGGTGGCTCACCCCTGTTTTCCTGGCACTTTGGGAGGCCGAGGCAGGTGGATGGCTTGAGGTCAGGAATCTGAGACAAGCCTGGCCAACATGGCATAACCCTGTCTCTACTAAAATACAAAACATTAGCTGGGCATGGTGGCGTGCACCTGTAGTCCCAGCTATGTGGGGGGCT
Organism: Hylobates moloch; assembly: GCF_009828535.3. NCBI lineage: Eukaryota > Metazoa > Chordata > Mammalia > Primates > Hylobatidae > Hylobates > Hylobates moloch. The sequence goes on along the minus strand of NW_026652292.1, from coordinate 60,143,768 downwards.
GAGAAAGGAGGATCGCTTGAACCCCGGGAGGTCAAGGCTGCAGTGAGCTGAGAACTGTGCCATTGCACTCCAGCCTGGGTGACAAAGTGAGACTGTTTTTAAAAAATACATAGATGAATAAACACTACTCTGGAGCTGCCTGTGGAAAAGGCCAAGGGAGGCAGAACTTTAGGGCCACCTGACACAGTGACTGACCTTGATGGTTACTTTGACTTCCATGACATGCCACCTTTATTGGGGTGGAGGTGCTTCTTAAGACTGGACACTTGAGACCACCTTGTTCCCACTGCTGTCCTCAACCCCAGTGGACTTGATAAAGTATGATCTACCCTTTCCTGCCTAGAGTCATCTCAGCCCCTTCGCCCTGGGTCCTTGCTAGAACCTTGTGTTTTCACTCTTAAGGGTTTTCTTGGCCATTCAGTCATCCAGAAAATACCTACTGTCTGCTCCCTAGATATCGGTGCCTCTGCAGATAGAGTGAGTCCCACTTTGCCTCTCTGGGGGCTCACAGTCACATTTATCTCCTTAGAGCCCCTCTCCCTGCAACCCCCTGGGTTTGTGTCCTAAATCGGTTCTGAGGTTATGCTGATGGTCTCCTGTCTACTGTTTCCACAGCTGGATAAAAAAGTTATCAGCCAAATTGCAATGAACGATGAAACCGCGAAAAACAAGAGTCTTGTCAAGATTTGGTGCAAAACTTTTACCAACAAGGTACGTTTCCAAGAATATTCCCGGGGTGGGGAGTGAACCTTTGCATCTGAACATGAAGCTAAATCTTGCCTTCAAGGAAGGTAAATAGAAAGTCAGGGGAAAGAAATATTGGAAGTCCCTGAAAAATCAAAAGTGACCAGTGAATGCCTTTAGAAAACAAGTCCCTGAATGAATGCCAGATGCAGGTAAACAGTAGGACAGACAGACTCCCTTTTGCCCCATCCCAGGGATACATTATTTCTGGTTTGTTATTTCCATGCCTCTTGGAGAAGGCTTAGCTCTGCCTGCCTCTCTGTTCTCATTTTTGGAGGGACTTGTGGAAATAGTCCAGCACGCCCTATGGGTGTTGGCAGCAAGTGTCCTCTCTCTTACTTTCCAGACTCTTCCAGAGTATTCCCCCTGCTCGGGCCCAGAGCATTCTTGCCCTCTGTCAGGAACCTACCCAGCCTGCTTTGCACCTGGGTCGTGGCTTGCCCTTGCTTCTGGGGTGTACATGTATTTTTTTGTGTGGAGTGCTAAAGACTAGAGACTAAAATAAACAAACTAGATGTTTTTAAATGATGAAGGCTGATTTCAGTTGTCCTCAGTTATTCTAAGAGATTTCTAATAAAGGTGAGAAATAAGTCTTCAAGAGAAAAGAACTGTTCTGTTGGGGCCACACTGCATGCACCATGGGTGGTGTCTGCACCTGTTCATTCCCACCCCCTCCATTGCCTCCCATTCGCCACTAAAAGCCAGTGTTGTGGGCATTTGTCATGTTTGTCATCCAGACCCAGATGAACATCACTGTTCCCTCGACTGCTAACTGCACCTCTCCTTCCCTCTGTTGGACGGATGGCATCCAAACCTGGACCATGAAGAATGTGACCTACAAGGAGAACATCGCCAAATGTGAGTGGAGCTCAGTGGATTGGCCACTATGACAGGTGTTTTCTGGGGGTGACGTATTTATCCGTGTGAAGTCCCAGTAAGTGAAGGAAAGGACAGTAGGAGTCACCAAGCACCTGCCCTGCATCAAGCAGTGAGCAACATGCTTTCACAGCAGAGGGAACTATGGCTTAGGAACTGAGGTGACAGGCCTGAGGTCCCACAGCAAGGGCAGAACTGGAACTTGAAGTCCATTTCCTTTGCCAGCTCCACACCACCTCAGAAAAGCTCAACAGATTCTAGAGGGCTCCCTGTACATGCTTTGTTCAGACTCCTTTAGTCAATAACTCTAGGGGCCAGGCATGGTGTCTCATGGCTATAATCCCAGCACTTTGCAGAGGCCGAGATGGGCTGATCACTTGAGGCCAGGAGTTCGAGACCAGTCTGGCCAACATGGTGAAACCCCGTTTCTACTAAAAATAATACAAAAAAATTAGGCATGGTAGCTCAAGCCTATAATTCCAGCTACTTGGGAGACTGAGGCATGAGAATCGTTTGAACCCCAGGAGGCAGAAGTTGCAGTGAGCCAAGATTGCACCACTACACTCCAGCCTGGGCAACAGGGAGATACTCTGTCTCAAAATAAAATAACTTTAGGGAGATGACAACCTGATTTGAAGGAAGATGTGGGACCCACATAGAACAGATGTATTCACTCAATTAGTCCCTACTGTACAGCAGGCCCCATTTCAGGGCACTGGGGCTGTAGCTCTTGAACAGGCAGTGAGCTTGCATGATGCTGTGATTATTAAGAAGCTGTAATGTTTTTTCCAACACAGCCATCCTTCGTTGTTCTAATTACTCCTTACATATACTTTTGTATATCTCTGCTTCTCTCTTCTCACCCTCCCACCACATTAATTCTGAACAGTATACCTTAATACTCTAGGTATGATTACCCCAAAGAATCAGGTTAACTTACCACCTCCCACATTCTAGGCACTATACATTCATTTATGTAACCATGTTTTGCTGGGATTATCTGGCGGATGCAGAAGGGGCTTTATAATTAGCAATGCCCCTTACTTTGACTTGCCCATCGAATCCCTCAAAGCATACTTATCATTAGTAAAAAAAAATTAGACCATCGACGCATGGTCTTTAGAGACAGAACTGGGCTGAGTCTGCCCCTGAATAGTTGTGTGATTTTTAAAGCCATCACTTCATCTTCCAGCCTCATGCGATCCCACTGATTATGACATAGTCTCAGTGGTGCCCCTTGCTGCGAAGGAGGCTGAGAAGGGCTGTCTTGATTTGGGGCTGCCATCTGTTAACTAACAACCAGGAATCTGTTTGTAGGAAAGACAGGATCTGGGGGAATAAATAACAATCTGTAGCCATGGTGGCTCCATGCCCTCCTGACAAGGTTCTTTGTGGTCTTTTTAGGCCAGCATATCTTTGTGAATTTCCACCTCCCGGATCTTGCTGTGGGCACCATCTTGCTCATACTCTCCCTGCTCGTCCTCTGTGGTTGCCTGATCATGATTGTCAAGATCCTGGGCTCTGTGCTCAAGGGGCAGGTCGCCACTGTCATCAAGAAGACCATCAACACTGGTAGGTACACTGCCCTCACTTGTAGGCCTTGAGGGATGGTTGCTGCATGGGGTGTGGGGGGGTCCTTTAGATTCCCATCTAGCAATGGCCTCTGCATGGAGTTTCTCTCTCAGATTGGATCAGCAGCAGAAGTGAGGATGTCATTCACCTGGAAATGGTTCTTGGCGTCCTGGGTGGGGTCTAGGGAGCAGGCCCAAGCTTCCATTGCATGTTGGCAAGGTCCTGAGAAGGAGTTCATATGTAGACAGCTGTGAGTCAGGCCTTCCTTCCTGGCGGGTTTCCCATATGCTCAGGGCTTTACTGGCTCTGTCAAGACCCCTTAGAGAAAGGACCCCAGGTGTCCGCCCTCGCCCCCACCTCCCTTCACTCTTGTGAAGGAAATGTGATGCATAAATACATCAGCATCTAGAGGTGGCCAATGAGACTGCTGGCCAAGAGGATTTCCTGCCAAGTAGGGTGTCCTGGCCAATGAGAGCTTGCTAAGCCAATGACATCACTCTATGAAAGCTCAGTGAAATGTAGCCAAGAAAATTCGCCCCCCACCCCAGGTTGTCTTGGGGGAACAGAGCAGCTCTGTGTACTTCCGGGAAATGCAGGGCCTGATCCGGTGCTAGTTGGGTGGGGGACTCAGTTGGTAGGCATGTTCCAAGCTGCTGCGTTTTCTTGATGCTTCTTAAGGCGGAAATGAAGGTTGAAGGTCGAGTGTGGTTGCTGACAGGAGACCAGGGCAGGGGAGGAAGCATGCTGTCAGCACTTTCTGGAAGGAGAGTGGTTACTTGTGTGGGTTCACTCTTTCTAATCTGACCTCCAGGGAATCTGTGTTTTTGTTTTCATAACACTTACCTGCATCCCTGGTTTTTCCATCTGAATATGCGGAGCAAAATACAATGGGGAATGAAACTGGATTCTAAAACTCTACTCTGTAATCTGAGACCATATATGGGATGAGGAAGTGCCTGTACAACCTCACCCCTAAGCCCAAGCCCTGCCCCAGGCCTCTAGCCCGTACCTTCCCCCAGAGAGAAAGTGACATCTCTCCCTTCTGTCTTCCAGATTTCCCCTTTCCCTTCGCGTGGTTGACTGGCTACCTGGCTATCCTCGTCGGGGCAGGCATGACCTTCATTGTACAGAGCAGCTCTGTGTTCACCTCAGCCTTGACCCCCCTGATTGGTGAGTTACTCCCTGGCTTCTCCCTCTGGCCACCACTGCCATTTCCTGTCACCCCATGGGGCTGATGTGTTTGTGTTTTGTGTTCCTCCCAGGAATCGGTGTGATAACCATTGAGAGGGCTTATCCACTCACGCTGGGCTCCAACATCGGCACCACCACCACCGCCATCCTAGCTGCCTTAGCCAGCCCTGGCAATGCACTGAGGAGTTCAATCCAGGTCAGAACTCGAGGCACGGGGACAGGGGCCCTGGGGGTGGGACCACCCATGGTCTTGCAAACTGGTCTCTAACGAGAGCCAGGCTTTTCTCTGTGCTATCCAAAAGATGGAACTAATATGTGGAGGGGAAGCCATGGGTAAAATTTTCAGGACCTTGATATGAGAACAATCAAAACTATCAGTCCTGAGAGAGGCAGTAAGACCCCATAACTGGTGGTTGTTTCAGCAAAAGTGGGGTGGCCCCTTGATATAGATGCGGAAAAGGTACTTAGGAAGCATGGACACCAGCTCCCATCTCCTCAATGCCTCCTATGGGGAACTTTACAATTAGGAGAACTCCTTGGCATGGACCATCTAGGTTACTTTGTGCAAGACCTTTGGGATTTGAATTTATTTATTTATTTATTTTAATTTAATTTTATTTTTTTGAGACAGAGTCTCGCACTGTTGCCCAGGCTAGAGTGTAGTGACATGATCTCCACTCACTGCAACCTCTGCCTCCCGGGTTCAAGTGATTCTCCTGCCTCAGCCTCCCAAGTAGCTGGGATTACAGGCACCTGCCACCACACCTGGCTAATTTTTTGTATTTTTAGTAGAGACGGGGTTTCACTATGTTGGCCAGGCTGGTCTTGAACTCCGGACCTCATGATGCACTTGCCTTGGCCTCCCAAAGTGCTGGGATTACAGGTGTGAGCCACTGCACCCAGCCTGGGATTTGAATTCTTATCTCACCATTTACATACCAAGTGACCTTTGGCAAGTGATCTAACCTGAGCGTCAATTCCCTCATCTGAAAGATGGAGGACATAACCCCTATCTCATTAGGATTATTATAAAGATCTGATGAGGCAAAGCCATCTGTGCAACAGAAATAGAAATTCAAGCATATAATATAAATTAACCGCATATGTCATCCTAAAATTTTTTAGTAGATACATTTTTAAAAGTAGAAACAGGCTGATTCATTCTTCAATAATGTATTTGATTTAAACCATTATCACTTTAATATGTCATCAGTCTGTCAAAAATTGAGAGTCTTTGAAATCTAGTATTTCATACTTAAAGCACATCTCAGTGTGGACATGCGGCTAGTGTATTGGACAGTGCTGGTCCACAGCCTGGGCATGGTACTTGGCACCTTGGGAAAGTGACCAAGTGCCTGACCTCTGGAGGCAGGCACCCAGGATCCCAGGATGTGAATTTCCACCTCTTCCATCTTCCACCTGTGGGACTTGAGGAGCCTCCATTTTCTCATGTCAAGAAATAATGGTTGCCACTCTGTATAGTGTTTTTTGAGGATTGAGATAATGCACAGTTGAGTGCTCCTGGCCCTCCCACACACATAGTAGGTTCTAATGGAATCCAGGTACCCTCTGGGCTAAGCCATAAAGACAAAGAAGGCCTGGAAGGCCTGAGACTGTGCTGCCTGTGATGCCTGCTAGCTTACCTCCCCCTCCCCCTCCTCCCTACTGCCACCCGCATTGGGCAACAGGCCCCTCACCTGTCCAAACTCTTGTGTTGCAGATCGCCCTGTGCCACTTTTTCTTCAACATCTCCGGCATCTTACTGTGGTACCCGATCCCGTTCACTCGCCTGCCCATCCGCATGGCCAAGGGGCTGGGCAACATCTCTGCCAAGTATCGCTGGTTCGCCGTCTTCTACCTGATCATCTTCTTCTTCCTGATCCCGCTGACGGTGTTTGGCCTCTCGCTGGCCGGCTGGCCGGTGCTGGTTGGTGTCGGGGTTCCCGTCGTCTTCATCATCATCCTGGTACTGTGCCTCCGACTCCTGCAGTCCCGCTGCCCACGCGTCCTGCCCAAGAAACTCCAGAACTGGAACTTCCTGCCGCTGTGGATGCACTCGCTGAAGCCCTGGGATGCCGTCGTCTCCAAGTTCACCGGCTTCTTCCAGATGCGCTGCTGCTGCTGCTGCCGCGTGTGCTGCCGCGTGTGCTGCTTGCTGTGTGGCTGCCCCAAGTGCTGCCGCTGCAGCAAGTGCTGCGAGGACTTGGAGGAGGGGCAGGGTGTCCCTGTCAAGGCTGCTGAGACCTTTGATAACATAACCATTAGCAGAGAGGCTCAGGGTGAGGCCCATGCTCCCGACTCAAAGACCGAGTGCACGGCCTTGTAGGGGGCGGCCCAGATTGTCAGGGGTGGGAGGATGGTCCTTGAGTTTTGCATGCTCTCCTCCCTCCCACTTCTGCACCCTTTCACCACCTCCAGGAGATTTGTTCCCCATTAGCGAATGAAATTGATGCAGTCCTACCTAACTCGATTCCCTTTGGCTTGGTGGATAGGCCTGCAGGGCACTTTGATTCCAACCCCTGGTCACTCAGTAGTCTTTTACTCCAGGAAGGCACAGGACAGTACCTAAAGAGAATTAGAGAATGAACCTGGCTGGACGGATGTCTAATCCTGCTCCTAGCTGGGTTGGTCAGTAGAACCTATTTTCAGACTCAAAAACCATCTTCAGAAAGAAAAGGCCCAGGGAAGGAATGTATGAGAGGCTCTCCAAGATGAGGAAGTGTACTCTCTATGACTATCAAGCTCAGGCCTCTCCCTTTTTTTAAACCAAAGTCTGAAAACCAAGAGCAGCAGCTCCATGGCCTCCTTGCCCCAGATCAGCCCGGGTCAGGGGACATAGTGTCATTGTTTGGAAACTGCAGACCACAAGGTGTGGGCCTATCCCACTTCTTGTGCTCCCCACATTCCCCATCAGGGCTTCCTCATGTGGACAGGTATGCTAGTCCAGGCAGTTCACTTGCAGTTTCCTTGTCCTCATGCTTCGGGGATGGGAGCCAGGCCTGAACTACAGAGTTCAGGCTGGATACATGTGCTCACCTGCTGCTCTTGTCTTCCAAGATATAGAGAGTGGGGCAGATGGAGGAGAAGAAAGTGAGGAATGGGTAGCATAGCATTCTGCCAAAAGGGCCCCAGGTTCTTAATTTAGCAAACTAAAGCCAAATTAAAAAGCATTGAGGCTAAATAATGCTCCTCTCCTGGTCAGATAACGAAAACCCTCCCTGTTGGATCTTTTGAAATAAAACGTGCAAGTTCTCCAGGCTCCTAGCCTGCATGCTGCCACCTTGAATCCCAGGGAGTATCTGCGCCTGGAATAGCTCTCCACCCCTCTCTGCCTCCTTACTTGCTGTGCAAGATGACTTCCTGGGTTATCTTCCTTCTTTCCACGCACCGACCCATTGGAATCTCTTTCCAAACGTTTTTCCATTTTCCCGTAGATGGGCTTTGATTAGCTGTCCTCTCTCCATGCCTGCAAAGCTCCAGATTTTTGGGGAAAGCTGCACCCAACTGGACTGCCCAGTGAACTGGGATCATTGAGTACAGTCGAGCACACGTGTGTGCATGAGTGTGCTCCTTCTCATCCTAGATGCCTTCTCTGTGCCTTCCACAGCCTCCTGCCTAATTACACCGCTGCCCCTGCCCCACCCTCAGCCATCCCAGTTCTTCCGGGCCAGTGAGCTCCAGCCTTATCTAGGAAAGGAGTGGGTGTAGCGGTGCGGCAAGATTGGGGCCTCCCCCATCCCAGCTTTTCCACCATCACAGCAGGTCAGGATATCAGACAGTCCTCCCCTGACCCTCCCCCTTGTAGATATCAATTCCCAATCAGAGCCAAGTACTCTATATTTATAGTCACACCCCTGTACAGCATTTTTCATAAGTTATATAGTAAATGGTCTGCGTGATTTGTGCTTCTAGTGCTCTCATTTGTGAATGAGGCAGCGTTCTTCTATGAAATGTAAAGAAAGAAACCACTTTGTATATTTTGTAATACCACCTCTGTGGCCATGCCTGCCCCGCCCACTCTGTATATATGTAAGTTAAACCCCGGCAGGTGCTGTGGCCATCTTTGTACTCTGGTGATTTTTAAAAATTGAATCTTTGTACTTGCATTGATTGTATAATAATTTTGAGATCAGGTCTCGCTGTGTTGCTCAGGCTGGTCTCAAACTCCTGAGCTCAAGCAATCCGCTCACCTCAGCCTCCCAAAGTGCTGAGATTACAGGCGTGAGCCACCACCAGGCCTGACTAATTTTTTTTTTTTTTTTACTGGTTGTGGGAAGGGAGAAATAAAATCATCAAACCCAAAAGGAGTGTGTTGTTTTTAATTACAGGGAAAAAGGGACCTCCTTGGATCTGTTTTATAAAAATGTGAGGTCTCCTTTTACCTCGTTGCACTGCTGAGAACAAGATGGGTCACCAGCAGCTGTACTGGAGCCACCCACAAAAATTCTCGCTCTTGTCGCGTCTGTTCAAACCAGCACGGTCTGATCCGGAAATACGGCCTCAATATGTGCCGCCAGTGTTTCCGTCAGTACGCGAAGGATATCGGTTTCATTAAGTTGGACTAAATGATCTTCCTTCAAAGGATTATCCAAGGCATCTACTCAATGAAAAACCATGATATTTGTTTGTACATAAAATAAACATTTGAAAAAACAAAACAAAACAAAAAATGTGAGGTCTCTTCCTTCACTGAACGTCACTACCCACCACTTACCATCTGACCCTCCAGCTGCATAATTTGTGGAGCCTCTTGTTCAAAAACCTGGGGAAAAGTGTCATTTTATATTGTGAAATGCCAATTTCAAACACAAACATAAGGCCTATTAACTCGTCTGTGGAATCATTGACATGACATAGCTTCTGTGTGTGGCTCACACATGTATTTTATTCCTACAAGAACAGTGAAAGCATTGCACAAAACTAATTCAATTGTTTTGATTTCACTACTTTTTTTTTGAGACATTGTCCCGCTCTGTCGCCCAGGCTAGAGTGCAGTGGTATGATTTCTGCTCACTGCAACCTCTGCCTCCAGGATTCAAGCGATTCTCCTGCCTCAGCCTCCCAAGTAGCTGGGATTACAGACGCATGCCACCACACCCAGATAATTTTCGTATTTTTAGTAGAGACAGGGTTTCACTATGTTGGCCAGGCTGGTCTGGAACTCCTGACCTCAAGTGATCCACCTTCCTCGGCCTCCCAAAGTACTGGGATTACAGGCGTGAGCCACCCCACCTAGCCTGATTTCACTTTTTGTGGAAATTCTGCCAACGCTCTCTGTCTTCCTGATGAGTAAGGAAGAACTGAAAGGAAAAAGAGCAATGGGCCACCCTTTCCATATGAGCGTTTTTCAGCCTAAGTGAGAAAAGACATGGTAGGGTTTCTTAGTTGTGCCTTGCTTGTTTCCTTGGAGTGCCATTACCTTTTTGCTGCATTCAAAGAAAGTTCTGGTTTGAATGGAAAGTATGGCCTTTCAGTGCTGTGCGTTCTGCCAACCACTGTGCTAGTCAAAATAATAACATCTTGGTTGGGTGTGGTGGCTCATGCCTATAATCCCAGCACTTTGGGAGGGAGGCTGAGGCAGGTGGATCACAAGGTCAGGAGATCCAGACCATCCTGGTTAACACAGTGAAACTCCGCCTCTACTAAAAATACAAAAAATTAGCCAGGCATGGTTGTGGGCGCCTGTAGTCTCAGCTACTAGGGAGGCTGAGGCAGGAGAAACACTTGTACCCAGGAGGCGGAGGTTGCAGTGAGCCAAGATCGTGCCACTGCACTCCAACCTGGACAAAAAGAGCTAAACTCTTAAATAAATAAATAAATAAATAAATAACTTGTTAAGAAAGAGTTGACTTTAAGAAACATTTGTAGGGCTAAGCTGGTCACACCTCTTTGTAGGCCAGCTATGCTGAGGGCTGAATCCGTATTGCAGAGCACAGTGAATTTGGAATCACTCAGATTGCTGGGTTCCACTCGTAGCTCTGTCATTTACTGTCTCAATAGCAACTTCCTCATCTGGAATATGGGACAGTAACACTTGGCTTCCTGTGATTATGAAAATGAAGCAATGTATGTAAATATTTAGCCAGGGTGGGTTTACTGTAAGTGCTTGGCATATGGCTCTGCCTCAGAATATAGGGGATGAACATGCATGGCAGATGTACAAGATACACTTCCCACGCTTGTTTGCATTTTTCTTCCTCTGAGTATTTCCAAAGTGACATGCCAAGTCAAGAAGGCTGCTATCAACCCAAGAAACCGAGGCCAGGACTGGCCTGGGATTATTAGGATGAGCTGAATAAATGTCATGTGGCCTGGGAGCAGTCCCCGGACTGGGCTCTGCAGCCATGGGACAGGAGTCAAGGACCACTCAGCATTTCCAAAACAAATCATTGCTCTGTAAACTCACTTCCTAGTCCCAACCAATGGCAGTGGTGAGTGTTATTATAAAAGGGTTTTGTTTTTGTTTTGAGTCAGAGTCTTGTTCTATCACTCAGGCTGGAGTGCAGTGGCATGATCTCGGCTCACTGCAACCTCCACCTCCTGGGTTCAAGTGATTCTCCTGCCTCAGCCTCCCAAGTAGCTGGGACTTCAGGTGCCCACCACCATGGGTGGCTAATTTTTGTATTTTTAGTAGAGACGGGGTTTCACCATGTTGGCCAGGCTGGTCTCGAACTCCTGACCTCAAGTGATCCACCTGCCTCGGCCTCCCAAAGTTCTGGGATTACAGGTGTGAGCTACTGTGCCCAGCCTTAAAAGGATTTTTTACACTATTATTTGTCTAGGTTGAAGATCACATATGTCTGTGTGGCGGCCTGTGAGGACAGCATAAATTATGTTGCCATGAAGTAAAATTATGCCTTCTCATTTGACTCAGGTTAATTATCTAGGACCCAAAGGGGCTCTGGAACCTGCCTGTTGGTGCTGAGATTGTAGTTTTGCATTTTTCACTTCGTTGGAGTCTTAGGAAGTCAGTAAATAACATCCTTTTCCTCTCTTACAGAATTTATTTATTTATTTATTTATTTTTTTTTTTTGAGGCTGAGCCTTGCTATATTGGAGTACAGTGGTGCCACCTCAGCTCACTGTAACCTCCACCTCCCAGGCTCCAGTGATTCTCATACCTTGGCCCCCCAAGTAGCTGGGATTACAGGTGCACACTACCATGCCTGGCTTTTTTTTTTTTTTTTTTTTTTTTGTATTTTTAGTAGACACGGGGTTTCACCACGTTGGCTAGGCTGGTCTCAAACTCCTGACCTCAAGTGATTCACCTGCCTCAGCCTCCCAAAGTGCTGGGATTACAGGTGTGAGCCACCACGCCTGGCCACCTTACAGAATTTAGAATCAATTGAAAAATAAGACACACAGGACAGAATGATGGAGATGAAAATATTCATTTTATTATTTATTAAGGAAGCTAATTGTAAGATGCGGCATTTAGAATTGCCAGGAGGTGGGGACAGGGGAGCTTACTAACACTTTACCTTTGCATTAAACCAATTTTCTTACCCAGGCTCAGGCAGAGGTGAATCTACAGGCCTTTCCCATGAGAATGGAGCCTGCCCTGAGGTTTCCCAGCTGACACATGGGTGGGCAAGCTCCGGAGCTCAGCATGCTTTGTTTCTCCTCCAAGACTTGACAATCAGATGCCATGGAGGCCCAGATGTGACAACTGTGGATGCTCTAGGGGGTTGAAGGTCCTGCTCTAACATCCTAATAAGGTCGAGCGCAGTGGCTCATGCCTGTAATCCCAACATTCTGGGAGGCCAAGGCAGGCGGATCACTTGAGGAGTTCAAGACCAGCCTGACTAACATGGAGAAACCCCATCTCTACTAAAAATACAAAAATTAGCCAGGCATGGTGGTGCACGCCTGTAATCTCAGCTACTCAGGAGGCTGAGGCACGAGGATTGTGTGAGCTTGGGAAGCAGAGGTTGCAGTGAGTCAAGATCGCCACTGCACTCCAGCGTGGGCAACAGAGCAAGACTCTGTCTCATAAAATAAAAAACAAACAAACAAAGAGACATCATAATAGGAACTGCAGGTGACTTCCCTAAATAGGCATTTTCTTTCTTTCTTTTTTCTTATATAATCCTCATTATTTTGGAGGCATTTTCTTTTTTAAAAAAATATATATTTTTTCAGAGTCAGTACCCGCCTTGTCACCCAGGCTGGAGTGTAGTGGCATGATCATGGCTCACTGCAGCCTCCAACTCCTAGGCCCAAACAATCTTCCCCCCCTCAGCCTCCCAAAGTGCTGAGATTACAGGTATGAGCCACTGCACCCAACCCTGCACAGGCATTTTCCATTCATCACTTCACTGACTCATCATAGCCTGAGGAATAGGAGTTATTTATTTCCACTTAATAGAGAGAGATGCAGAAGCTTCCAGGGACATAGCTGAGGGTCCCAAGATGAGACGATTAAGATCCACAGCCCACCCCTAGGCCACTGAATTGTGCTGCCTTGGGACTCACTGACCTCACAGTACTCACGGTTATTAAAGCAGAACAGATGCATGGGAGTTGAAGAATCAAGGTGTCTGGAAGGAAAGACTTAGAGAAAGGCTGCAGAGCCACCCAGGTATAAGAGTAAAGGGCAGGCCGGGTCCCCATGGATCCAGGTCTTCAGATAAACTCAACCAATTGTCAATCAGAAAATGTTTAAATTTACCTATAGCCTGGAAGCCCCATCCACCCCGCCCTCTTTGAGTTGTCCCACCTTTCTGAACCAAACCAATGTATTTCTTAAATGTATTTGACTGATGTCTCATGCCTCCCTAAAATATATAAAACCAAGCTGTTCCCCAACCACCTTGGGCACATGTTCTCGGGACCTCCTGAGGGCTGTGTCATGGGCCATGGTCACTCATATTTGGCTCAGAATAAATCTCTTCAAATATTTTACAGAATTTGACTCTTTTCGCAGACACTTTCTTTCTTTCTCTCTTTTTTTTAAAATTGAGATGGAGTCTCACTCTGTTGCCCAGGCTGGAGTGTAGTGGCATGATCTCGGCTCACTACAACCTCTGCTTCCTGGGTTCAAGCAATTCTGCTGCCACAGCCTCCTGAGTAGCTGGGACTACAGGTGCACACCACCACACCCAACTAATTTTTTTGTAGTTTTAGTAGAGGTGGAGTTTCACCATGTTGGTCAGGTGGTGTCGAACTCCTTACCTCAAATAATCGGCCCACCTCAGCCTCCCAAAGTGCTGGGATTACAGGCGTGAGCCACCGTGCCCCACCTTCATTGACACTTTCTATTCACTGGTGGGTAAATCACTAAAGCCAGCCCTTATTCAAGGGGAGTGGAAGTAGACTCTAGTGCTTGATGCAAGACTGTCGACAAATTTGCAAATATGTTTTAAAACCACCCAAGTTCACCCTCTGGTCACAATTTATATACATTCCTCCCACATGCAAAATACACTCATGTCAAGACCTCCGTAAGACTCTTGTACTACAACATCAGGCCAAGGGATATAGTTCAGGATCTTGTTAACTAAACCAGGACCAGGTGTGGATGCACTTCCTTGGGTGTGATTTCTTGGGTATAGCTCCTGGCATATCATTCCTCTCAATCTGAAGTCTTGTGAGCTAAATAAACAAGTTGTCTGCCCTTTACACACCCAACATACAATGACAACACAGGCATACATTTTTACTTTTTTTGAGACAGAATGTCACTCTGTCACCCAGGCTGGAATGCAATGGTGTGCTCTCGGTTCCCTGCAGCCTCTGCCTCCCAGCTTCAAGCGATTCTCCCACCTCAGCCTCCCTAGTAGCTGGGACTACAGGCACATGCCACCACACCTGGCTATTTTTTGTATTTTTAGTAGAGACGGGGTTTCTCTATGTTGACCCAGGCTGGTCTCGAACTCCTGACCTCGTGATCCGCCTGCCTCAGCCTCCGAAAGTGCCGGGATTACAGGCGTGAGCCACCGTGCCTGGCCAACACAGGCATAAATTAATAGACCCTCCCATTCGAAATGGGGAAAACAGGAAGCACACACAGTCACTGATCCATAGTAACTCTGAAATTCAGCTGGTTACATGCTGAATTTGTTGATCAGGGTGCAATTCCCCTCCTGGGGAGTTATTCTCTATAGGTCTTAGCTCCACTTTCTGAGCTCATGCTTCTGTCCTCTAAATTAGTTTTCCTTTTCATTTTTTCTTTTTGAGACCAAGTCTCACTCTGTTGCCCAGGGTGTAGTGCAGTGGTGTGATCTTGGCTCACTGCAATCTCTGCCTCCTGGTTCACACGATTCTTGTGCCTCAGCCTCCTGAGTAGCTGGGACTACAGGGTATGCCCAGCTAATTTTTGTATTTTCAGTAGAGACAGGGTTTCACCATGTTGGCCAGGCTGGTCTCAAACTCCTGACCTCAGGTGATCCGCCCGCCTTGGCCTCTCAAAGTGCTGGAATTACAGGCATGAGCCACGGTGCCTGGCCTAGTTTTCCTTTTCTATAAAGCATAGCTTTGGGTTGAGAGCAGTGGCTCACACCTGTAATCCCAACACTTTGTTTGGCTGAAGTGGGAGGATCACATAAGGCCAAGAGTTCAAGGCTGCAGTGAGCTATGATAGTGTCATTGCACTCCATTCTGGGCTATAGCACAAGATCATATCTCTAAAAATAATAATAATAATGAATAAAACATAGCTCATTTTTGCAACTGAGTATGATTCCTCCCTGAAGATATTTGAGAGCCCATAGTTTTCTGGTTTTTTTTTTTTGTTTTTTTTTTTTTTAGAGACAGAGTCTCACTCTGTCATCCAGACTGGAGTGCAGTGGTGTGAGCTTGGCTCACTGCAACCTTCACCTCCCCGGTTCCATCAATTCTCATGTCTCAGCCTCCTGAGTAGCTGGGATTATAGGTGTGCGCCACGATGCCCAGCTAATTTTTTGTATTTTAGTAGAGGTGAGGTTTCACCATGTTGCCCAGGCTGGTCTTGAACTCCTGAGCTCAGTCAATCCACCTGCCTAGGTCTCCCAAAGTGTTGAGATTATAGGCATGAGCCACTATGCCCGGCTTTCTCTTTTCATTCCCAAAGTAGGAGGATTGCTTGAGCCCAAAAGTTTGAGATCAGCCTAGGCAACATAGTAAGACCTTGTCTCTAAACAAAACAAACAAACAAAAAGTATAAATAAATAAAATAATACAAAAACAAATTTCTTCTTTTTATAAGGACACCAGTCATATTGAATTAGGCCCAGCCTAATGACCTAATTTCAACTTGATTGCTTTTATGAGGACATTATGTCCAAATAATATTACATTCTGAGATACTAGGGGTCCGAAGTTCAACATATCTATTTTTTTTTGGTTGGTGGGGTGAGTCGGGAGGTGGATAAGATTCAACCCATGACAGCTACGCTCAGTTAGGTGGTTCTCACTCAGCATCTCTCAAACAATTACTGTCAGATGCTGGCTTCAGCCGGCATCATCTCAAAGGCTTGCTTGCTCACATGGCTCGTGGTTGATTTTGGCTGTTGGCTGGGATCTCAGCTGGGCTTTCAACCAGAATTCTTACATGTGATCTCTCCATATGGTACCGGCTTTTTCAGAGCAAGGCAGCCAGTGGTAAACAATCAGACTCTGCCCCTTGACGGGAGAAGTGTCAATAAATTTGTGGACAGATTATAAAATCACTGCATCCTCCATCTCCTAATCCTTTCACAGTGCTGCTGACAGCAAGAGCGTGGTTTTTCTGAAATGCAAATCTGACTATGCTATTTTCTTTCTTATAACTCTTTAATAGTGCCTGATTTCTTTTTCTTTTCTTTTTTCTTTTCTTTTTTTTTTTTTTTGAGACGGATTCTCACTCTGTTACCCAGGCTGAGTGCACTGGCGCAGTCTCAGCTCACTGCAATCTTCGCCTCCTGGATTCAAGCGATTCTCCTGCCTCAGCCTCCTAAGTAGCTGGGATTACAGGTGTGCACCACTATGTCCGGCTAACTTTTGTAGTTTTAGTAGAGATGCGGTTTCACCATGTTAGCCAGGTTGGTCTCCATCCACCTGCCTCGGCCTCCCAAAGTGCTGGGATTACAGGCGTGAGCCACCGCGCCAGGCCTTGTTTCTAATGAGATAGAGGCCAACCCCCTCAGCATGACCTTCAAGGCCTTCATTTCTGCTGTCCTCTCTACCAAGAACCACACTGATACCTGGGAGCCTGTCAATATAAGGCCTCCTTTCAGGGCATTGGAAGTCATGGAATATGATTGCGTTTCAAGAAAGGTAAATTTGCAGATAAATACAAAATGAAATTGAAGCAGAGATATGCAGTCACCCAAAAGAGACAGATTGGCTTCCAGGCCCAAATACTTTGCTGTAAAACCAGCTGAAAGGGTTGCCATGTCCAAATTGAGATTGTGCTTATCAAAAGTGGAGGTGGGCAACCACAGAGGCTGGCAGCATCCACTCCAGCTTTGTCAGGAGACAGGGAGCCCTGGCCCGAGGGCCTGGCCTGATGATTCTGAAATTTCTACTGTGGAAATAAACTATTTGAATACCCTAACTCATTGGGACTAACTTCCTTGTTCCAAATATGCATCTAGCCACTCTTTCATTATGATCTGGTTTCCCATGTAGCTTATTATGGGAGAGAATTAGACTGCTATGATGGTCCACATCCTTCTATAAATGAATAAACTAGCCTTCTGGGGTTAGTCATCAGCTTCCGAGATTGCATTAATGGGAGTCTGCCATGCTCTGCATGCTCAGCTGATTTCTGAGCTCATGTGGCTAAGGATAAACAAGGGTGAATGTAGGGTGGGGCAAAAGAGGCACCTTGGACACAAAATTTAAGGAGGCATTCACTCTTAGGGTCTTGCAAGTGTGTTTTACTCTGTTTTCTGTTGCTGTAACAGAATACCTAAAACTGGATAATTTATAAAGGAAAGAGTTTTTTTTAGCTCATTGTTCTGGAGGCTGGGAAGTCCAAGATTAGGCATCCACATCTGATGAGGGCCTCAGCTGCTTCATAGCACGGCAGAAAGCAGAAAGCAGAAGGGGAAAGAGGGCATGTGCAAGGGAAAACAGGGCTGAACTCCCCATAACTAAACCCATTTCCTTGAGAAGGCATTAATCCCTCTTAACGACCTAATTACCTCATAAAAGCCCCACCTTCCAGCACTGCCACAGTGGCAATCAAATTTCTACATGAGTTTCAGAGGTGACAAACCATATTTAAACCATAGCAAATTGCTTTCTTAAACTTTGTGCCCTAGGTGCCTCTCTTGCCTCACCCTAGTCTCAACCTGATATATTCAGAAAAGCAGGTGCCATCTTAGGGAATCACCTTTATCTGATCAGAGCCTAAGTTCCTAGTTCCAAAGGTGACATTATAATCTGCTTGCTTTTTCTCTAGGTGAGTGGTCCTTTCTTTTTTCTTTTATTTGAGGTAGAGTCTCACTCTGTTGCCCAGGCTGGAGTGCACTGGCGCAGTCTCAGCTTACTGCCATCTTCGCCTCCTGGATTCAAGGGATTCTCCTGCCTCAGCTTCCTGAGTAGCTGGGATTACAGGCATGCACCACCACGTCCAGCTAGTTTTTATAGTTTTAGTAGAGATGGGGTTTCACCATGTTGGCCAGGTTGGTCTCGAACTTCTGACCTCAAGTCAGGCGTGAGCCATCATGCTGGCCGGGTGGTCCTTTCAATAGAGAACCAGACTTTCCAGCTGTGAGTAAAATGCAAGCAAGCTCTAAGACAGCCTCCCAGCGACATGAGACCCAAGGAGATAGGAGGAAGAGGGGAAAGTGTAGGGGAGGTTTAGGGTAACAGTAACACTACTTTAGAGGGTGTAGGGTTTATGCTGATTGGGGAAGAGATTAGTATCAAAGTCCTAGGCATCCTACGACACTGTCCCTGTGGACACTGTCCAAGGATATGAATTTGCCCTCAATCCCATAGACACAGGCTGGCTAATAGACTGGTACCTTTCAGTACCAAAATATGTATCATATTTTCTCCCACCTCCAGCTCAACCTTCTATTAATAGCAAGCAAGTAACCCCTACCTCTCATCCCTTGGTTAGCCCTGGCCCTAAGCAACTAAAACATATGCTGATTAACTAAGGTCATTTTTTCTGTCCCCTGCCAGCTTTACATTGCTGGTTACACAGGTAACTCCAGATCCCACTGGGCAAGATATTGGGATTTGGGGGGTTAGCAGAGCGCAGGGACAAGGCATCATCCTATCAGGGGCAAGACAGCCACCTCTATCTTGAACCCCTCACACTCAGCATAAACAGCATCCTCTTACGCAGTGCTGGAGATACTGCAAGCATGAGTTAGGAGTGGGACGAAAGTAAAGGACAAGGCAGGGCACGGTGGCTCAAGCCTGTAATCCCAGCACTTTGGGAGGCCGAGGCGGGCGGATCACGAGGTCAGGAGATCGAGACCATCCTGGCTAACACGGTGAAACCCCGTCTCTACTAAAAAATACAAAAATTAGCCGGGTGTGGTGGCGGGCGCCTGTAGTCCCAGCTACTCGGGAGGGTGAAGCAGGAGAATGGCGTGAACCCGGGAGGCGGAGCTTGCAGTGAGCCGAGATCGTGCCACTGCATTCCAGCCTGGGGGTCAGAGCAAGACTCCGTCTCAAAAAAAAAAAAGAAAGTAAAGGACAGAGACAGGTCTCAGATTTCCTATGCATCTGTGCTGGCCAATATTTTAGAACTCCTTTCAAATCAGTAGGTTAATGTAGCAAGGCGAGGCCACATCAGGTTGGTCCCAGTCTGGTACTTGGGATTAATGTATGGTGAAAGGAATAAGGGATGTGGCTGTGGCCAATTAGAAAGCCAGTGATGCTGGGAGTACTAGTCGGCAGAGTTCACACTCTCAGCGAGCGGGGCTTTCCCTTTGTCCTGCAGTTTTTCCTTCTGTCTTCACCTCTCACCCTTGGCCCCCTCCAATGGGCTTGTGCAGAGAAAGTTACTTTGTGCAGAGAAAGCAATGCAGTAGAGTGGGAAACTCCAGTTTTGGCAAAAGCCAGACCTGGCTTTGAACTGTCAATCTGCCACTGACCATCTGTGAGGTATTGGTCAAGTTAGTTAACCTCTTTGAGCCTCAGTTTCCCCAGCTGCAAAATGAGGACCCATAAGTGTCATAGTATTTGCAAAGTATTTGACAGGTAGTAGAGTCCAGTGATACTAGTTATATTGAGGTTAGTTCTTTCGCATCTTTTTTTGAAATGAAAAAATCATCTGAAAAAAAGATTTCTTTTTTTTATTGATTTTTACAGTCTTAATAGGATTGAAGGAGAAAGTGATTGCGTTAGAATTTTTTGAGAAAGCTTTCTAGTGGGTTCTTTGGGCAAGAATTAATAACAATGATGATAGATAACATATATGGAGCATTCATCATATGTATGGCCCTCTTCTAAGTACAATGCATGGGCCAGCACAGTGGTTCATGCCTATAATCCCAGCACTTTAGGAGGCTGAGGCGGGCTGGTTACTGGAGATCAGGAGTTTGAGACTAGCCTGGCCAACATGGTGAAACCCCATTTCTACTAAAAATACAAAAATTAGCTGGGCATGGTGGCGGGTGCCTGTAATCATAGCTACTCAGGAGGCTGAAGCAGGAGAATCACTTGAACCCAGGAGGCAGAGGCTGCAGTGAGCCGAGATTGTGCCACTGCACTCCAGCCTGGGCAACAGAGTGACACTGTCTCAAAAAATAATGATAATAATAATAACAAACTAAGTACATTGCATGAACTAAGTCATTTATTATTCTACCAGATCTGTGAAGCGAGACTACTGTCATCTCTATTTTACAGATAAAACAAAATACCAATGTCTCCTAGACAGCATGTTTACCTCTTTACTTCTTCTGTATTGTTTATTTGCTAAAGAATAGCTTTGTCTCTTTCTCGATTTAAAAAAATATATATTGAGGGGATGGCCAGGAGCAGTGGCTCACACCTGTAATCCCAACACTTTGGGAGGCAGAGGCAGGCGGATCTCTCGAGGTCAGGAGTTTGAGACCAGCCTGGTCAACATGGTGAAACCCATCTCTACGAAAAATACAAAAATTAGCCAGGTGGGGAGGCACACGCCTGTAATCCCAGCTACTCGAGAGACAGAAGCAGGAGAATTGCTTGAACCCAGGAGGCGGAGGTTGCTGTGAGCTGAGATCATGCCACTGCACTCCAGCCTGGGCCACCGAAACTTTGTCTAAAATAATAATAATAATAATAAATACATATATATGAAATTTCGTAACACAAAATTAACCATTGTAAAGTGAAAGACTCAGGGGCATTTAGTACATTCACAATGTCGTACAATCACCACCTTTATCTAGTTTTTTTTTTTTTTTTTTTTTTTTTTGAGACAAGGTCTCACTCTATCGCCCAGGCTGGAGTGCAGTGATGCAGTCTTGGCTCACTGCTGCCTCAACCTCCTGGACTCAAGTGATTCTCCCACCTCAGCCTCCCAAGTAGCTGGGACCACAAGTGTGTGCCACCATGCCTGGTTAATTTTTTTTTTTTTTGAGACGGAGTCTTGCTCTGTCACCCAGGATGGAGTGCAGTGGCGTGATCTTGGCTCACTGCAACCTCCGCCTCCCAGGTTCAAGTGATTCTCCTGCCTCAGCCTCCCAAGTAGCTGGGATTACAGGCATGTGCCACCACACCCAGCTAATTTTTGTATTTTTAGTAGAGATGGGGTTTCACCATGTTGGTCAGGCTGGTCTCAAACTCCTGACCTCGTGATCCCCCCACCTTGGCCTCCCAAAGTACTGAGATTATGGGCATGAGCCACATCACCCCGCCTATCTAGTTTTAAAACACCTCCATTACTCCAAAGTAAAATCCTTTATCCATTAAGCAGTTTCTCCTCATTACACACTTCCCCCTCCTCGCCCACTGGCAACCACCAATCCATGTCTGTCTCTATGGATTTATCTATTCTGGATATTGCATGTAAATGAAGTCAAACAATATATGACTTTTTGTTTCTGGCTTTTTTCACTTAGTAGGATGTGCTTGTGTTTTTGTTGTTGTTGTTTGAGACAGAGTCTCACTCTGTCGCCCAGGCTGGAGTGCAGGGGTACGATCTCGGCTCACTGCAACATCTGCCTCCCGGTTCAAGCGATTCTTCTGCCTCAGCCTCCGGAGTTGCTGGGACTACAGGTGCCTGCCACCATGCCCAGCTAACTTACTAGAATGTTTTTATCCACATTTGGATAATAATAATAAACTAAGTACATTGCATTAACTAAGTCATTTATTATTCTACCAGATCTGTGAAGCAGGACTACTGTCATCTCTATTTTATAGATAAAACGAAATACCAATGCTTCCTAGACAGCATGGCCATTTGCATATATTCTTTGGGGAAATATCTATTCAAGTTCTTTGCCTATTTTTAAAATTGGGTTGTTTGTCTTTTTAAGTTCTAAGGGTTCTTTAATATCCACATTTGGATAAAAACATTATATTAAGACAAACATCCCAATAAAAACATTATATTAAGTGAAAAAGGTTTAATGTTCACTTAGTATAATGTGTTTATCCACATTGCAGCCTGTATCAGTACTTTTTTTTGGCTGAATCGTACTCCATTGTATGCATATACAATAACTTGTGGAGCCATTCATTAGTTGAGGAACATTTGGGCTCTTCACACCTTTCGGTTATTGTGAGTTGTGCTGCTATGAACATCCATGTTCACGTACTCGTTAGAGTGCCTGTTTTCAATTATTTGGGGTTTAGATCTAAAAGTGGAATTGTGAGGGTTGGGCACAGTGACTCATGCCTATAATTCCAGCACTTTGGGAGGCCAAGGCGGGTAGATCACCTGAGGTCAGGGATTAGAGACTAGCCTGTCAAACAAGGTGAAACGCCTGTCTCTACTAAAAAATATATACAAAAATTAGCTGGGCATGGTGGTGGGCACCTGTAATCCCAGTTACTTGGGAGGCTGAGGCAGGAGAATCACTTGAAACTGGGAGGCAGAGGTTGCAGTGAGCCGAGATCACACCACTGCACTCCATTCTGGGAGACAGATGAGACTCTGTCTCAAAATAAATAAGTTAATTAAAATAAAAAATAAAAATAAATAAATAAAAGTGGAATTTTGGGGTCCTGTGGTGGCTGGGCCACTTGACATTCTCACTAGCAATGTATGGGGGTTCCAGTTTCTCCACATCCTTCTCAACACTTGTGATTTTTCTTTCTTTTTTAACATCATCCTGGTGGTGTGAAGTGGTAACTCTTTGTGATTTCTATTTGCACTTTTCTAATAATGAATGACGTTGAGCTTCTTTTCATGTGCTTCTTGGCCATTTGCATAGATTCTTCGGGGAAATATCTATTCAAGTTCTTTGCCTATTTTTTAAATTGGGTTGTTTGTCTTTTTACGTTGTAAGAGTTCTTTATATATTCTGGATACTAGACTCTTATCACATACGCAATTTGCAAATATTTTATCCCACTCATAGATTATCTTTTCACTTTCTTGATAATGTCCTTTACTTTTTTTTTTTTTTTCCTTGAGACAGAGTCTTACTCTGTCTCCCAGGCTGGAATGCAGTGGCACAATCTCAGCTCACTGCAACCTCTGCCTCTCTGGTTCAAGTGATTCTCCTGCCTCAGCCTCCCAAGTAGCTGGGATTACAGGCACAGGTCACCACACCTGGCTAGTTTTTGTATTTTTAGTAGAGATAAGGTTTCACTATGTTGCCCAGGGTCATCTCGAACTACTGGCCTCAAGTGATCCAACTGCCTTGGCCTCCCAAATTGCCGGGATTACAGGCATGAGCCACTGTGCCCAGCCATTTTCTTTTTTTAATTAAAAAATTTTTAATTCTTTTTTGAGGCAAGGTCTCACTCCATCTCTCAGGCTGGAGTGCAGCGACATGATCACAGCTCACTGCACCCTCAACTTCCAGGGCTCAGGTGATCATCCCACTTCAGCCTCCCAGGTAGCTGGGACCACAGGCGTGCACCACCATCCCCAGCTAATTTTTGGTATTTTTTGAGAGACAGGATCGTGCCATGTTGCCCAGGCTGGTCTCAAACTCCTGGGCTCAAGCCATCCACCCACTTCAGCCTCCCAAAGTGTGGGGATTACAGGCATGAGCCACCACGCCTGGCAATTTCTATTTTTCGTAGTGATGAGGTATGGCTTTGTTGCCCAGACTCTTCTTAAGCTCCTGGGTTCAAGCCATCCTCCTAACTTGGCTTGCCAGAGTGTCGGTGAGGCTGGAGAATAGGGTCTGGAGGCAGGGAACTTGAGACCAATTTGTGCTGACTTCCTAAAGCTGAATCAAGGGAAAACATCAAGGTCTGGGGGCCAGGAATCTAAGCCCAATTCATGAAAATTTCCTAAGGTGAAATCAGAGGGGAAATACCTGGGTCTGGGAGCAGGAATCCTAAGGCCAATTGGCAGGAACTTCCTAAAGCTAAAAGAAAAGGAAAAACCCAGTCTCCCCAGGCCCAAGTAACAAAGGATCAAAGGCTACTTACTCTCCTACGACTTTCCCCCTTCCCCCAGGATAGAGAGGGAGAGTGTCCCAAAGTGGCCGAGGACTGAGCTAAGTGCTACTCCTTCATCTGCATAGGGCATCAATCTGCTCCAGCCTTGGGTTAGCCTCGGGCCAATTCACCTCAGCCTTTAATTAGCCACGGGCCAAATCTTTCATCCAGATAAGAGGTAGCTGATAGGCACCTCAAACAGACTACTTAAACCCCCAAAAACTTTGTAGACGGGGTCCTTGAGCTGCCTGCTTCATTCTACTCCTACCCTATGGAGTGCTTTCTTTTTTCTTTCTTTTCTTTTCTTTTTCTTTTTTTTCGAGATGGAATCCACCCTGTCACCCAGACTGGAGTGCAATGGTGCAATCTTGGCTCACTGCAACCTCCGCCTCCCAGATTCAAACGATTCTCCTGCCTCAGCTTCCCCAGTAGCTGGGATTACAGGCGTGCCCCACCACACCCGGCTAATTTTTTGTATCTTTAGTAGATATGGGGTTTCACCATGTTGGCCAGGCTGGTCTCAAACTCCTGACCTCGTGATCCGCCCACTTTGGCCTCCCAAAGTGCTGGGATTACAGACCTGAACCACCGCTCCTGGCCAGAGTGCTTTCTTGCTTTAATAAATCCCTGCTTTCGCTGGGTGCAGTGGCTCACACCTGTAATCCCAGCACTTTGGGAGGCCGTGGCAGATGGATCACTTGAGGACACTCGAGGTCTCAAACTCCTGACTTCAAGTGATCCGTCCACCTCGGCCTCCCAAAGTGCTGAGATTACAGGCGTGAGCCACTGCACCTGGCCCTGAGATAATTTTTGTATGTGATAATGAGGAAGGGGTTGAACGTAACACTTTTACATGTGGGAATTCAGTTGTCCCAGAACCAACTGTGGAAGAGTCTATTCTTTCCCTACTGGTGGAGAAAGATCCTTACGTGATTTTGATCTCTGGGGAATATGCATGGAGGCAGGCAAAGAAAAGTCAGCCACTCCAAACCCTGGTCTGGAAACAAGCAGGGAGGCCAGGACAAGTTGATCAGCACTTCAAACAAAGGACAGGGAGGAGGAAAATTTCTAGAGTTGCAGCCCTGCGTGTAAGTGCAGGAGCTGTTCTCTGTTTATGATTTTATCAAATGTAAGTTGAGTGGCACTTTCAAAATGATTTTATAAAATGCAATCGATAGAATGAATGTTGCAAATCATGTGGTAACATTCAAATCCCATAGTTGGAGCTCAGTTCATTCAACATACCCACACACAAGGCTAATCTTTATACAGGGGAGCTGAAAGATTTCTATCATTTAGGTAATTTACTTCCTTTGTTTGCTTTTTTTTTTTTGAGACGGTATCATTCTGTCACCTGGTCTGGACTGCAGTGGCGTGATCTCAGCTCGCTGCAACCTCCACCTCCTGAGTTCGAGGGATTCTTGTGCCTCAGCCTCCCGAGTAGCTGGGAGCATGTCATCATGCCTGGCTAATTTTTGTATTTTTAGTAGAGACAGGGTTTTGCCATGTTGGCCAGGCTGGTCTCCAACTCCTGACCTCAAGTGATATGCCCACCTCGGCCTCCCAAAGTGATGGGATTACAGGCATGAGCCACTGAACCAGGCAACTTAGTAGGGTTTTTATAGAGATAAATTAGTTAAAATATGTGAAGTCCTTAGAATAGTACTTGGCTATATAAGTGGTAGCTATTTGCCATTATGATGATGAATGGTGATGATTATTATTTTATCATCTTCATCATGATGTTCTCACTCTTTAAGCAAGGGGAAAAAAGAGCAGTTTACAATATCCACAAAACAGCAATATATCAAATAATAGTTTTTGTTTGTTTTTTTTTTTTTTTTGGAGAGAGTCTCACTCTGTCTTCCAGGCTGGAGTGCAGTGGCTTGATCTCGGCTCTCCACCTCCTGGGTTCAAGCAATTCTCCTGCCTCAGCCTCCCGAGTAGCTGGAACTACAAGTGCCCACCACCACACTCAGCTAATTTTTTGTATTTTAGTAGAGATGGGGTCTCTCCATGTTGCCCAGGCTGGTCTTGGACTCCTGAGCTCAGACAATCTACCTGCCTCAGCCTCCCGAAGTGCTAGGATTACAGGCATGAGACACCGTGCCCGGCCAAAGAATAGATTTAACAAAATATTTGTTAAACCTTTAGGATAAAAATTATAAAACTTCATTAAAAACTTTAAAAGAAGATGATGATGCAATTTATCTATTTATTTTTCCCACACCTGAACCACCAATGATGATGCAATTTAAATTTGTCTGATAAGGCAAGTCACTCCTCTTTGTCTTTCTCCAAAGTTGTCTTAAGTAATTTTTGTCCCTTTGCTCTTCCAAAAAAATTTTAAAATCGGGTTAATTTACAGATGAATATTGGGGGGACTTGAAATCTTCATGAGATTGAGTTCATGCTCATGGACGAGAAGACTCAGTGTCATAAAGTGAGGGGGCCTGCAGTAGCTGAAGCCCCATGGGACCATCAGCCTTTTTAGTATACTCCAAAGTACCTTGCAAAGATGATCATTTTCTGTGTGAACATGATGTACAAAGGTTACTAAGCACTGGAATAGACCAGAGGGCTAGAACAGGGAACTCAGAAATAGAGCCTCATATACATGGAAATTTCATCATCTCCAAAAGTGCCATTACCAATCTGCTGGGATGAAAAGGATTATTCAATAAATGGTGCAGCTACTTATGTATATGGGCAATAAAATAAAATTGCTTTCTTTCTTTTTTTTTTTGAGACGGAGT
This sequence comes from Hylobates moloch, assembly GCF_009828535.3. Lineage (NCBI taxonomy): Eukaryota > Metazoa > Chordata > Mammalia > Primates > Hylobatidae > Hylobates > Hylobates moloch. The sequence continues at coordinate 60,117,150 of NW_026652292.1, read as the reverse complement.
CTTGCTCTGTCACCCAGGCTGGAGTGCAGTGGTGCAATTTTGGCTCACTGCAACTTCCATCTTCTGGGTTCAAGCAATTCTCTGCCTCAGCCTCCTGAGTAGCTGGGATTACAGGCATGCACCACCATGCCCGGCTAATTTTTGTATTTTTTAGTAGAGACGAGGGTTCTCCATTTTGCCCAGGCTGGTCTTGAACTTCTGGCCTTAAGTGATCTGCCTGCCTCAGCCTCCCAAAGTGCTGAGATTACAGGTGTGAGCCACCGCCCCCTGCCAAGAATGCAAAATATTACAAACTCTTTTGAAATGTAGGATAATATTTTGATGACATCAGATCAGGAAAAAACCTAACAAAAGCAGAGAAAGCTCAAATCATAAAACAAAAACAATTAAGTTGAATCATATGCATGGGAACAACCACTACAACTTATATCACAGACAAAGAGCTAATTTCAACAAGAAAGAAATTTTTCAAATCAATAAAGTAGTAATAATTCGATATAAACAGATCAAAGTATACATAAGTGGTCTTAAGACTCTAAAAATACTAACTTTTTGCACCCTAAGTTCAACTTCATTAATAATAATAGAAATATGAATCAATGGTCGGGCGTGGTGGCTCACACCTGTAATCCCAGCACTTTGGGAGATCGAGGCAGGACCATCGCTTGGGCCCAGGAGTTGGAGACCAGCCTGGGCAACACAGCAAGACACCCTCTCAATTTTTAAAAATTATTTCTTTTTAAAAAGGAAATGCAAATAAAAACTACATTGAGATCCCGTTTTTCACCTATCAGATTGGTAAAAATCCAGAAGTCTGACTTATGTTATTGTCCATGGTAGAGGAAATAGACCCTTTTACAATGCTGTGGGGAGTAAATTTTTACAACCCCTATGGTGGAAATTTGGCAATATCTATCAAAATTGCAGTTGTACCTACTCTTTGGCCATTTCCATATCTAGAAACGTTTTCCCTAGACATCTACACACGTGTGTGCCATGATGAAAGAACAAGGTTACTCAGTGCACCATTGTTTGTAACAACAAAATATGGGAAAGAAGCCACTAAATATTAATCTTGTTAAATATAAATTATAGTACATTCATATTATGGAATATTATAGAGCTATAAAACAACAAAGAAACTCTCTTAAAAATATTACTGGTGTGGAATAATCTCCAGGTTATATAGTAAAGGAAGAAAAAAAAAACTCAAGATGCATAACAGTGTACACTAATATTTGGATTAAAAAAGTGAAAATATTTATTGTATTTTGCTTTTATGTGCATAATTCTGGAAGGATACTAAAGGGAATTGGGTGACTTGAAGAGGCAGAGAATAGACTTTTTACTATATGCTCTTTTGTAACTCTTGAATTTTAAGCTATGTGCTGTATGCATTATCTTTCAAAAGAAAGAGCAACATATTAAAATTGAACACATTTGCTACATTGAAGTTAAAATTTTTGATATAATAAAAGGTATCATAAGAGGTTAAAAGACAGTAGGAGAATGTATTTTCAATACATGTAACTGAGAAAAGATTCGTATCCAGAGTTCCAAATCAATAAGAAAAAAAAATCCAATATGAAAATGAACAGAAAATAAGATCAAAACACTCACAGAAGAAGAAATGTAAATGGCCAATTAACATAATAAGAAAGGCTTATTATAGTGATCAGGAAACTATATATTAAAATGAGCTATCATTTTACTACAGTTGATTGGAAAATGTTTTAAATTCTGACACATTCAAGTATTGGTGAGGATATAGAATATAGAAAACACTCATAGCTTGCTGGCAGGAATGTAAATTGGTATTACTACTTTGGAGAACTACATGGCAATAAAGTAGAAAATATGCATGCCCTTTGACACAGTAATTGCACTTTTGGGTACATAATCTAGAAAACTTCTAGAACATTTGCATTAAAAGATACATACAAAATATCCATTGATATATTATTTATATTAACAAAAATCAACAAGAAAATGAATAAATAATGTTATCATTACAAAATAGAACATTATATAGCAATATTCCTATTCCAAGATTCCTATATGTATCAATGAGAATAAAGTGTAAACACGTAAGCTGGAGTGAAGAGCAAATGGTTTAAAGAATATTACTTAAATAAAATTTTAAAACATTCAAATAATTCTATGTAATGTTTGTGCTAATCTACATATGTAGTAAGAGTATAACAAGTACAGTGGAATTAGAAACACTAAATGCAAAAAAAGGCCAGGTGCGGTGGCTCATGCCTGTAACCTCAGAACCTTTGGAGGCCAAGGCAGATGGATCTCTTGAGCCCAGGAGTTCGAGACCAGCTTGGCCAACATGGTGAAACCCTGTCACTATTAAAAATAGAAAAATTAGCCAGGCATGGTAGTGCATGCCTGTAGTCCCAGCTACTTTGGAGGCTGAGGTGAGAGGATCACTTGAACCCAGGAGTCAGAGGTTGCAGTGAGCCAAGATCACACCACTGCTCTCCAGCCTGGATGACAGAGTGAGACCCTGTCTTGAAAAACAAACAAAAACAAAAACAAAACTCATGTAATCCATAAATATATACACCTACTATGTAGCACAAAAATTAAAAATAAAAAAAAAGAAACACTACATTCAAGTCATAGTTACCTCTGGGCATAGAGGGAGGATGAAACTTTTCCTGGCTTTGTGACAAGAACTAGTTTTTTTTCTACCACCATGGGGTAGGGAAGAATGGTTATGGGATATTTTTTGTGGCTATAATATTTTGTTTTATAAAAACCAATGATTGTGCGGGGCACAGTGGCTCACGCCCGTAATCCCTGCACTTTGGAAGGCTGAGGTGAGTGGATCACCTGAGGTCAGGAGTTTGAGACCAGCCTGGCCAACATGATGAAACCCCATCTCTACTAAAAATACAAAAAAATTAGCTGGGCGTGGTGGTGCATGCCTGTAATCCCAGCTACTCAGGAGGCTGAGGCAGAAGAATCGCTTGAACCCAGGAGGAAAAGGTTGCAGTGAGCCAAGATCATGCCACTGTACTCCAGCCTGGGCAACCAGAGCAAAAATTCTGAAAACAAAACAAAACAAAAAAAAACAAAAACCACAACAGCAAAAAACAAAAACACTGATTGAAAGAAAAAAGGGAAAAGGTAACAGCTGGTTGGTGGGTGCACTAGTATTTTTTTTTTTTTTCTGTCGCCCAAGCTGGAGTGCAGTGGAATGATCTTGGCTCACTGCAACCTCTGCCTACCAGGTTCAAGCGATTCTCCTGCCTCAGCCTCCTGAGTAGCTGGGATTACAGACATGTGCCACCAGGCCTGGCTAACTTTTTTTGTAGTTTTAGTACAGATGGGGTTTCACCATGTTGGCCAGGCTGGTCTCAAACTCCCAATCTCAGGTGACCCACCTGCATCAGCCTCCTGAAGTGCTGGGATTACAGGCGTGAGCCACTGCATCCAGCCTTTTTCTATACTTTTTGATGTTTGAAATAGTTCATTAAAAATAAAATGAGGCTGAGTGCAGTGGCTCACGCCTGTAATCCCAGCACTTTGGGAGGCCGAGGGGGGCAGATCACAAGGTCAGGAGTTCGAGACCAGCCTGGCCAATATCGTGAAACCCCATCTCTACTAAAAATACAAAAAATTGCCGGGTGTGGTGGCAGATGCCTGTAGTCCCAGCTACTTGGGAGGCTGAGGCAGGAGAATCGCTTGAACCCGGGAGGTGGAGGTTGAAGTGAGCCAAGATTGGGCCACTGCACTCCAGCCTGGGTGACAGAGCGAGACTCTGTCTCAAAAAAATAAAATGAACAGAGGAGGAATTTAGCATAGAATGGTAAGGAGCAAAGATGTATTTGCCAGGGTTTACTTTCAGTTCTACCATTTGTAAGCACTGTGACCCTGGGCAAGTCACGTAATCTCTTTAAGCCTCATTTTCCTCAGCTGCAAGATGGGGATAATTATAGTAGCTAGAAGATTAACTAAGATAAAGGTTAAACAATCTTATGAATGCATGATCCTTGTACATACTAAGTGATAAGTTCCTAAGACCAACGGATGACTCTAATCCTTTAAAAGTTGAGAAAGCCAGGTTATCAGGCATGGGGGCATGAGCTGGCAGTTCTTGCATACTTTCTTGATAGGTAAGAAGTTGCAGGCTTCTGTTGTTAGATCCACAGTCTGACGTTTTGGTTAAACTATAGCTACAGCATGCAAAACCTATAATAATTTTAGGGTTTAAGGATAATAGGAAGATAGGCTCAAGATGTATAAGTATTCATGTATTTTCTCATGTAAAGGAAGGTTTAATACTGTTAATATAATATGCAAGTGTCCCTCGTTGTGTCGTGATTAGCATATACAGGGAGGAAAGGGCTGTAATTAGTATATTAAGTCCTATAAGCATAATAGTGACATTTGGTCAGGAGAATAAGGCCATAGTCACAAGGAGTTCTCCTGCTAGATTAATGGTGGGGAGTAAGGCAAGGTTAGTAAGATTTGCTGGAAGAGGCTATCAGTGGGAGCTATGTTTGAAGGCCTCGGGTAAGTAATATGGTTCGTCTATGGACTCGCTCATAGTTTGAATTTGCTAGGCAGAATAGTAAGGATGAAGTGAATGTGTGAGCAATTATAAGGGTGATTGCACCTATAAAGCTTCAAGGGGTCCGGATGAGGATAGGCATAATAACAAGTGCTATGTGGCTTACAGAGGAGTAGCCAATACGTGATTTTAGATCAGTTTGTCGTAGACAATAGAGCTGTTTCTCATAGGGACAAGATGAGGAACAGATAGGCTATGTACTCTGTTAGGGGGGTGAGGATAAGTAAGCTGTGTCATACCGTAACTGCCTAGCTTTAGGAGTACTGCTGCAAGAACTATCGAGCTTCCATATGAGCTTTGAGGGGTCATAGGTGAAGTCCATATAGAGGTATTTTTACTATACAAGCCATGATACACGCTAATCACGTAAGATTATTGGATCAGGAGGTTAACAGCTCTTGGGTAGTAAGTATTATTACTAGGCCAGGCGTGGTGGCTCACGCCTGTAATCTCAGCACTTTGGGAGACCAAGGCAGACAGATCACCTGACATCGGGAGTTTGAGACCAGCCTGACCAACATGGAGAAATCCCGTCTCTACTAAAAATACAAAATTAGCCTAGCGTGGTGGCGCATGCCTGTAATTCCAGCTACTTGGGAGGCTGAGGCAGGAGAATTGCTTGAACCTGGGAGGCATAGGTTGCAGTGAGCCGAGATCGTGCCATTGCCCTCCAGCCTGGGCAACAAGAGTGAAACTCTGTCTCTTAAAAAGAAAAAAAAAGTATTATTATTATTATTTTTTTTTTGTTTTTTTGAGACGGAGTCTCGCTCTGTCGCCCAGGCTGGAGTGCAGTGGCGCAATCTCAGCTCACTGCAAGCTCCGCCTCCAGGGTTCACGCCATTCTCCTGCCTCAGCCTCTCTGAGTAGCTGGGACTACAGGCGCCCGCCACCACACCCGGCTAATTTTTTGTATTTTTAGTAGAGACGGGGTTTCACTGTGGTCTCGATCTCCTGACCTCATGATCCGCCCGCCTCGGCCTCCCAAAGTGCTGGGATTACAAGCGTGAGCCACTGCGCCCGGCCCAAAAAAAAGTATTATTACTAGCATATTTAGTGACCTTGATATCTTTTGAGTATAAACGAGTGTTACAAGTAGAGGAAGGTATCCTACTAATGTGTTAAATAAGAAGTATGAGCTTGCATTGAGTAGTTCTGGTTGGTTGCCTCAGTGGGTGATAATAATTAGGGTAGGAACTAGCATGGCTTCAAAGAGGATATAAAATATAATTAGTTCTGTGGCGGTGAATGCTATGATTTAAAAAGTCTGTAGGGAAATCAATATAGAAATATAGAGCTTTTTTTCATGGGGGTGATTCATTGGACAGGTGATATTGGCTTGCTAGAATTGTAAGAGGTAGTAGTCAGGCTGTTAAGATTAGAAGGGGTGATGTCAGCGGGACAGAAGAGAAGACTAATGAGAAATTGGGTGAGTTATTGTTGAATTGGTTAAAAAATAGTAGGCTGATGAGGCTGATGAGTAGGCTGTGGATAACCAGTTGATTCAGATTACAGAATTTTTAGAGAATTATGTCATTGGTAACAGTATAATTGTTGGAATAATAATATTTAGCATTGAAGTAAACAGATTTTGTACATAATCTAGGCCATATGTACTGGAGATTGAAACTAGTAAGGCAAGGTCCACTGCAGCTTCACAGACAGCAAATACTAGAAGGATAATGGGTATTATGGATGCTAGAGTGAAATGTATATTTAAAGTTATGAGAGTATTTATGAAAAATATTGATAGCATTATGCCTTTTAGGCATCATAGGGATATTAAATGTGATTGATAGACTAATACTCCTGGTAGTGATATGGTGTATGCTAATATAATATTAATGTAAATAAAGGGCATTTGGTAAACATGGTCTATCATAATCTAATGAGTTGAAATCATTTATTTTGACTTAAACTATTTACCAATTCAACTCAGTCTAACCCTTTTTGGGCTCATTCATAAGTCAAGCCTAGGATTAAAATGGTAACTTATATAAGGGCTGTGCTGATTATTAGTGTCAGGTTGGTTATTTGAAGGGCTCATGGCAGGGGTAGTAGTAGAGTATCTCTAAGTTGAAGAAGAGGAATGTGGTGGCTACCGGGAAGAATTTTAAGGAGAAGGGGAGGTGGGCGGAAGTTATTGGGTCAAATCCGCATTCATAAGGGTTGGATTTTTCCATATAGATATTAAGTTGTGGGACCCACAATGCTATTATTAGTAGTAATAGGGCCAGTGAGGTGTCAGTTACTAGGCCTAGTGTCAGGTTGATTACTCTCTTTCAGATAGTATCGAAACTAATTGATTGGAAGTCAATGGTACTGTTCATACTAAAAGAGTATGATCCTCATCAGGAGATAGAGACGTATAATAATAGTCATACTACATCTACGAAGTGTCAATATCAGGCAGCGGCTTCAAAGGGAAAGAGGTGGTTGGATGTAAAGTGGAAGTTTAATTGGCAGAGGAGACAGTGAGAAATGTTGATCCAATAATAACATGAAGTCCGCGAAAGCCTGTGGCTGTAAAGAATGTTGAGCCGTAGAGTCCATCAGTGATGGTAAAGGGGGCCTCAAAATATTCCTAGACTTGTAGAAAGGTAAAGTGAATACCTAAGGCAATTGTGATGGATAGTGCTTCAAGTATCTGCTTTCGACTACCTTCTATCAGTCTGTGGTGAGCCCAAGTAATTGAAACTCCCGATGTATTTAGGAGAGGGACTTCTAAGGAGTTGAGGGGAAAAATGCCTGTTAGGGGTCAGTGTCCCCCTAATTCTGGAGCTGGGGCTAGACTAGAGTGGTAGAATGCCCAGAAGAAACCAGCAAAAAAGAATACTTCTGAGATAATGAATAGAATTATTCCATATTGGAGGTTCCGTATTAATCAGTACTGGTATAATCTTCATCTGACCAGGAAAAGGACATTTTTTAATCACTTTGACTCTCATCTCTTGACTCTCTTTAGAAGGTGAGATTTTGGTCTCAGATTTGCATGAGAAGTAACTGAACATAAGGATATAAGCTTGGAACTTCTTTTTAATGTCTGGTATTAAGAAGCTGAGTTCTGATAAGGAGCTGCTAATTAAGTCTGCAAGGATATGGTGCTGATTAACCCAGCTGTACCTGCTGGTAGAAATCCTCTGAAATAATGAAGAGCTGTCAAATTCCTCCAGCAATGTGGGGCTACAGGCACAAGCTCAGCTCTTTTGCGTTTGTTTTCATGTAATCTGCCAGGATACCCACAGCGGCACTTACTGCAAGCTTCTCGGTAGAAAGATAGAAAAAAATACACCTGACCAGTCCTTCCACAATGACTTACCGTGTACTTTCTCTGTGTCAGCATTGTACGAATGCTGGGGGTGTCTCAGAATTGCCCTTGCCTTGATAACGCAAAAATTCTACTGGGGAGACAAAGCAAATACCAAAGAACTAAGACTTGGACAAGATGACAAAAGTACATAACTGTTTCATAGAGTGGTCAAGTCAATGAGCCAGGGAAATTTACAGGAGGAAGGCTTCAGTGAAGGCTGCAAGGCGGCAGCTCCAGCTTGGGTGTAGACAAATGGAGGTTGAAAATAACTCACCTCCCACTTCCATGGGAAGCCTACACTTCTCTGTCCCTTGACTTTGACTTACCCATGTGACTTGCTTTCTCCAGTGGGACCTCAGTGGAAGTGACGTGATGGACATCTTCAAATGTGTTTGCACAGTTGTGCTTTCGAGCCTTTTTGCCATGAGATTGCTGTAGAGGACAAACTTTTACACTACTCTGTTATATTTTGTTCCTGGGGGGTCTGCGAATTAAAGTAACAAAAGATGGGAATGGGAGAAAAGGCACACAATTTTTATTAATGTTTGTATGCACATGAGTTTACAGAAAAAAAGTAAAACTGAAGTGGTTAGACTCAGGGCCTTATATACCATTTTAACAAAGGAAAGGGGCTTTGGGCTTTGAGAAATGATGAATCATGGGGAAAATAGTGACTAGGAAATATATGGCAAAGGTAATGGAAGATGAGTTATTTCAGCAAAGTTTGTTTATGCAGACTCATTTAGGTGCTATCTCTGATGATAAGAGTCTCTCTCCTCCTCTTGGTACAAAAGAGGAGGTTACCTTCACAAGATAAATTTATATCCTACTTTTAGGCAGAAAAGGGGAGAGTAAGAATTCTTTTGCAACTACTGATTCTTAATCATCCTTATGCCAAGGTGCATTTTTTGGTGCGGTATACTCTGATCCCATTTAAGATGAACTGCCTCACTTGCCCACTGATCCCAGAAGAATAAAAATACATAGAGCAAGTGTGGATGCTGTGAGCTGTGCAAAGTCAGACATAACCAGGTCCACACATGTCTGTGTCTTTCCACAAGGTAAGACTTTTACTGATACCATTATACGATTTCGATCATAAGAGCCACAAGATATATGGAGTTCCAAAGGAGGCTTTTTTTTTAGAGATAGGGTCTTGCTATATTGCCCAGGCTGGTCTCCAACTCCTGGACACAAGCAATCCTGCCTCAGCATCCCAAAATGCTGGGATTACAGACATGAGCCACCGTGCCTGGCCAACAATTCTCTTGAGTATTACCTGTTTACTCAGTAGTCAGAGCTGTGGGCACACAGGCTCAAGCTATTCCACAGTCAGTCAATATTGCAAACCATAAATAATAATAGTATGCTTAATCGATATATAAATGTTCTAGATTAATATTTCACACAAAACAGAGTAACATTTAACATGAAGAGAAAAAGGAACAGGAGAAGGGGTTAATGAACCAGTCCAAGGAGAGTTACGTGGACAAGGAGCGTGTCCCGGCCTGACCCCGACAGTCATCAATGTCTGGCAAGACCAGTCCTTAATGTGGACAGAGCCTTCAGCAGCAGGTGCCAGGTGCTGATAATGAGTGACAGCAAGACAGAGTCTGTCAAGAAGGCCGTTCTTAGCTGGTGACGTTCTGCTCATTTTATGGCCCTGGAGTCCTCTGCTGAGTGAGGACTGATAGTAAAGGGTTGTGCCCTCATCTTGTTGGGTGTTATCTCTGTTAATTAGGAGAACATCTGAGCCCAGCTGGCTTGATGCCTTTTGAAACGTAAGTTGAAGCATTTTTCTAAGATGGAGTTACTTACATCAAGGGTGCTGTATACGCTGGACCTACCGCAGAGCCTGGAACCCAGCCCAGCTGAATCTAGCTTAGATGAGCTAAATCACAGCCAAGCTACAGTGCCCGAGTGAAATATAAATGTCTGTGACTCTGAGATTTTGTGGTTGCTTGTTCCACAGTATTATTGTAACAGTAGTTTATTTATCCATAAAATCGGGAAATGTATACCTCAACTTGCAGTGGTGTTATAAGAATTCAGTGAAATAGAAGCCTAAGGTCTCAGATTTCAATACCCTGAGAATGCAACTGTGGTCATGTCAATATTGCTATCTGATTTGCAATGGTTCCTGTACTCATGAGGAAATTCCCTTCCCAGAAGAGGGTTTGTAAATAATCCTGATGTTGCTTAGTGTTATGGCATGCCCCTCATCACCACCACCAGCTGCTGGTCCCCACTGTTAAGTTCAGGCTCAGCACCTATTGATCGACTCAGGCTGGTCATCTGGGGAACTGCAGTGGAGATTCACCAATAAATAACAGTGAACTTGAACTTTATGATGCAGGACAGCTTGACTCATTTATTCACATAGCAAACATCTATCATGTTCCTATTACTCGCCAAGCAGTGTATTTAGTGTACTAAGCAAGGTTCTGACTTACAGCAGTTGCTTTCACAAGGGGAATGAGGATAGAAAATATTCTCTCCCTCATTTACACTCAATTAGTGAACTCCACGGCCCGGTAGGGCCTCAGAGAGTCACAATTTAGTGAAACAGTTCTTTCAATTTTGAAATGTTTCCAGAATGGCAGGCTCAAGAAAAGATCCTCTGGACTGGGCCTGGTGGTTCACACCTGTAATACCAGCACTTTGGGAGGCCAAGGAGGGTGGATCACTTGAGGTCAGGAGTTCGAGACCAGCCTGGGCAACATGGTGAGACCCCATCTCTACAAAAAATACAGGAATTAGCCAGGCATGGTGGAGAACGCCTGTAGTCCCAGCTACTTAGGGGGCTGAGGTAGGAGGATTGCTTGAGCCCAGGAGGTTGAGGCTGTAGTGAGCTGTGCCTGTGTCACACTGCACTCCAGCCTGGGTGACAGAGTGAGACCCTGTCTCAAAGAAAAGAAAATAAAAGAAAAGATACAAGAAAAGAAAAAAAGCCAGGCATGGTGGCTCACGCCTGTAATCCCAGCACTTTGGGAGGCTGAGGCGGGCGGATCACGAGGTCAGGAGATCGAGACCATCCTGGCTAACACAGTGAAACCCCATCTCTACTAAAAATACAAACAATTAGCTGGGCGTGGTGGTGGGCACCTGTAGTCCCAGCTACTCAGGAGGCTGAGGTAGGAGAATGGCATGAACCCGGGAGGCGGAGCTTGCAGTGAGCCGAGATGGTGCCTCTGCACTCCAGCCTGGGCAACAGAGCCAGACTCCAACTCAAAAAAAAAAAAAAAAAAAAAGAAAGGAAAAGAAAAGATCCTCTGGTAGTTATAACAGTAAACCCAACAGTTCTCCTCTGCAGCCCTCAGGGCTGGTGGCTCAGCCTGGGTCACAGCTCCCTAGGGTCAATATCCTCCCCAGTTCCTGTAAGCCCTTCCCCACCAGTGGCCCTCAAGTCTGTCGGGCATGTCTGTGCATGAGTCCCACTGAACAGCAGTCAAGATATCTTCCCAGAGGACATTTCAGCCCCTTTGCACATGCTAGTCTGCAAATGGCTTCCTGGGAGGTGGAGTATTCTCCGACTATTTCCGGTGCATAGATGGGCACTTGCTAGGATCCCTGCTTACAGAATAACAAGGCAAGTGTTACCAGAAAGGAGTCCCAATCCAGACCCTAAAACAGGGTTCTTGGATCTTGCACAAGAAAGAATGCAGAATGAGTACACAGATTAAAGTGAAAGAAGTTTGTTAAGAAAGTAAAGAAATAAAAGAATGACTACTCCATAGGCAGAGCAGCCCCAAGGCCCCAAGGACTGCTGGTTGGCTTTTTTTTTTTTTTTGAGACGGTGTCTCACTCTGTTGCTCAGGCTGGAGTACAGTGGCACGATCTCGGCTCACTGCAATCTCGGCCTCCCGGGATCAAGTGATTCTCCTGCCTCAGCCTCTCGAGTAGTTGGGATTACAGGCATGCATCACCACAGCTGGCTAATTTTTGTATTTTTGGTAGAGATGAGGTTTCACCATGTTGGCCAGGCTGGTCTTGAACTCTTGGCCTTAAGTGATTCGTCTGCCTCGGCCTCCCAAAGTGTGGGATTACAGGCATGAGCTACCGCGCCTGGCCCTGGTTGGCTATTTTTATGGTTATTTCCTGATTACATGCTAAACAAGCGGTGGATTCTTCATGAATTTTCTGTGAAAGGGGCGTGGAATTCCTGAAACTGAGAATTTCTCTTCCTTTTAGACTCTCTTAGGTCTCTCTTCCTTTTAGTTCCATATGGGGTAACTTCCGGAGTTGCCATGGCATTTGTAAACTGTCATGGCACTGGTGGGAGTGTCTTTTAGCACGCTAATGTATTATAATTAGCGTATAATGCACAGTGAGGACCACCAGAGGTCACTTTCATTGCTATCTTAGATTTGGCGGGTTCTGACTGGCTTTTCTACTGCATCCTGTTTTATCAGTGGGGTCCTTGTGACCTGTATCTTGTGACCTCCTATCTCATCCTGTAACTAAGAATGCCTAACCTCCTAGGGATGCAACCCAACAGGTCTCAGCCTCATTTTACCCAGCCCCAGATGGAGTCCCCCTGGTTTGAACGCCTCTGATGAAAGTACCAGGTCAGAGATTATCAGTTCTCGTCCACTTCCTGAAGGAGAGGAAACCTGAGCTGGGTTTTAGAGCATTTAGAATGAATAGGGAAGGGGCAGAAGTTTCTGTGCCCATATTGGGTTTAAAAAAAAAACCGCTGGGCGCGATGGCTCACACCTGTAATCCCAGCACTTTGTGAAGCCAAGGCGGGCAGATTACAAGGTCAGGAGTTCAAGACCAGCCTGACCAACATGGTGAAACCCCATCTCTACTAAAAATACAAAAATTAGCCGTGCGTGGTGGTGCGCACCTGTCATCCCAGTACTTAGGAGCCTGAGGCAGGAGAATCACTTGAACCTGGGAAGTGGAGGTTGCAGTGAGCCGAGATGGTGCCACTGCACTACAGCCTGGGAGACAGAGCAAGACTCGGTCTCAAAAAAAAAAAAAACTGTTGTACTTCAGACTCTGAAGACAGCCTGAGATGACAGAGTTAGGCCAGTGAAGTGAGTCTGGCTTCTGAGAGTTACACAATGTGGGGAACGGGCCAGGTTTCCCTGCTCTGGGGACTTTCAGACTTGGAAGTCCCAGATACCCTTTGGGTGGTGAAATTATTACAACAAGCCTTCACAGAATTCCTAGAAACATTGCCTAAGTCTTAATAAGTACTATTTTTTCGCCTACATTTGTGATTCTGTTATTCACTTGTGAGACGTGCTATAACAAAATACCACAGACTGGGTGGCTTTTCCATGGCAATGGAAATTTATTTCCTCACAGTTCAGGAGGCTGGAAGTCCAAGATGAAGGTGTTGCCAGGTTTGGTTTCTTCTGAAGCCTCTCTCCTTGGCTTGCAGACAGATCTTCCTCTCTGTGTTCTCATGTGGTCGTCCCCCAGTGCCCTTGGTGTCTCTCTGTGTGTCCAAATTTCCTCTTCTTTTTTTTTTTTTGAGACAGAGTCTCGCTCTGTCGCCAGGCTGTAGTGCAGTGGCGGGATCTCGGTTCACTGCAACCTCCGCCTCCCGGGTTCAAGCAATTCTCCTGCCTCAGCCTCCAAAGTAGCTGGGACTACAGGCCTGCACCACTACACCCAGCTAATATTTTGTACTTTTAGTAGAGACGGAGTTTCACCATGTTGGCCGGGATGATCTTGATCTCTTGACCTCGTGATCTGCCCTCCTTGGCCTCCCAAACTGTTGGGATTACAGGTGTGAACCCACCGTGCCTGCCCCAAATTTCCTCTTCTTACAGGGCCATCCTGTTGGAACAGGACCACCCTAAAAACCTCATTTTATAATAAACCCATCTTTGAAGGCATTGTCTCCAATGTAGCCCATCACACTCTTGAAATGTTAATCGACATTATTCATCCAAAATGGTTACTGATCCCTTACTAGCTTTTGGTCATTGCATTTTTATTTGGAGGTGAAGGCAGGACCTTCATATATAACCAGCGTGGAAAACCCCCTTGCAGGCTCCTGCGCTTGTCCTGGCTGCCTTTTGTCTGTGATCCTCCCCAAAGTCTCCTCTTCCTGCTCTTGAAAGCTGTGAGTCTGGCATGTACAATCTCTGCACCATGTTGGGGGAAGAATAGGACAGGGGCTTCACAAACCAGCATTTCCCTGAGACACGCTGGCACTCCAGGTGCAGACAGGAAACCTGGGGTGCAATCCCAGGATGGGAGGCCAGAGTCAGAGGGGAGAGATTGGGTGCCTGTCATGGCTAATTAATTAAAAACAGTGTTGGGAAACAGGCTGTGCCCATGCATCACAGCCCACTGGTTAACACCCTTCCTGATTCTGTGGGCCCTCAGCAAGATGTTCTGCCTCGCTGAGCGGCTTGGCCACAGGAGGTGACATGAAATATGAACCAGGCCGGTTCTCAGAACTCAATCCAGTACGTAGTCTTCATGGAATGAACAGACATTAGAAAATAAGAGCTCTCCTTACAGGGCGCCAGCCATCTTTTGTTTGAAGTCCCAGGTTTTCTTATGTTGACCACAACGGGAATGACCACTAGTGTTTCTAAGACCCCAGGCTTGTCCCCTGAAGAATAATCTGGGTTTCCGTAAGTGATGCTCAAGCTGTTTACTACTCTGCAAGCTATCAGATGGCCACTTTCAGTTTCTTGACCCATGGAGAAATCAACTGACATTCGTTCTGGTGGCCACATTCTCTGGCTTTCTATTTGCAAAGTTTCCAGAAGGCAAGTCCAGGCCTGTAGAGAGGCTGCCTCTTCTGAGTTCATTCACAGTTGATTTCCTGGGTCATGCTAACCACTTGGGCACCATGGGCCATTCTCATCAACAGCAGCCCTCTGCTCCTTTCTGTCTCCCACTGTTCCCTGAAACACCATAGGCACACCCTTGCTCCTCAGTTCTTCCCACCTGGCATGGCCTTTCCTACCTACCTGTCCAAAATCCTGCCCGTCCATCAAGGCTCAGCCCCCATACCTATGGCTATCTTGCACTTAATACTACCAGTTATTCTTGTGAAATAAAAGTAAGATCCAGCCAGGCATGGTGACTCATGCCTGTAATCCCAGCACTTTGGGAGACTGAGGTGGGAGGATCACTTGAGGTCAGGAGTTCAAGACCAGCCTGGCCAACATGGCAAAACCCCGTGTCTACTTGGGAGGCTGGGGCAGAAGAATTGTTTGAGCCCAGCTGCAGTGAACCTGCCACTGAACTCCAGCCTAGGCAACAGAGACTTGACTCAAAAAAAAAAAAAAAAAAAAGTAAAATCCTAAGCCCCCTGATCAACTGAACAGACTCTTCTTGTCCAAGGAGACCTTAGAAAAACTTTTCACAAATACTAAGTTTCCGACCATGACAAGATGGAAGGTCAGTCACACTTCAGTGAGTCCCCTTCCTCACTGCCACCAGACGTTTTTTTTTTTTTCCCAGCCATTAAACGGAAACAAGCCTTGGAATAAAAGAATGGAAGATTCCTCTGCTGACTTCAATTAACCTCTTGATGCCACGGCTGGACTCCCCTCCGGTTTTGAGATTTTGACATGACAGCTGACTGGTTTACAAAGCATTCCTTCCTGATAAATAACCACCAACCATGCACTGGTTCTGGCTGGTCTATGGAGGCTGTACACAGAGCGTCTTTGTTTCACCGTTTGACACATAGACCTAATTTTACTGCATTTTAATATTAAGTCTCCACCCCAAAGTGAACATGGGATGTATATAACACGTTTGCTTACCACGCATGCACGTGACCACCCTTCATGAGTATTTGTAGCTTCTCCTATAACCTGTTAAATACATATATTTAGGCTGGGCACAGTGGCTTGTACCTGTAATCCCAGCACTTTGGGAGGCTGAGGCGGGTGGATCACCTGAGGTCAGGAGTTCGAGACCAGCCTGGCCAATGTGGTGAAACCCCTTCTCTACTAAAAATACAAAAATTAGCTGGGCGTGGTGACGCATGCCTGTAATTCCAGCTACCCAGGAGGCTGAGGCAGGAGAATCACTGGAACCTGGAAGGTGGAGGCTGCAGTGAGCTGAGATTGCAGCACTGCACTTCAGCCTGGATGACAGAGCAAGACACCATCTCAAAAACAAAAACAAAACAAAACATATATTTAGCCAACACATTTAGCATAAAACCCAGTCCACCCTTCCTCTGGTGACGTGCCTGCATTCAGTATCAATCGGAGGCTCCACTTCTCAGCTTGCAATGTTGCAACCTATCATAAGAAATCAAGTTATCCTTTATAAATTCATAAATCTTGTGATTTTAAGTTGACATCTTTCTTCTTCTTCTCTTTCTTCTTCTTCCCCTCCTTCTCCTTCTTCTTCTTTTTCTTTTTTTTGAGACAGAGTTTCTGTTGCCCAGGCTGGAGTGTTGGAGTGCAGTGGCATAATCTTGGCTCACTGCAACCTCCTCCTCCCAGGTTCAAGCGATTCTCCTGCCTCAGCACCTGCCACCATGCCTGGCTAATTTTTCTATTTTTAGTAGAGACGGGGTTTCACCATGTTGGTCAGGCTGGTCTCGAACTCCTGACCTCAAGTGACCCGCCCACCTGGGCCTCCCAAAGTGCTAGGTGAGCCACCGAGCCCGGCTACTGAATGCCTTCAAATATTTCTCGTATTATGTTGGTAATGGGGTTGTAAATTTATTTCCACTACACTTGGGTGTGCATTTGGAATGCATTTTCTTTATTTTGTCTATAAACTAACTTTTATTTTTTTTTTGAGTGAGCATCTTCTGGACATCGATGGGGATGCATAGAGGAGTAGGGTGAGGAAACTAGTTAGTCCGATATAATAAATTAACACAGTGCCTTTGGCTAATGCTCCATTTCTCTGGGTCAAATGTCTTCTCTCTCAGAATCCCTCCAACACATACGCACAATTCCTCTGTAAGTAGATGTAAGGGTAGAGCCTGCCAGCTGCTTGTGGTGATGTGTATAATGTCTTTATACTACCTAGTCGTTGGGCCAGACTCTGATGCTAACATCTGCACTCAGTAAACCTGTAGTCCCTTCTCTTGGTTTTGACTTTGCTTCTGAGCACTTTCACCCATTTCCTCTCTCTCACAGGCCCCACTTCCGGCTTTCATGGGTGTTAAAAGATTCCTCTACGGCCAGGCACAGTGGCTCACGCCTGTAATCCCAGCACTTCGGGAGGCTGAGGTGGGCGGATCACCTGAGGTCAGGAGTTCAAGACCACCCTGGCCAACATGGCGAAACCCCATCTCTGCTAAAAATACAAAAATTAGCCGGGCGTGGTGGTGCATGCATCTGTAATTCCAGCTACACAGGAGGCTGAGGCAGGAGAATCACTTGTATCTGGGAGGCGGAGGTTGCAGTGAGGAAAGATCACACCACTGCACTCCAGCCTAAGCAACAGAGCAAGACTCTGTCTCAAAAAATAAAATAAAGACAGATAACAGATCTTTTCAGCTCTCTAGTTATAAGTGTCAGGGCTGTCTCCAAGAAAGCTGCAAAGGAACATGAGTTCAAAGGGAAATTAAAACACATTGCTTTAATATTTACAAATATTATCTCCCGTTTCATCTTGTTTAACACTTGTGCTTTTATTTAGCTTTTAGATTTGTTGATCCTATCTCTCTAAGTGAGTAAGATGTTTGTTTTACTGGCCATGGAGTTTCACAAACTATTGTATACAGAGTAAACTCATACAAGAGTATTACAAATAAAATTGTACAGCTTCATTAAGGTACAATTGACCCACCATAAGCTGCACATATTTGAAAAATATGATTTGATGAGTTTGGGCATAGGTCTATGCCTATAAAATCCTCACCACAATCAAGATGGTAAGTGTATCCATCATGCCCAGAAGTTTAAAAAGCATCTTTCCTTCCCTGCCTTCTACCCCTACACTTGGCCCAGGCAATCATTGGTCAGCTTTCTGTCACTATAGGTTAGTTTGCATTTTCTAGAATTATATTTAAATAGAATCATTTGATAGGTACTCTTCTTGGTCTGGCTTCTTTCACGCAGCATAATTATTCATCTGTGTTATGTGTGTATTAATAGTTCATTCCTTCTTATTGCTGAATAACATGCCATTGTGTGAATATACCATAATTTGTTTATCCAGACTTCTTGTTCACGGGCATTTGGGTTGGTTCCAGTTAGGGACATATTACAAAGAGAGCTGCTATGGGCTGAGTACGGTGGCTCATGCGTGTAATCCCAGCCCTTTGGGAGGCCGAGACGGGTGGATCACCTGAGCTCAGGGGTTTGAAACCAGCCTGCCCAACATGACAAAAACCCATCTCTACTAAAAATACAAAAAGTTAGCTGGGCATGGTGGTGCGTGTCTGTAATCCCAGCTTCTTGGGAAGCTGAGGCACGAGAATCACTTGAACTTGGGAAGTGGAGGTTGCAGCGATGGGAAATCACACCACTGCACTCTAGCCTGGGCAACAGAGTGGGAGTCTGTGAAAGAAAAGAAGAAAAGAAAGAAAGAAAGAAAAAGAAAGAAAGAAAGAAGAAAGAGAGAGAGAAAGAAAGAAAGAAAGAGGAAGGAAGGAAGGGAGAAATGGGAGAAAGAGAGAAAGGCTTCTGTGAACATTGGTGTACACATGGACATATTTTTATTTCTCCTGGGTAATTACATGGAGGTGAAATGCCTGGGTTGTATGGGAAGTAGATTTGCCAGATTTAGCAAATAAAAATACAAGGCATCCATTTAAACTTGAATTTCAGATAAATAAGAAGTAATTTTTTAGGATACATATATCCTGTGCAATATTTAGAGCCTATATTGACAAATTATTCACTATTTGTCTAAAATATGTCCCTTACCTGACAATACTAACTTGGGAGGTGTATGTGTAACATTTAAGAAACTGCCAAACTGTGTTTTCCAAACTAGTTGTGCCATTTTACATTTCCGCCAACAGTAAATGAGAGTTCCAGTTGTTTTAAGTCATTGCCAACGCTAGTCTTTTTAACTTTAGCTATGATAATGGATATGTAGTGGTATCTCAATGTGGTTTTAATTTTCACTGAATAATGACGTTCAGCCTACTTTCAATGTATTTTTTTGCCATCCTCATAGCTAGTTTGGTGAAGAGGCTGTTCAGTTTATTTGCCTCCCGCCCCACCACATTTTTTTTTTTTTTTTGTACTGGATTGGGTCTTTGGTCTTTTATTATTGAGTTTTAAGTATTCTTTGTGCGTGTGTGTGATGGGGAGTCGGACAGAGTCTTGCTCTGTTGCCCAGGCTGGGGTGCAGTGGTGCCACCTTGACTCACTGGAAGGCTTACCTCCACCTCCCAGGTTGAAGAACTTCTCCTGCCTCAGCCTCCCAAGTAGCTGGAATTACAGGTGCACACCACCAAGCCAGGCTAATTTTTATATTTTCAGTAGAGATGGGGTTTCACCATGTTGGCCAGTATAGTCTCAAACTCCTGACCTCAAGTGATCTGCCCTCCTCTGCCTCCCAAAGTGCTGGGATTACAGGCATGAGCCACTGTGCCTGGTGAGTCCTCTAACTTTGTTCTTTTTTTATTTTTCCCAACATGGCTTTAGCTATTCTAGGTCCTTTGTATTTCCATATAAATTTTAGAATCAGCTTGGAAATTTCTACAAAATAGAAAAATTTTGCCAGATTTTGACTGGCATTGTGTTGAATCTATAAAATCAATTTGGGGAGAATTTACATCTTGAAAATATTAAGTATTTTGATTTATGCAGATGATATATCTCTCCATTTTATTTAGGTTTTCTTTAATTTTCTCAGTAATACTCTCAGTTTTTAGAATACGGGTCTTGTAAGCCTTTTGTTAAACTCATCCCTCAGTATTTCTTATTGTGTGCTGATCTAGTAAATAGTTGTTTTCTTAATTTTTCCATTCAATGGTTTATTGCTAACATATCAAAACGTAATTTTTTTATGTTGACTTTGGATTCTACAACACTGATAAGATCATGTAGTTGTTATAGTACTTTTTTAATATATATATTCCTTAGCTTTTTTTTTTTTTTTTTTTAGACGGAGTCTGACTCTGTTGCTCAACTGGAGTGCAGTGGCGCAATCTCGGCTCACTGCAACCTCTGCCTCCCAGGTTCAAGCCATTCTCCCGCCTCAGCCTCCCTAGTAGCTGGGACTACAGGTGCACACCACCACGCCCGGCTAATTTTTGTATTTTTAGTAGAGAGGGGGGTTTCACCATGGCTGGTCTCGAACTCCTGACCCCGTGCTTTGCCCGCCCCAGCCTCCCAAAGTTCTGGGATTACCGATGTGAGCCACTGCATCTGGCCAGTTTGTTTTTACAAAGGACTTCCAGTACAATGCTGAATAGGACTGGCCATAGCAGACATCCTTGCTTTGTTCCAAATCTTAGGGAGGAAGTGTTCAGTTTGTTGCCATTAAGTATAATGTAGCTGTAGGTTTTGTTATAGATACTTTTTATCAGATTGAGGAAGTCCCTTTCTCTTCCTAATTTGCTGGAGTTTTGTTTTTTGTGCTTTGTGTTTTTTTGACAGAGTCTCACTCTGGCTGTCGCCCAGGCTGGAGTGCAATGGCGCGATCTTGGCTCACTGCAACCTCCACCTCCCAGGTTCAAGCCATTCTCCTGCCTCAGCCTCCTGAGTAGCTGGGATTACAGGCACATGCCACCATGCCCAGCTAATTTTTTTTTTTTTTCTGTATATTTAGTAGGGACCGGGTTTCATCATGTTGGCCAGGCTGGTCTTGAACTCCTGACCTCAGGTGATCTGCCCACCTCGGCCTCCCAAAGTGCTGGAATTACAGACATGAGCCATCGTGCCCAGCCTGCTATGTGTTTTTAATATAAAGGAACATTGGATTTTGTCTAATGCTTTATCTGCATCTATTGAGATGAGGTTTTATCCTTTTTTAGTCTGTTAATACAATTAATTATATCGATTGGTTTTAAATGTTAAACAACCTTTATTCCTGAGATAAACTACACTAGATCATAATGTCTTCTTCTTTTCATTAATTCCTTGTTTCAATTTGGTAATATTTGGTTAAGGATTTTTGTCTTTTTTTTTTTTTTTGCGACAGTCTCACTCTGTCTCCCAGGCTGGAGTGGCCCGATCACGGCTCACTGCAACCTCTGCCTCCCGGGTTCAAGTGATTCTCATTCCTCAGCCTCCTGAGTAGCTGGGATTACAGGTGCCCACTACCACACCTGGCTAATTTTTGTGTTTTTAGTAGAGACGGGGTTCCGCCATGTTGGTCAGGCTGGTCTCAAACTCCTGACCTCAGGTGATCCGCCCGCCTCAGCCTCCCAAAATGCTGGGATTATAGGTGTGAGCCACCATGCCCAGCCTTTTGTGTCTATGTTTATGAGGAATATTTATCTGAGTTTTGCTTACTGTTTTTGTAATATTTTATCTGATTTTGACATTAAGGTAACACTAACCTAATAAGTTCAGAAGTATTCTTTTTTCTATTTTTCTGAAAGAGTTTGTGTACAGTTGGTATATTTTCCTAAAATGTTTCATAGATTCAGTTTGTGTACAGTTAGTATATTTTCCTGAAATGTTTGATAGATTCACTGCTGAAACCATCTGGGCTTAGAATTTTCTTTTTAGGAAAAGATTTTCATAGATTTTAATTATGAATTCAATTTCTTATAAATTACAGGCTAGTCAAGCTAGCTA
This sequence comes from Hylobates moloch, assembly GCF_009828535.3. Taxonomy (NCBI): domain Eukaryota; kingdom Metazoa; phylum Chordata; class Mammalia; order Primates; family Hylobatidae; genus Hylobates; species Hylobates moloch. The sequence continues at coordinate 60,095,597 of NW_026652292.1, read as the reverse complement.
TTCTTTTTTTTCCCCTCCCTATGAAGACAGGGTCTTGCTATGTTGCCCGGGTTGTTCCTGGACTCTTAGGTTCAAGCAATCCTCCCGCCCCAGCCTCCCAAAGTGCTAGGATTACAGGTGTGAGCTACCACATAATATTCTCTTATTACTCTTTTAATGTCTGTGGGATCTGAAGTGATGGCTCCTTTTTATTCTCGATATTGGGAATTTTGTGTCTTTTCTCTAGAGCTTTTAAAATGAATATTATTGATTTTTTTTCACAAATAACCAGTTCTTGATTTTATTGATTGTCTTTATTTTTTTCTGGTTCCAATTTCACCAATTTCTTCTCTTTTCTTTATTATATTTTCCTCCGGCTTTCTTCAAGTTTAGCTTAATCTTTTTTTTTTATGGTGGACGTTGTATCATTGATTTGAGATCTAACTTGTTTTCTTATAAACATTTAACATTATAAAATCCTACAAACGTTGATGTTGTTTTTATTATCTTTCAGTTCAAAATATTTTATTTACTTTTTCTTTTTAAACCCAGAGACAGTTCAAAATATTTTCTAATTTCCTTTGTGATTTATGTTTTTGACCAGTGGTTGTTCAGCAGCAAGTTGTTTATTTTCTAACTATTCTAGCTGTTTTATTTTTGTTGATTTTCAATTTATTTCCATTGTGGTCAGATAATATATGCCATAAGATTTTGTGTGTGTGTGTGTGTGTGTGTGTGTGTGTGTGTGTGTGTGTGTGTGATGGAGTTTTGCTCTTGTTGCCCAGGCTGGAGTGCAGTGGCATGATCTCAGCTCACTGCAACCTCCACCTCCCAGGTTCAAGCAATTCTCCTGCCTCAGCCTCCTGAGTAGGTGGGATTACAGGGGCTCACCACCACGCCTAGCTAATTTTTGTATTTTTAGTAGAGACAGGGTTTCATCATGTTGGCCAGGCTGGTCTCGAACTCCTGACTTCAGGTGATCCACCCTCCTCGGCCTCCCAAAGTGCTGGGATTACAGGTGTGAGCCACTGCACCTGGCCAGATTCCTATAGTTTGAAATTGAATGAGACTTGTTTTATGGTTCAAGATATTGTCCATCTTGGTGAGCGTTCCATGTGACCTTGACAAGAAAGTGTATTTTGCAATTGTTGGGCATGATATTTTATGTGTTACTTAGGTTAAGGATGTCAATAGTGTCTTTCAGATCTTCTGTAAACCTACCATTTTTTTCAGTTGTTCTATTACTGAGAGAAGTGCATTAAAATCTCTAACTTTGTAGATTTGTCTATTTCTTCCCATTTCTATCAAGTTTTGCTTTATATATTTGTCATACTTTGTTAGTGGGCATATATATATATTCCATCCTACTGACCTTTTTGTCTCTTGTAATACTCCTTATCTTGAAGTCTATTTTATCTAATATTAATAGCCACTGAAGCTTTCTTATTGACTATTAGTACCTTTTAATAATATGCTACTCTTTTTTTTTCTTTTTCTTTTTTTTTGAGACAGAATCTCACTGTCACCCAGGCTGGAGTGCAGTGGCGCAGTCTTGGCTCACTGCAACCTCTGCCTCCTGGGTTCAAGCGATTCTCCCACCTCAGCCTCCCGAGTAGCTAGGACTACAGGCGCGTGCCACCATGCTCAGCTAATATTTGTATTTTTAGTAGAGAAGGGGTTTCCCCATGTTGGCCAGGCTGGTCTCGAACTCCTGACCTTGTGATCTGCCTGCCTTGGCCTCCTAAAGTGATGGGATTACAGGCATGAGTCACCACGCCCAGCCTCAGACTAGGTTTAAACAACAGAACTTTATTTCTTACACTTCTAGAGAATGAGAAGTCCAAGATGAAAGTGCTAGCAAGGTACATATTATCCTGAAGCCTTTTTTCTTTTGTTTCTAGGTGGCCGCCATCTTGCTGTGTGCTTGCATGGCCCCTCCTTGACGCATATGTGGGAGAGAGAGCAAGCTCTCCAGCATCTCTTTTTATAGGGGCATTAATCCTATCATGACGGCTCAAACCTCATGAACTCATCTAACCCTAGGCCTCCCAAAGGCCCTAGCTCTAAATGCTATCCCATTGGAAATTAGGGATTCTACATTTGAGTTTTGGGAGGACACAAACATTCAGTCCATAACAAAAATACAGTAGTCTCTCTGTATCTGTGGGGATTGGTTCCAGGACCTTCCTCAATTCCTTGCATGCTCAAGTCCCTGATATAAAATGACATAGTATTTACACACAATCTATGCATATCCTTCCATATACCTTAAATCATCTCTAGATTACTTATAATACCTAATACAATGTAAATGCTGTGTAAATAGTTGTTACACTGTATTGCTTAGGAAATAACAATCAAAATAAGTTTGTACATGTTTAATACAGTTGCTTTTTTTTTGTTTGTTTGAGACAGAGTCTCCCTCTGTCAACCAGGCTGGAGTGCAATAGTGCCATCTTGGCTCACTGTACCCTCCCTCTCCCAGGTTCCAGTGATTCTCCTGCCTCAGCCTCCCCAGTAGCTGGGATTATAGGCACGTGCCACCACACCTGGCTAATTTTGTGTTTTTAGTAGAGATGGGGTTTCATTACGTTGGCCAGGCTGGTCCTGAATTCCTGATCTCAAATGATCCACCTGCCTCAGCCTCCCAAAGTGCTGGGATTACAGGCATGAGCCACCGCACCCAACTTGCAACTTTTTTAAATAATATTTTTGACCCAAGGCTGGTTGAGTCCACAGATGCGGAACCCATGGGTATGGAGGGGATGACTGTACTATTTATTTTTAAAGGCTTCTTTCTGGCTGTTTCTAATTGCAAAATCCAAGTGAGTCCCTTGGGGCTGATCTTGTTTTCCAGCAGTGTTTGCTGTCTGCTTTACTGAAAGCTGCAGTACAGGTTTTGTCTGTCTATTGGTTAATCCAACAGTCTTCCTGACACTAAAGCTTTTGCACCCTTCAAAAATTGCTTTCGTACATCTCATTAAAGAAACATCGAGGCTTCGTCACTCTGTCTAAAGTCACAGTGAAAGCCAAAGTGCAAAAGATTATATTGTGCACTAAATTTCTTTGCCTTCAAAGACACTCAGGTTGTGGCTGACTGAATATCAATAAACATACACCAATTCAGAGGACTGAGGCCAATTTTAGTTTGTTTTTCTTTATTTCTTGTATCTGGACCTCAGCTACCCATAGTTGAGGTAATCATTCTCCTCAGTTCATTGCACATCATAACCATTGTGTGCAAGACTCTGCTCTTGTTTTATTTTAATATTTTTCCTTTCCTCACACAGTCCCTGTCACAACCCCTGCCTCTGAGAACCTAAGTGGTCACACTAATGCGTTTGACATATGGTTTAGATGAGTGGTTCTTAACGAGAGCAGTTTGGCTCCCTCTACCACAGGAGACATTTAACAATGTCTGGAGGTTGGTCGGGCACAGTGGCTCACGCCTGTAATCCCAACACTTTGGGAGGCCAAGGCAGGCAGATCACAAGGTCAGGAGTTCAAGACCAGCATGACCAACATGGAGAAACCCCATCTCTACTTAAAAAAAAAAAAAAAAAATTAGCCAGGCGTGGTGGGGGCACACCTGTGATCCCAGCTACTAAGGAGGCTGAGGCAGAAGAATCGCTTGAACCCAGGAGGCAGAGGTTGCAGCGAGTGGAGAATGCGCCATTGCACTCCCACCTGGGCGACAGAGACTCTGTCTCAAAAAAAAAACCAAAAAACAACAACAAAAAAGAACAAACAAAAAAACAATGTCTGGAGGCATTTTTGGTTGTCACAACTGAGTAGGTGCTACTAGCATTAGGTAGAGAGAGGCCACAGAGATGTTGCTAAACATCCTACAATGTACACACGGCTTTGCACAACAAAGAACTATCTGGTCCAAAATGTGAATAGCAGCAATGATGATTTAAAGCCATGTGTGTATTCTGGCCAGAAGTGGTGGCTCACGCCTGTAATCCCAGCACCTTGGGAGGCCGAGGAGGGTAGATCACGAGGTTAAGAGATCAAGACCATCCTGGCAAACATGGTGAAATCCTGTCGCTACTAAAAATACAAAAGTCAGCTGGGCATGGTGGTGCGCGCCTGTAATCCCAGCTACTCGGGAGCTGAGGCAGGAGAATCGCTTGAACCCGGGATGCGGAGGTTGCAGTGACCCAAGATCGCACCACTGCACTCCAGCCTGGTGACAGAGAGAGATTCTGTCAAAAAACAAACAAACAAAAAACCCATGTGTGTATTCTGAAAGAAAAAATGTGTGTGTGTGTGTGTGTGTAGAAACACAAATCTGTATATATACATATAAGCGTACATTCACACATGTACGTATATAGTATCCTTTAGGGGGTTGGTTTTTAACTTACACAACTGGTATTGAGATAGAGCTCTGATTCAGTTTCTTATTTTTTCATTCATCAATACATTTTTAACTTAATTAATTAATTAATTTAATAGAGACGAAGTCTCACTATGTTGTCCAGGCTGGTCTCAAACTCTTGTGCTCAAGTGGTCCTCCCCCCTCAGCCTCCCACTAAGTGCTAGAATTACAGGTGTGAGCCACCAAGTCTGGCTATTTCTAACCTTTTCAACATATCTGTTGCTGTGCATAAATCTAGTTCCTAGTGGCCGGGCATGGTGGCTACCCCTAGGCTGGTCTCGAATTCTTGACCTCAAGTAATCCGCCCGCCTCAGCCTCCCAAAGTGCTGGGATTACAGAGGTGAGCCACCGAGGCTGGCCATATTACCTATATTTCTAATGTTTATGATGGGAATGAAGTGACATCTTTGTATTTTAATTTGTATTTCTTTGACTTCAAGTTAGGTTGAGCAGCTCTTCATCTACTTTAAGTCTTTAGATTTTCTCCTTCCAGGGATTGTCTGTTCCTGTGCTTTGAATATTTTTTCTACGAGCTTCTGCCCCTTGTTGTGGTTGATTAACATACATTCTTTGCACATTCTAGATGTTGATACTTTAGGTGTGGGATGTTGCAACTCTCACACCTAAATGCACCAGCTTTGTCAGTGGTGTTCTTTCTTGAACAGAAATCCTTCATTTTTGAAGAGAAATCTGTATTTTTATATACTATTTAAGAAATCTTTTGTCACTCAAAATGTGTAAAATCTTCTTACATTTTCTTTGATTTATTATTATTATTATTATATTATATTATTATTATATATATTTTTGGAGATATTGCCCAGGCTCAATTGCAGTGGCGTGATCTTGACTCAGTGCAACGTCTGCCTCTTGGGTTCCAGTGAGTCTCCTGCCTCAGCCTCCCAAGTAGCTGGGATTACAGGTGCCTGCCACCATGCCCAGCTAATTTTTTTTGTAGTTTTAGTAGAGACGGGATTTCACCATGTTGGCCAGGCTCGTCTCGAACTCTTGTCCTCAAGTGATCTGCCTGCCTCGGCCTCCCAAATTGCTGGGATTACAAGCATGAGCCACCGCGCCCGGCCAAATCTTCTTACGTTTTCTATTACTAGCCTTGTAGTTCTGCCTTTCACAGTTAAGTCTTTAATTCATTTGAAGCATTTATTTATTTATTTATTGAGAGACAGTGTCTTGCTCTGTTGCTCAGGCTGGAGTGAAGTAGCATGATCTTGGCTCATTGCAGCCTTGATCTGCTGGGCTCAAGCAATTCTTCCACCTCAGCCTCCCAAGTATCTAGGACCACAGACATGCACCACCACACCCGGCTAATTTTTGTATTTTTTGTAGAGATGGGGTTTCACCATGTTGCCCTGGCTGGGCTCCACCTCCTGCACTCAAGCAATCTTGGTGCAATCAGGTGTGTGCCACCACACCTGGCTAATGTTTGTATTTCTAGTAGAGATGGGGTTTCACCATGTTGGCCAGGCTGGTCTCAAACTCCTGACCTCGTGATCTGCCTGCCTCAGCCTCTCAAAGTGCTGGGATTATAGGCGTGAGCCACCACGCCTGGCCAAGGAGTAGACTTTTAAAATTTCCTTGATAAACATCTAATGAGTTCATAGTTTATTTCTAGACGCTTTACAAATGTGTCATTACTGTAAATGAAATCTTACTTACATTTAATATTACTTAGTATTTAATTTTCTAGTTAGTTATTGCTGGTGTAGGAAAACGCTAATATTTTTTTAATTGGCATTTTGTCTTGCAACTTTGTTGGACACTTTATTGAGACTCCAAATGACCTACAACTTGGCATCTCCCTCTATCAGGGAACAGAAAGACTACCAGAGTACCGCTTCCCCAGCTCCCAAAAGCTTGGAAATGATTAAGCAGTAAATGAATGTGGAGATCTCTCTCAGACTTGTCACAATGAAGTTATGCAGAATGAAGAGGAGTTTCAAACCATGAGTTATGAACCCAAATGCCTGCATAAAGGAATAAATGGACTAGGTGTAAAGCAACAGGGAATGGTGGGGACTGCGGCAAATCAGAAAGGACAGACTCTAACTCAAAAGGGCAGACCTAGTCGGCCTCAGCTAACTCTCGCCATGCAACAATGAAAGCCCAGTTTTTTCACATCATCGGAGTTTTTAGGAGAAGCCCCAAATCCTTGATTTTACAATGTTAGCAATTAATTGAAAAATTTAAAAATATTGAGTGGGCCAAAAAATTCTATCTGTGGGTTGGATTTGTTTCAACCTACTGGTCTGTAACCTATGGTCTAAGAATGTCCCAAGTGGAGGGGACAATAGGGAAGTAGCTGAATATCACCTCTGTACCCTACCGTCTGTTAACCCAAAATATCTGAGACAGGTCTCAGTCCATTTAGGAAGTTTATTTTGCCAAAGTCAAGGATGCGCACCGTGACACAGTCTCAGAAAGTCGTGACGACATGAGCCCAAGGTGGTAAGGGCACAGCTTGATTTTATACATTTTAGGGAGACATGAGACACCAATCAATATATGTAAGATGAACACTGGTTCAGTCTGGAAAGGCAGGACCACTCGAAGCTGGGAGGGGGCTTCCAGGTCACAGATAGGCGAGAGACAAACTGCTGCATTCTTTTGAGTTTCTGATTAGCTTTTCCAAAGGAGCCAGTCAGATATGTGTTCATCTCAGTGAGCAGAGGGATGACTTTGAATAGACTGGGAGGCAGGTTTGCCCTAAGCAGTTCCCAGCTCGACTTTTCCTTTTAGCTTAGTGATTCTGGGGTCCCAATATTTATTTTCCTTTCATACCTCCTACTTCCTTTTTCCTTCCCCCCTACCCCACATTGCCTTTACTGTGCAGGGTTCTATTCCAGCCAGCTTGGACACTAGGCTTGTTGAAATTCAGTTTAGAATTTAAAGAGAGAAGAGGAAGGTTGGGGCTTGAGGTGTGTGCTGGACCCAGATCATACAGCCTTGAGAAATCCCCAGAGGACAGATGTCTAAGGTGGGACATGAATTGACAATTAGCTTACCAGCTTCACCTGAACCCAGGTTTGACCCCAGAACCGTGCCAGCATTTCCCAATCTCATTTGGAGCTGAGCAGACCAGGATGGCTCCCATGAATGAGTCCATATGCTGGACGGGAACCAGCCTCCCATGGTGTAAGAGCTGTTGGTGGTTAAGGGCTGAATTGTGTCCGCCACCAAATTCTCAGGTTGAAGTCCTAACACCGAGTACCTCAGAATGTGACAGTATTTGAAGATAGGGCCTTTTAAGAGTTAAGAGTTAATTAAGGTCAAATGAGGTCATATGTGTGAGTCTTTTTTTTTTTTTTTTTTTTTGAGACGGAGCCTCGCTCTGTCACCCAGGCTGGAGTGCAATGGCATGGCACGATCTCAGCTCACTGCAACCTCCACCTCCCAGGTTCAAGCAATGCTTATGCCTCAGCCTCCCAAGTAGCTGGGATTAGAGGCGTGCACCATCACGCCCAGCTAATTTTTGTATTTTTAGTAGAGACGAGGTTTCACCATGTTGGCCAGGCTCGTCTCAAATTCCTGACCTCAAGAGATCCAGCCGCCTCTGCCTCCGAAAGTGCTGGGATTACTGGCGTGAGCCACTACGCGCTGGTGCCCACTGCAGGCATTCATTAATTAGAGGCCAGGGGTACTGTTTAACATTCTGCAATGCACAAGACAACCCTGCCCCCCCAACAAATGTGTGTGGGTCTTAATCCAATGTGGCTGGTGTCCTTATGAGAAGAGACTAAGACACAGACACACGCAGAAGAGAGACCAACCACGTGAAGACACCGAAAGATGACGGTCATCTACAAGCCAAGGAGAGAGGACTTAGAAGGAATCAATCCTGCTGACACCTTGATCTTGGACTTCCAGCCTCCAAAACTGTGAGAAAATAAATTTCTGTTGTTCAAGCTACCCAGTATTTGGTACTTGGTTATGGCAGCCCCAGCAAACTAATACGTTAGGGTTTTTGTTTGTTTGTTTGTTTTTAGAAATTGAGGTACAGAGTTGGGTGTGAAGATTTCTGGAGATCAGTGTTGGAAAATCCTACAAGAACAAGAGGAAAGGCCAGGCATGGTGGCTCACACCTGTAATCCCAGCACTTTGGGAGGCTGCAGAGGATGGATCACTTGAGGTCAGGAGTTCAAGACCAGCTTAGCCAACATGGTGAAAACCCACCTCTACGAAAAATTAAAAAATTAGGTGGGCATGATGGCACGGGTGCCTGTAATCCCAGCTACTCGGGAGGCTGGGGCTGGAAAATCTCTTGAGCCTGGGAGGCAGAGGATGCAGTGAGTCAAGATCATGCCACTGTCCTCCAGTTTGGGTGACAGAGCGAGACTCAGTCTCAAAAAAGAAAAAAAAAAAAAAAAGAACGTGAGGAAGGCAGAATTGGGCAGAGTGAGAAGCTGCATTCGGTGAGGTTGCAACCAACATGGAGTTTTGGAGCTGGGATGCCCTGCCCTGCAGCACTGTTCCAAATTGAGGCAAGGGACCTTTGTTTTCCTACATCAGTCATTCTCAAGGTGAAGGCAGTGTGATTTTGCTCCCAAGGAGGTGTATGGCTGTCACACTGGGAAGCAGGGATGGCGAGTGCCCACCGCAGCATTCATTAATTAGAGGCCAGAGGTGCTGTTTAGCATTCTACAATACACAAGACAACCTTGCCCCCTAACAAAGAACCATCCAGCTCAAATGTCCACAGTGCTGAGATTGAGAAACTCTGCTTACATCAAGGAGCCACTGGCCATGGGCTGCTCTTGCAAGCAGATCCTGGCAGCTTAGGGCAATTCCCAGTGTGGTGTGTAGCTGTGAGCAGTCAGCAGCTCCTGTTCCCAACAGGTTGGAAATGGGTGTGTTTGCCATGAAGAGAGGATCTCAGCAGAGCAGAGTAACTCTCTGGCCCCTCAGACTGCTCTTTCTTATGTTATAAAAATAATGACCTACCATATTTAGGACCTGATACAGTTTGGATATTTGCTTTGCTCAAATCTCAGTGCTGAAATGTAATCCCGCATGTTGGAGGTGGGCCTTGGCAGGAGGTGATTGGATAATGGGGATGGATTTCTCATGAATGGTTTAGCACCGTCCCCTTGATGCTGTCCTCATGATAGTGAGTTCCCATGAGAGCAGGTTAAAAGTGTTGCAAAAAATATAAAAAATAAAAATAAAAAAGCATATAACAGGCCAGGCCCGGTGATTCACGCCTATAATCCCAGCACTTTGGGAGGCTGAGGCAGGCGGATTGCCTGAGCTCAGGAGTTCAAGACCAGCCTAGGCAACATGGCAAAACACTGTTTCTACTAGAAATACAAAAAATTAGCTAAGCATGGTGGCACATGCTTGTAGTCCCTGCTACTCGGAGGCTGAGGCGCCAGAACCTAGGAGGGGGAGGTTGCAGTGAGCCGAGATTGTGCCACTGCACTCCAGCCTAGGCGACAGAGCAATATTATCTAAAATATATATATAATATTCAAATATATATATTTATATATATATATTTAAATATATATATATTTATATATATATTTAAATATATATATTCTCTCTCTATATATAGATATAGATCTCTATCTCTCTATCTATAGAGAGAAACAAAAATAAAATAAATGGAAGTCTGTGGCACCTGCCCCGGTCTCTCTTGTTCCTGCTCTAGCCATGTAAGACATGTCTGCTTCCCCTTCGCCTTCCGCCATGATTCAAAGTTTCCTGAGACCTTCCCAGAAGTCAAATAGCTGTCAGCACCTTGTTTCCTGTACAGCCTGCAGGACTCTGAGCCAATTAAACCTCTTTTCTTTATAAATTACCCTGTCTCAGGTATTTCGTTATAGCAATGCAAGAACGACCTAATGTAAGACCCTATCCTGTAGGCTTTACATATATTATCTCGCGTAAGCCTCATACAAAGCCCAAGAGGTGGTTTTCATCGCCCCATTTTATAGTACAGGAATCTGAGACTTAGAGAAGGTTAATCACTCACCTAAGATTATTGAGCTTGTCAGTTACAGGACCAGAATTTGAATCCAGGACTGTCAGCCTTCAACCTCTGGCTTTTTTGCAAATAGGAGGGACAACATTTGCTAAAACAAGAGCAACACTCATAGGAGGAGGAAGAGGATGAACTGCAAGCTCAGCCTGGAATGAACATAGAGCCCAGGCTCAGAGCAGCACGAAGCCCTGAAACAATGTCTGATATTGTGCGAACATTCCAAGGCCAGACCTGAGCTCAGGATTCCTGGAGAGAAGCCTCCTGCCACCTTCCTATCCGCAAATGTTAATGGGTTATGAAAAATAAGCCCTCTCACCAGGAGGACTTTTCTTTTTTCCCTCCTCAAGGAGAATGCATGGACCTTTAGACTTTGCATGGTAACAGTAATTATAAAAAAGGAAAAAAAAAACACTTTCTGGTAGTCAATTGTATAAAAATAATTTTATTTACTACTGTAAATAAAGTAGTGCAAAGAGTAGTTTGGACCAACAATATTGCATTATTGATTTATTTACTACCTTAGCAGCATGTAGTATACAGACATTCTGCTCTTCCTCTTCCTCTCTAACACACACACACACACACACACACAGACACACACATCCCCGTACAGACTCAGGCAGGCATAAGGGGTAGGGATGAAACTATAAGCTAAAGGCTTACTTTCTGTATATTCCATTGCTGCCAGTCTATTCTAACGGGTAACTCATGGAGAAGACTACAGTTAAGTACTAAGAATCTTCTAAATGTAAGTTCATGGATTGCAATTGAAATGTAAAAGATACCCGACAATGCCATTAAATGATTCGGAAGTGCTACGACCCTAGAAAAATTCAAGGAGAAAAATGTAAACCAATTTACAAAGGGATCGCCCTCCCTGCATTTCCAGACATAAACAATTTATTTCAGGGTGTCTTATAACTGCTAGGTCTTAGAAGTCAAAGAGAAATCTATCAATTCGGCTTTGAGGAACAGGGCTGTGGCAAGCACAGGTACCAAAATATTATCTACCTTGTAGAGTAGTCATAATTTTCTGTTCTTCAATAAAGGGATGAACCACGCACTATGATTCTTAAGACACATCTTAGTGTATAAGAATCCAGATCTGCCACAGGGCAAGCTATGACTCCTAATACATAGGATCACTAGAACAAAAGTCTGTGATGGCCCAGTAAACTTCCCCACATGCCCTGTGATCAAGATGTTCCTTGTATGTGTTTGATGACCTTTGGTATTACCACTGACTGATCTGGGTACTTCCTTGTAATTTGACTTTAAAAAAAAATGACACCAATTGCAAAATTTGCATCCAGTTGACAAGACATTTAAGGTGTTTATCAGGATCATGCCCTGGCCCCAGCTTCCCAATACCAGCTGTTGAAAAGATTCTCTCTCATCTGGAGAGAACTGGAGTGCACAGTTCACCCACGTGGCTCTGGGTTATTAGTTACTGTGGGCTGGTCTTGGTCAGAGGCAGCTGCAGCTGGAGTCACAGCTGGACTTGCAGTGGACGTGGCAGTGTCTGGGGAGGCCTGGGATGGTCTTGGAGGGGGATCGCTCGCTGCAGAGACACATGCACAACAGGTGCTGAATACTCAAAACAGTGCATTCAGAATGTACAACCACACCTAGAGATTCTGGCAAGCGAGGAGAGATGCATCTAGTCTAACGACCCTGACACTAACTAGCCAGGCAACTCTGGACCCATTATCTAAGTTTAAGAAGATGCCACCACATGCTGACAATCTGATTTCTAAATAAAAACCCTTCAAGAGTTTCACCTCCAAGTGCCGATGCTCATCCCCAAGGGGACATTCTAGGAAGTTCAAGAATGGGTCCCCAAACTTCTGGCTTTTCTGGATATATGCAGGAATTCTTCGGGCCCCTTCCAGTACCTACAGAAGAGGTCGTGGATTCCAATACTCTTCTGAAAGAATAGGAGAGTGATGGGGAGGGGCAGGATGTTGTAGAACGATGTGACCTTTCTAAGTCATGAAAGCCACTACTCTGGCAAGTGATCTAGTGATTAGAGCCCCAGTGATGAGGTACAAAGACCATTTTGCAACAGTCAGGAGAACTGGGTTGGACAAGTCTCATTTATCTTATGCTAACAAGTGACCTTGGGATAGATAGAGATGGCAGACATTTTGGTTGTAAAATATTTGAGTCTCCTGGGCCTCGGTTTTGTCACCTGTGAATTGAGAGTCTTGGATTAGATGATCTTGAAACCCACTTTGATCCTAAGATTTACCTTCCTGATGATCTCTGAGGAAGTTAATGAAGTACTAAGGCATGTATTTTCAAGCTCAGGGTAATGTTTAAATCACCATGGTAACAAGATAAATCAGCAATCAGTTTTCTGATTTAAAAAAAAACAAGTGCCAATGTGTAAATGTAGGAAGGATGCATAATTAGCATTGCCACCATTTAAAGCTTTGCTAAGAGCATAGTAAAAATATTCGATGTTTCTACAGGAAGTTAGTAATTATCTTTGTGAGGACTCCCCCTCTTCCACTGGGGGGTTTGCAATCACCGCACAAGCCCCCCACAGCCTGGCCTAATTTTAAAGTGGCCTCTTTGTCTCTGCTCACCTGGAATGTGTGCTAATTTTATTACTGGACTAGAATCAAGGTAACCAGGACAATAAGCATGCTGTTTAAAAAATTATAGAGTATATTCCAGAGCCAAATAGGAGTGATTTGTGAATTATTTGCTCCCTGGGGGACATTTTCTGTACATTAGTGAGAATTATCAAGAACTGGCCCAAACTGCGGCCCATGGACCAAACATAGTCATTGCTTGTTTTTGTATGGCTCATGGTTTAAAAACAGTTTTTACAATTTTACACAGTTGAACAGAAAAAGAGTAATATTTCGTGACGTGAAAAATATATGAAATTCAAATTTTGCAACCATAGTAAAGATTTATTAGAAACCCAGCCACAGGCCAGGTGCCATGGCTCACGCCTGTAATCCCAGCACTTTGGGAGGCCCAGGCGGGTGGATAACCTGAGGTCAGGAGTTTGAGACCAGCCTGGCCAACATGGTGAAACCCCGTCTCTACTAAAAATACAAAAATTAGCCGGGCGTGGTGGCAGCTCCCAGCTACTCGGGAGGCTAAAGCAGGAGAATTGCTTGAACCTGGGAGGCCGGAGGTTGTGGTGAGCTGAGATCTTGTCACTGCACACCAGCCTGGGCGACAGAGCGAGACTCTGTCTCAAAAAAAAAAAAAAGAAGAAGAAAGAAACCCAGCCACAATGGCTGCTTTTCAGCTACCAGCAGAGTGGAGTAGTTGTGACCAAGACAGCCCTGAAGGCCCAAAATATTTATTATCTGGTCCTTTACAGAAAAAGTTTGCTGATCTCTGCTGTTGTTAGGAAGAACATCTGCTTGCCGACTGACCAGACGGAAGCAAAAAAGAAAGAATACGTGGGACTATGTTGGATTCATCCTGAAATGAGAGAATGTTTGCACAAAGGAGGTATAAAGGGGAAAGCCCTAGAAATTGCATGCTATAAGTAAGATCATGCCTACTTCATCTGGACCTCTGGATCTAGCAGAGACCAGATTCGTGTCACTGAAATACTTTTCAGGAGTGGAGATACTGGTAAGATGTCAAGCTAATGAGATAGGACAGAGTACAACCTCCTCATGAAATCTCTCTGACTATAAGGCTACTGCTTTCTTCATAAGCACTACTTTGTGATATTTTACTATAATTTTAGTAGAAACCTCATTAGCTGGAAATATAGATGACAGGAAACAGCAGGGAGAGGTTTAATTAATCTTATACATATCACCTTACTCTTTTTAAAAGAACATTAGGCTAACCACTTAGCTGGAAGGAATGAGTTGTCTTAAATTATAAATGTATTGAATAGGTTGACGTTGGTTTAAAAGGTTACCTAGTTGTACCGAGGAGCTAGCAGTTCTACAAATCTTGCTCTATATGGTGTATTCTATTGAGACATAAAGTTGACACGATATTAGTAAGGCAGGGCTCTTTCTTTGAAATAGTGACTTCTATTTTCCACTTCTGTTCTCGCCTTTAGCTTCCTTCAGGCAGCTGGCCAGGCTCTGTGAATTTTTGGTCTCAGGGGAGGTTTGTGGCGGGGCAGAAGTGGAGACGGCTCCAGACATATACTTTACTTTGGGATTTTTTGTTTTTCAAAAGCCTGATCCATTAAGGCAATTACGCTTGGTGTACCCTCCCAAAGAGTGGACAAGGAGAGTGCTTTTGAGATGCAACAGGTGAGGAAAGGAGCTTTTTGGAGTCCTTGGGTTGTACCCACAGCAGGGCATCTACCTTGCCCCATCAGCAATCAGAAATGAAGACTTAGGAGAAGAAAGGCTAATGATGCTTGGCTTTGGCAAAGATGATGGAGTTCCCAGGTGACCCAGAAGCTGCAAAGCCAGTGGACCTGGGGGAACAATGTAGGCCCAGAGTGATGTGTGTTCTGCTATCAGGCCGGTGACTATCTGAATGACCCTAGGGCCACCCAAACCCAAGGACCTTTCCACCACCATAGGAGGTATAAGCAGCAAGAAAGACTGAGCTGCCTGGTGGGATGTGAGCCAGGAGTCAAACACAAGTTCCCTTGAAGGAAAGAATACGTATATTTATATGTATTCTTCATATATAAAAATAAATATATGTTCATTATATATAAATATGTATTCTTTATATATATAAGTATATATGATGAAGATCAAGACATTGACTAATCTATTGAAAGTACCAATTGAGCTATCTTGGTGTGTTTGATAGATCAGCCAATGTTTTTGTTGAAATGCTTTAAAAAATAGTTGAATGGACCGGGTGCGGTGGCTCACGCCTGTAATCCCAGCACTTTGGGAAGCCAAGGCAGGCAGATCACGAGGTCATGAGTTGGAGACCAGCCTAACCAACATGGTGAAACCCTGTCTACTAAAAATACAAAAATTAGCTGGGTGTGGTGGCGTGCACCTGTAATCTCAGCTACTCAGGAGGCTGAGGCAGGAGAATCGCTTGAACCCAGGAGGCAGAGGTTGCAGTGAGCCGAGATCAGGCCACTGCACTCCAGCCTGGGCGACAGAGTAAGACTCCATCTCAAAAAAAAAAAAAAAAAAAAATAGTTGAATGGGCCAGGTGCAGTGGCTCACGCCTGTAATCCCAATACTTTGGGAGGCTGAGTCAGGTGGATCACTTGAGGTCAGGAGTTCAAGACCAGCATGGCCAACATGGTGAAACCCAGTCTCTACTAAAAGTACAAAAATTAGCTGGGTGTGGTGGCGGGCGCCTGTAGTCCCAGCTATTCCGGAGGCTGAGGCAGGAGAATCGCTTGAACTCAGGAGGCGGTGGTTGCAGTGAGCCGAGATCGCGCCACTGCACTCCAGCCTGGGCAATAGGGTGAGACTCCATCTCCGAAAAAAAAAAAAAAAAAGTTGAATGTTTTAGAAAGAGTCTAACAGCAAAGAAAAACATACTGGGCTTTGGTCATTGTGTCTGTTTCTGAGGTAAATCAAGCTATTTATGTGTAGGCGTTACCTAGTGTCAGCATGCTTGAATTGCAGGTCAAGTGCCCCAGAGGACATACTCCTAGGGAACTACCAGCTAACATTTGTGATTTTGTTTAGTTTTTGAGATGGAGTTTTGCTCTTGTTGCCCACCCTGGAGTGCAATGGAGCAATCTCGGCTCTCTGCAGCCTCTGCCTCCCAGCTTCAAGCGATTCTCCTGCCTCGGCCTCCCAAGTAGCTGGAATTACAGGCATGCGCCACCATGCCCAGCTAATTTTTGTATTTTTAGTAGAGACGGGGTTTCACCATATTGGTCAGATTGGTCTAAAACTCCTAACCTTAGGTGATCTACCTGCCTTCGCCTCCCAAAGTGCTAGGCGTGAGCCAGTGCGCCCAGCCCATTTGTGGAGTTTTAAACACTTTACATTGTGTTACCTCATTTGGTTATCTCAACTACAACAGGCAGTGGGTGTACTACTATTTCTGCTATTTACAGAAGAGGGAACTGAGGCACAGATAGGCTCCTTCCTTTGCCCAAGGTCACATAGCTAGCTAGTGGCAGGGCCAGAATCTTAGCAGCACGCCTCCCACACCGATGCTGTTAACCACCATCCTGCACTGCTAGCCTTCTGAATGCAGGTCAATTTAATGTGGCAAATGCCATGACGTGTCAACTATGTATCACAGAGCATATAAACTCAGGAGGAAAATGAAGGTAGTTGGAGCTGAACACAAAATGGATGGACAGCTCAACTGCAAGTCTTGACTATAAATCATTAATTTTTAAAAACAACTGACTGGAAAAAATGCAAATCACAAAATGACAAAGCTCTCTAACTTATAGCAACAATCCTCACCCAAAGCTGCTGACGGGAGGCTCCTAACTCTCAAATACATTTCCTCTTTTTTACACTGTCAGTCAGCACCCAGAGTTCATTATTAAGTTTGTTTCACAACACCATGGCTGCTACATGCACCCATCCCTGTCTTCCCCCAGCTGTGGGGCAGATCTCAGGACCTTGTGCACCAGCTCACTGGGGAGACACCATATGGTAGGAACTTGGTTTCTGAGCAGCATCGCCTTTGCAGCAGCTTCTCCTCAGCTCCTCCGTGCCTCGATTCCCCTGCCCCATCATCCCATCAGCTCCACTGTACTGCTGGAGTACCTTCCTACTTAAAAATTATTGACAGGCCAGGCACAGTGGCTTACACCTGTAGTCCCAGCACTTTGGGAGTCCAAGGCAGGTAGATCACGTAAGGTCAGGAGTTCGAGACCAGCCTGGCCAACATGGCGAAAGCCCGCCTCTACTAAAAGTACAAAAATCAGCTGGGGGTGGTGGCGTGCACCTGTAATTCCAGCTACTCAGGAGGCTGAGGCAGGAGAATCACTTGAATCTGAGAGGAGGAGGTTGCAGTGAGCCGAGATTGTACCACTGTACTCCAGCCTGGGTGACAGTGAGACTCTGTCTCAACATAAATAAATAAATAAATAAATAAATAAATAAATAAATAAGGTCGGATGCAGTGGCTCACACCTGTAATCCCAGCACTTTGGGAGGCTGAGGTGGGTGGATCACCTGAGGTCAGGAGTTTGAGACCAGCCTGACCAACATGGAGAAACTCTGTCTCTACTAAAAATACAAAATTAGCCAGGCATAGTGGTGCATGCCTGTATTCCCAGCTACTCAGGAGGCTGAGGCAGGAGAATCGCGTGCACCTGGGAGGCAGAGGTTGTGGTGAGTTGAGATTGCACCATTGCATTCCAGCCTGGGCAACAAGAGTGAAACTCAATCTCAAAAATATATAAATAAATAAATAAATATAAAAATTATTGACAGATTTGCACTTTGATGAGGCCTTTTAAAAATGCAAAAATAATTTACTACAACTTTTTTTTTTTTTTTGAGACAGGGTCTCGCTCTGTTGCCCAGGCTGGAGTGTGGTGGTGCAGTCTCGGCTCACTGCAACCTCTATCTCCAGGGTTCAAGCGATTCTCATGCCTTGGCTTCCCAAGTAGCTGGGATTACAGGCACGTGTCACGATGCCCAGCTAATTTTTGTATTTTTAGTAGAGATGGGGTTTTTGCCATGTTAGCCAGGCTGGTCTTGAACTCCTGACCTCAGGTGATCCACCCACCTCGGACTCCTAAAGCGCTGGGATTACAGGAGTGAACCACCATACCCGTCCCATATTTCAATTCTTAACATTAGTTCTAACGGGGCTGCAGGTACCACTGTCGGGGCACATTTTGGAAATGTGTAGAGTTTTTTTCTTTTTCTTTTTTTTTATACTTCTCGGCCCTTACTACTCAAAGTATGCTCTTACCAAACAGCAGTGTGTGCACCATCTAGGAGCTTGCTAGAAATGCCAAATCTCAGGGCTTACCTACTGAACCAAAACCTACTGAGCCAGAATCTGCATTTAATAAGAACCCTGGATGATTCATATGCACATTAAAATTAATAAGCACTGGGCTAGAATGTACTTATTGAAATCAATATTATTTTATTACAATTAGTTTCTTTTTATTTCCCCTTTATATTGCTATTAGAGCCCTATATGGATTTTTAAAAATGTGTGTAGATGGGTTAATTATCATGAATTACATTTCAAGGTACTAAAAAATATGTTTCAAAATATTTCCTATGTGAGAGGCAATGGGTTTGAGGTAGATGACAATCACTGTTTTAAAGTATTGTGATTCTGAAAATAAGCTTGAAATTCTGCTGTGCTACATCCATTCTTAATCTTTTTTTTTTTTCTTCTACTTTTTTAGAGACCGGGTCTCATTCTGTTGCCCAGGCTGGAGTGCCATGGTATGATCATAGCTCACTGCAGCCTTGAACTTCTGGGTGCAAAAAATTCTCCTGCCTCAGCCTCCCCAGTAGCCGGGACTGCAGGCATGTGCAATGACACCTGGCTAATTTTTATTTTATTTTATTTTAGAAATGGGGTCTCGCTATGTTGCCCAGGTTGGTCTCAAACCCCTGAGCTCAAGTGATCCTCCCTCCTGGTCCTGTCAAAGTGTTGGAATTATAGGAGTGAGCCACTGTGTCTGGTCTCCTGGTCTTTATTTCCTTATTTGGGCAAGCTACTTCGCCTCTCTGCCTCAGTTTCCTCATCTGTAAAATAAAGGGCATAGAATTAAATAATTTTATGATCCTATCCAGACATAGCCTTCTTTAGGCTGGTCAAGCAGGAATTAGGTATGTGCTTGAGAAAGCAATTGAAAAAGTTTGAGAAAAACGACAAAAATGTGTGAAAGAACTATGGGGACATAGGAAGAGCAAAACATCACAGGACAGGAGAGACACGGAGACAAGAATGTGGACAGACTGATAATGAAGGCATGGAGACAGAAAAAAGAGATGACTTCTGATCAAAGCAATTCCACCCGCCCATGAATTTTCATGGCTACCAGCTGGCATAAAATCATAAAGACAAATTTCAGCTTCTCTAACGGAATCGCATTTGTAATAATCATCACAATATTTCTACAAAGTAAAAATGACAAAGATAATTTGAAATGGAAAACACTGACAAGATGCAAAATAAATGACTATACCTGGCAACAAATTTAGGGATGGGACAGAATTTGCATGAGTGAAGTTTATTAACCGGCAGACTACGGGGCATCAAGCCTGGAAGGTTTTGATGGGTCCCTGTTAACCTCCTCAGGTAAATCAGAGAGAAATGATTTCGCATTAGCTTCTTGCAATAGTGACTTCCTTCTCACCGTGGAAGAGACGGTGACGTGCACCCCTTTCACTTTCCATTATCTGCTACACAAATAACAGCTATGCAAATGCTCCAATGCCATGTCTAGTCCTAATCTATCCATTTGTAAATGTCTCTGTTTGCCTTCATGAGTTCTTATATCCTTTTGTAGCCAGCCGAGATGGTAAAAAATCAGTTTTCTTGTCTCTTGAGAGACCAGAGTCGTCTGTGGGTGTGAGTACCTACTATGCATGAGTTATCACAAATGACATGACTGGGGCCTTCCTCTTACTCAGCTTATGGTCTAATAGAGGAGATAAATGTAAGAGCTAACATTTATTGAGAAGGTTTTGTATGCCAGATAAATATAACAGCTAACGTTTAACTACAGTCGTCATTTTGGTAACTATCTTATGTGCATTTTTTTTCACTTAATATTTTTTTCATTTTATGTTCCTAGGAAGTAGCTACTCTCATAACCTCATTGTATTGATGAGAAATTTGGGGATCAGGAAGGTTAAATAACTTGCCATGAGTCATACAGCTAATGAGTAGCTAAGCCTGGACTCTAAGCCCAAACAGAAGCAAGTAGGGCTCCCTTGTCCTTAACTATTCTATACTAGCTCAGAAAAATAACAATGATTAGTGGAAACCATGCTCAGCTAAATGCCCATTTTACGATTCCTGCTTAGTCCCTCCCTCTGAGTCCATGTGGCCGAGGATTTTTATTCATTGCGAGTGTTTGTTTATCCTCTTACACATCTGATTGCTTGACTGAAATAAAAGGGAAGACTTCATGCTGCCAGGGGCTTTGGCGCTGTGTTTTCAGGCACACAGAGGCAGAATTCTGATAGATAAATTTTCAATGGAAGAAGTTGTATTAGGTCAGAAAATCCTTATTTTGAGGCTGGGTGCAGTGGCCCACGCCTGTAATCCCAGCACTTCAGGAGGACGAGGCAGCCAGATCACCTGAGGTCAGGAATTCGAGACCAGCCTGGCCAACATGGTGAAACCCCATCTCTACTAAAAATACAAAAATTAGCCGGGTGTGGTGGCACACACCTGTAGTCCCAGCTACTCGGGAGGGTGAGGCAGGACAATTGCTTGAACCTGGAAGGCAGAGGTTGCAGTGAGCTGAGATCACACCACTGCACTCCAGCCTGGGCGA
Source organism: Hylobates moloch (assembly GCF_009828535.3). NCBI lineage: Eukaryota > Metazoa > Chordata > Mammalia > Primates > Hylobatidae > Hylobates > Hylobates moloch. The sequence goes on along the minus strand of NW_026652292.1, from coordinate 60,074,855 downwards.
CAGAACGAGACTCCATCTCAAAAAAAAAAAAAAATGATAAAATAAAAAATAAAATCCTTATTTTGAAAAATACAATAGTAACTTTATGGCCTCCCACCAGCCAGGAATTTCATACACCTCTAGAAGGATTCCCACCCTGTGAAGACCACCCTAGGGATAGGAGATAGCATGACCAACGGCACCAGGAGGGAAAACCCAATTTTTCCGGGAGACCAAAAAAAAAAAAAACAAAAAAAACCCTGCTTTTTTTTTTTATATATATTGCTTTTGCTTTTTATAAATCTTTACCTGAGACAGACTGGAAATATTGCACAGTCCAGGCGATCAATATGGATAGCAGAAAGGTTCCCAGAAAGTAGATCTGCAAACATCAGAAGCACGCATTAGTGACTGACAAAGGGCAGGGGCCACAAGGGTGGGGCCGGTGGGAGATGAAACCTACCAGGGCTGAGTGCAGGATAGCGCCCCAGAGAAGCCGCAAGTGCAGGTAAAGCCAGGCCAAGGAGCAGGGGCTGAAGGACTCCTCGTTACTGTGGCTCCAGCACCTGCAGACAAAGCCCAGGGCATCTTGACGTGTCAGCCAACTTTGGTGGCACGACTCAGGACTGGCATTTTCAGATCCACAAACCTACATTCTTCTGCTTTTGGACAAATGAGCACACTCAACTGACAAAGATGAGAGACAAAGAAATAAAGCCAGTGGCCAAATAAGTGGTTTGGCCTGATCTGAAATTCTAGAATCCCAGGAGAAATTTTAGAAAAAGGTCAGTTTTATCCTTAACTAAGAGTCAAGTCTGTTCTGCTGTGATGACAGCAAAAACTTAAAAATAAATAAAATAAAAGTCAAGCAAGACACTGAAGCACAGGACCCGCTAGAACAGTATTTCTGTTTAAAGCACAGATGAAGGAATGCCTCATCTTTCAAAAAAGCATCGACTAATTAGGCCGGGCATGGTGGCTCACACCTGTAATCCCAGCACTTTGGGAGGCTGAGGCAGGTGGGTTACTTGAGGCCAGGAGTTCGAGACCAGCCTGGCCAACATGGTGAAACCCTGTCTCTATTAAAAACACAAAAATTAGCCTGGTGTGATGGTGCACACCTGTAATCCCAGCTACTCAGGAGGCTGAGGCATGAGAATCACTTGAACCCAAGAAGTGGAGGTTGCAGTGAGCTGAGATCGCATCACTGCACTCCAGCCTGGGTGACAGAGCCAGGCCCTGTCTCAAAACAAACAAACAAGAGACAAGCATGGGCTAATTGGATTGTTATTCTTTCCATTCTCATGGAAATTTCTGGTCAGCCCTTGAACTTCAGATCAAGTACCTTCTATATCTTAAACTTCAGATATTAGAAAAGAGAAATACACTCGGGTCTGGCTGAATGTTTTCTAGCAGAAGAAAATCCTGGGCTTTTTCTTTCTTTTCTTTTCTTTCTTTTAGTAGAGATGAGGTTCCACCAGGTTGGCCAGGCTGGTCTCAAACTCTTGACCTCAAGTGATCTGCCCGCCTCAGCCTCCCAAAGTGCTGGGATTACAAGTATGAGCCACGGTGCCCTGCCTTTTGTTTTTGTTTGTTTTTTTTTAAATAACAATTTACATTACAATATAAGGGTAAAGCTAACTTTAACCAAGAAGCGAACATCATCTACTTGGGTTCCTCAGATTCCACAGTTCTAGAGGCTCTGAGCTCACCTTTCGTACAGTTCCTGGAGAATGGAGATGTTATTAGAATGGAGAGTTGAGTCAATTTCCAAGAAATCCAAGATATGGTGTGGGATTATAGTACCTTCCTCAATTAGCAGGGCCAGGTTAAAAAATCCCTAAAAACAAGCCACAAACCAAACTCATCAACTCCTTGAAATAAAACCTAGAAACACACTCTTTATCAGAATGTAAACGTTTACAACCTGTAAAAATTTTTTTAAGTCTCTAGAGCCAGATGGTTTTGTCATCTTCATTGATGAATTGTTTCCCTAAATATATGCATCTGAGAAATTTATTTGCAGGAGAACCAGGAGGCTTTCAGAAGCTGCTGTGTCCCATCTGCTCCGAAGCCAGTCAACCGGGAGATCTGTCCTTTCTCGCTCACTCTCTCAAAACAGAACTTACTGGAAAACGTGCCCTTGTATCATAAATGAAACAAGAATACTGAGTCGAATGCCACATCCATTGCCTACAGACTATGCCACATCCATTGCCTACAGACTATGCCCTCGGTTGCCATAGCCCTGTTGGAAATCTGACAAAATATTTCTGTGGCTAGGGCGGCTTCCAATGACTGGCATCCCAAGGCGGTGCCTCCCTTGCACAGGATCACCTAAGGGCACTCATCTCAACTTTCCTAGGCTGGTGCAGAAACCTCTTCTCGAGACTCCTCTTGGTACAGATTCCCACTATGGTATATTTTCCTATCTCTTCCTCTGACACCTTGTTCTTGATCCTTAGAGGTAGGACCTGTCTTATTGGGCTATACGGATCCAATAAAATAAACACAGTTAGAGGGCCCGACCATAGACATGCTTCATAAAGGATGGGTACTATTACACTACCTGGAGAATGCACACCCTCCATCACGAGCTGAGCAGGTGGCCAGATTAAGAAACAAGCAGAAAACGATGTGGTACTTACCATTAGAACTTGACCAATTAAACTGGATTGTTGCCATTGAAAGAACTCAGGTTCATGTTTTTTGTGTTTTGTTTTTAACTTCTATTTCAACTTTAGGGCTATATGTACAGGTTTGTCATATAGATTATTTTGTTACGTGTTATGGGGGTTTGTTGTACATATTATTTTGTCACCCAGGTACTAAGCCTAATACCTATTTGCTATTTTTCCTGATCCTCCCTCCTTCCAACCTCCACCCTTAGGTGTAGTCTTAGGTCTATTGTTCCCTTCTATGTGCCCATGTGTTCTCATCATTTAGCTCCCACTAAGTGAGAATATGGGGTGTTTGGTTTTCTGCTCCTGCATAGTTTGCTAAGGATAATGGCTTCCAGCTCCATCCATGTTCCTGCAAAGGACATGATGTCATTCTTTTTTATGACTGCATAGTATTCCATGGTGTATATGTACCATATTTTCTTTATCCCATCTACCGTTGATGGGCATTTGGGTTGATTCTATGTCTTTGCTATTGTGAATCGTGCTGCAGTGAACATAGATGTGCATGTGTCTTCATAACAGAACGATTTACATTCCTTTGGGTATATACCCAGTAATGAGATTGCTGGGTCAAATGGGAGTTCTGTTCTTAGGCCTTTGAGGAATTGCTACACTGCTTTCCACAATGGTTGAACTAATTTACACTCCCACCAATAGTGTATAAGTGCTCTTTCTCTTTGCAACCTCACTGGCACCTGTTCTTTTCTGACTTTTTAATAATAACCATTCTGACTGGTGTGAGATGGTGTCTCACTGCGGTTTTGATTTGCACTTCTCTAATGACATGATCACATCTAATGGCTTATATCTTCCCTCTGACCCTGCCTCTTAGTTGCCTCTGATAACAATCTAAATGAAAATTATCATTTACCAGGCTGTATACTCCAGGACTTTCACAACCATAGTACATAGCAATCACGATAAAAATACCAGCAGCTCACATTTTGAGTGCCTGCCATATGCGAGGCATTGTTCTGTTTTTTATATTTATTCATTTAACCCTCATAACAACAAATTGATATAGGTAGTATTATCCTCCCTATTTTACAGATGAGGAAACTGAGGCACAGACTGGTTAAACAACTTGCCCAAGGTTACACAGCTGGAAAGTGGCAGAGCTGGGGCATCAAACACAAGAGGACAGAGTGCAGAATCTCAAATCTTAAACTTCACCAAGGTGCCAAGAATAACCTCTAAATAGATGGAGCACTAAGTATCTTTCAGATGCGCACACACATTTACACTCACACAACAGCAGGAAATAGACTACTTCTGCACTCTTTGAAAGGAAGGCACTTTAAAATTTGAGGTATTAAGAGAAAAGAAAAAAATGGCTTTATGAATTTTTTTTTTTTTGAGTGCAATGGTGTGATCTCGACTCAATGCATCCTCTGCCTCCCGGGTTCAAGCGATTCTCCTGCCTCAGCCTCCTGAGTAGCTGGGATTACAGGTGCCCACAACCACGCCTGGCTAATTTTTGTATTTTTAGTAGAGATGGGGTTTCTCCATGTCAGCCAGGCTGGTGTCAACCTTCTGACCTCAGATGATCTGCCCACCTTGGCCTCCCAAAGTGCTGGGACTACAGGGTTGAGCCACTGTGCCCGGCTGGCTTTATGAAATTTTAAAGTCTCTAATCAGTGGAATAATACCAAGATTAAAATAAGTGGGAAAATAGAGTAGGGGAATAGTTGTATGCAATGTAATAGCTTAAGGTTCATTATCTACTAGATAAATATATAAAGAACTAATTATGGTTTACATTTTTAAAAGTGTCAAAATTCCAAGAGATAAACAGGCAAAGAATAAGAATAGAAAATTTACAGAAAAGAAAATGTGAAAAGCAAATTATCATAAACAAGTATATGTAAAAGTGTCCATCATCACTAGTAATTAAGTAAATGCAAGTTAAAAACAGTAAGAAAGTATCAACATATCATTATTCAATTAGCAAAATTAAATCATGAAAGCATCCAGTTGCTGGTAAGATTTCAGTCATCCTTCTCTACTTAACCACTGATCGGTGAGGTATGAAATGGAAAGCCCTTTCAGAAAGCAAAATGGCAGCATGCTATCATGTAGTCATAAAACCGTTTATTTATTTATTTATTTATTTATTTATTTATTTATTTATTTTTACTTCTATTTTTTGAGATGGAGTCTCACTCTGTTGCCCAGGCTGGAGTGTGGTGATCTCGGCTCACTGTAACCTCCACCTTCCAGGTTCAAGAGATTCTCTTGCCTCAGCCTCCCAAGTGGCTGGGACTACTGGTGTGCACCATCACACTCAGCTAATTTTTGTATTTCTAGTAGAGATGGGGTTTCACCATGTTGGCCAGGCTGGTCTCAAACTGCTGACTTCAAGTGATCTGCCTGCCTTGGCCTCCCAAAGAACTGGGATTACAGGCATGAGCCACTGTGCCTGGCCTCATAAAACCATTTAGACTGTCTGACTCAACAATACTATTTCTCAGATTATAAGGAAAGTATTCAAACTAAGAGAAAAGATGGAAATATAAAAATATTCATTGTAGCACTATCTATAATTCCAACACAAGAAGAAACCACCTCCAAGTCTTCCTTGGTAGACTATAAATCCCATATAGGCAAGAGTATGATCTATCTTTTTATCTTATGTCCCCACCACTAATCATTGTCTGAGACATGGTAGGACTAGATAAATATGTGTCAAATCAATGAATAAGTTAGTAAACAAAAGGATAAGCATCCACCAATAAGGCAAGGCTTAAGAAACTATAATGTACCAGCTCAACAGAATATGGGGCAGCTATTAGGGTTAATAATTAGAGACTATGTAATAAAACACACACAGTCCTACAATAAATTATAAGACAGATTTTAAAGGTGACAGGTGGCCAGGCGCGGTGCTCACCCCTCTAATCCCAGCACTTTGGGAGGCCAAGGTGGGCGGATCATGAGGTCAAGAGATCCAGACCATCCTGCCCAACATGGTGAAACCCCGTCTCTACTAAAAATACAAAAATTAGCTGGGTGTGGTGGCGTGCCTGTAGTCCCAGCTACTCGGGAGGCTGAGGCAGGAGAATCGCTTGAACCTGGGATGTGGAGGTTGCAGTGAGCCGAGATCACGCCACTGCACTCCAGCCTGGTGACAGAGTGAGACTCCATCTCAAAAAAAAAAAAAAAAAATGACAGGCACACTATAGGTAACGTGACAGATACATTTGCTTGTGGGCAGGGACTGCAAGGCAACATGAAGACATAAAGGAGTAAAACCCCTGCCATAGAATTATCAGTGCATTCTTTGGTTTATTTTTCTTGAAAAAATTATCCTTCATTGCTTTTGTAACATTGGCTTTCCAAAAAGTAAAAATAGAAATTGAAAAAGAAAAAATCCAGGCCCAATTTTAAGTGACAGGAAATATGACCTAAGGGAGTTTATTTCTAAAGCAAATGTCTTTAGCAGCTCCTTCTTTTCAGAAGAAATGTTAACAGATTAGATCACGTCCACTCACTGTACTTGGCACTGGGCTTAGAGCTTTACACTGAACATCTCATTTAATCCTCACAATCTATGAGGCAGATGCTCTCATTACCCCCATTTACATATGAGCAAATAGAGATTCAGAGATTTAGTGACTCACCACGGACAAAGAGCTACGGAGTGAGAGAGATGTAGGATTTTAACCCAGGTACACGACCACTGTGATGTTGTACCTCCATTTAAAAATAAAAATAAAAAAGATTGGCCAGGCACAGTGGCTCATGCCTGTAATCCCAGTACCTTGGGAGGCCAAGGTGGGCAGATCACTTGAGCCCAGGAGTTCAAGCCCAGCCTGGGCAACATGGCAAAACCCCATCTCTACAAAAAATACAAAAATTAGCCGGACATGCACTTGTGTTCCCAGCTACTTAGGAGGCTGAGGTAGGAGGATCGCTTGAGCCTGGGGCTGATCGAGGCTGCAGTGAGCTGAGATTGTGCCACTGCATTTCAGCTTGGGTTCCAGAATAAAACCCTGTCTCAAAAAACCTCACAAAACAGCAACAACAAAAAAATCCCGCCAAAGATTGATACAGGGATGAGTTTTCAATTTTTGCTCAGTGGTCAGACTGTAAAGCACAACACCAGAAATCCGTTGCAGCAGAGGGTAACAACTATCCAAACCTCCATCATGAAAATGATTCTGATGTCCTCACAAGAGGATTCCAAGTAGCAAATGTAGAAGGAATAACGGAAACTGAGAATCATCGTTAGAACAGCATGGTAATAATCATAATAGGCAAAATTCTTGCCCAAAATGTATAACCTCAACCTATTCAAGAGAAAACAGAAGACAGACCCAAATCAACAGACATTCTACAAGGTACCTAACAAGCATTCTTCAAGTATCAAGGGTCATGAAGATGAGAAAAGACTGAGGAATTATCATAGATTGGAGAAGATTGGAAAGAAATATACAGCTCAATCTAATGTGGGACCCTGGATTGAATCCTGGAACAGAAGAAGGATATTAGTGGAAAAACTGGTGAAATCTACATGAAGTCTGAAGTGTAGTTAATAATACTGTCCCAACATTAATATCTTAATTTGACAATGGCATTGCGGTTATGTCAGATGTGAACATTAGGGGAAGCCGAATGAAGGGTATACAGAAACTTTCACTCTTTTTGCAACTTTTCTACAAATCTAACATTATTTTCAAATAAGAAGTTTCCAAAAAAATCACTGAGAGAAAAACTCTGTCACTGAAGCACAGCCCAACAGTACAAGCAAAACACTTCCTATTGTGGACACACTTCTAATTTCTTGAGTTTCTACCTGATGAGTGAGTTTGATGTAATTTGGTAGAAACACCCTTCTGTTTGGAGCCAAAGATCCAGGTTTAGGAGCTAGGCACTTTGCTTACCATTTGATTATTTGGCCTTGAACAGTTCATTACGTTTGATTATAAATAGGGTATAATAATCCCCACCCCCATGGGATTATGTGAGAATGGCGTGGGGGACACAGTAGGTGTTTAATAAAGGCTCACCCTTATGGTTAGTGTCCTCATAGAATTGTTTGAGGGGTGTGTGAAAACGGATGAACAATGGCTTTGTAAACTGTGCAGTGTATGCATACCGAAAGGACTGTTAGGAAGAATTCTGGTTTTGCAAGTTCACAAATGGATGTCACCAAGAGCTGAGTTTTTTTCTGAGACAGGGTCTCGCTCTGTCACCCAGGCTGGAGTGCAATGGTGTGATCACGGCATGCTGCAGCCTTGACTTGCCAGGCTCAAGCAATCCTCCTTCCTCAGTCTCCCAAGTAGCTGGGACTACAGGCGAGCACCACCACACGCATCTAATTTTTGTATTTTTGTAGAGATGGGGTTTCGCCATGTTGCTCAGGCTGGTCCCGAATTCCTGACCTCAAGCGACCCACCCCGCTCGGTCTCCCAAAGGGCTGGGATTACAGGCGTGAGCCAACTGCACCTGGCCAAGATCTGGTTTTTGTTGTGGTTGCTGTTTACCTGGGAGTCTCCATCCAGGGCGGCTTGGGCGTACATCTGCACAGACAACTCCAGGTCTTGTGACTGGTTTTGGTGGCCATAGTAGTAAAGGTCTCCCATCTTCAAATATGCTGCAGGAAATAAAGCACAGATCCATTTGTCAAGGGTTTTTTTTTTCACACCAACATTTTAAATGATTGGCGCATTCACATGAATGCAAGTTTTTCCTATTAGTATCTGAATACAGAACATCTTTATGTTTCCCTGATGTGTCAAGAGAGAAACAAGCAAAAAGGCTTTTTGCCCAGAGCATCCCTATTTCTAGACATATTTTCTTTTCTTTTTTTTCTAAATTTTTTGTGATGGGGTCTCCACCACCCAGGCTGGAGTACAGTGGTGAGATCAGGGCTCACTGCAGCCTTGACTTCCTGGGCTCAAGTGATCCTTCCACCTCAGCCTCCCACGTAGCTGGGATTACAGGAGTATGCCACCACGCCCGGCTAATTTTTGTATTTTTTATAGAGATGGGGTTTCACCATGTTGTCCTGGCTGCTCTCAAACTCCTGGACTCAAGCAATCCTCCCACCTCAGCCTCCCAAGGTGCTGGGATTATAGGTGTGAGCCACTGCGCCTGGCCTCTAGACAGTTTCTTATTTGGCCAGGTAGCTCTCCTGAATAGCTAAATCTCAGTCTACAACCTTGCTGCCCAATCAGCCAAGGTTGTTTTGGGTGCTTTACTTCACATCTGAAATTTTGCTGTTCATCTTTGATGTCTGTTGTTGGTAACTCTTTGCTTTAGCCATGTATTTTATTTTTCCTCTGAAGAAAAACTTGTGTTTAAGAGTGTATGTATCAGCTGAGTGCCGTAGCTCACACCTGTGATTCCAGCACTTTTGGACGCTGAGGTGTGCAGATCACTGCAGGTCAGGAGTTCAAGACCAGCCTGGCTAACATGGTGAAACCCCATCTCTACTAAAAAATACAGAAATTAGCCAGGCGTGGTAGTGCATTCCTGTAATCCCATCTACTCAGGAGGCTGAGGCAGGAGAATCACTTGAACCTGGGAGGCAGAGGTTGCAGTGAGCCGAGATAGCGCCATTGCACTCCAGTCTAGGTGACAGAGCAAGACTCCATCTTAAAAAAAAAAAAAAAAGGTGTATGTATTAGTCAATGTCCAATAAGGAAAACAGAATCCATTTCAGGTGGTTCAGAAGAGGAATTTCATCGTGGGGAAGTAGTTACTAGGGTGTTGGGAGAGCTGAAAAGGCAAATGGAAAACAATACACAGCCCAGGGATCAGCAGTGAGAAGGCTACCATCACCCCCAGGACTTGGGGGCCACAGGGTGTCTGTGATGTCACCAGAGACCCAGAGCCTGGTGTTGAGATCAAAGAGGGTGGAGCTGTCAGGCAGGGGCTGGAACTGTGGAAATGTAGCCACTGCCAGAGACACAGTCCAAAGCAGAGAGAGAAAGGGAGAAGTACTTGGACTTCTTCTCCCATCCTGCAATCTTCTGCCAGTGCCTCTCATTGCCTGAAAGGAATCAGAAGTCCGTGGGTAGAGGAGTCTAGGAACTGTAGTTGCCGAGCAGAGCAGAGGAATCCGCACAAATGACTGGCCCAGAGAATCGCTCCATACTAGCGTTCTCTTTTACATTTTCATGGACTCCGAAGAAACGTTGGGGGCCAGGTGCAGTGGCTCACGCCTGTAACCCCAGCACTTTGGGAGGCCAAGGCGGGTGGATCACCTGAGGTCAGGAGTTTGAGACCAGCCTGGCCAACATGGTGAAAACCTGTGCCTACTTAAAAATACAAAAATTAGCTGGGCGTGGTCGTGGGCGCCTGAAATCCCAGCTACTTGGGCAGGAGAATCACCTGAACTTGGGAGGTGGAGGCTGCACAGAGCCCAGATCATTCCACTGCACTCCAGCCTGGGGAACACAGCGAGACTGTCTCAAAAGATAAAAATTAAAAAAATAAGAAATGCTGGGTCCAAGCACTCCATGGGACAACGGCCGAGGAGCAGTGCATTGTGCGAGGCCGAGAGCAGAGTTTAGCAATCTTAATAGCAGAGATTTTTCACTTTCTTTTCTAATTATTTGGAAAGACCTCACTTCACACAAAGCTGTCAGATGTTCCCTGTTACTAAAGATTAAAAACCCCTAATGCTTCAATTTTGCACCGTTTTTCTATACATACCAAAGGAAGGAGCATCGATTTGAAAAACAGAGAAATTATAGTATCTCCAAACACAGTTAACACCCAGGTATCTCCTGGCCAGGTCCTGAGGGGTAAAGGGAAGAAAAAGTTAATTCATTAATATTTCTGCCAAGTGACCAACGTTGCCGCCATAAAACCCAATTCACTATCCTTAACCTCAGACCTTTACTCTGAGAAGAATACATTTACTTACTGGCCTCTCCTCACAGATGTGTGCTAAATTTGTCTGTGACACTTCAATTCCAGTTTCTGCTGCTAAAACATAATACAGCAAAGCTTCATGCCTAAAAATAGATGATTCATAATAAATTTCATATAGTGGCTCTTACTAATATTCACAGAGAGCTTTATATTCAAACACAAGAGGGCACAAAATAAGCAGTTTTTTAAAAAAACCACAAAATCATGAGTTTTTTTTTTTAAGTAAATATTGTTAAAAATACTGCATGCACTGATTTATTTTCTATCTTAAAGGCTGAACTCACAGATAAGGCTGGGGAGCTAGTTGATGCAACAGCTACCTCTACTGGCTGAAGGGCATGTCGGATGTTGGCTGGGGAGTTGTCTACTAGCCTTCCGTTCTTGAATCCTTCTTCCATCCTCGCTTAGAGGAGATAAATGGTGTTAAGAAAAACCCCTGTGCTTTGGAGTCCTCTGTTTTATGAAAGGCTTTATAGGGCTTAGGATTCTGAACGAGCTTAATTAAAGCTGAGCTTTTGTTGTGCATTAGAAGTTTGGCAAAGGAAAGGCCGTTTACAAGGGACTTGATATATCAATGGCCAAAACACACATGAGAAAAGAAACGTTTGACACCACTAGCAATCGAATAATCGCAAAACAACGAGTGACCACTTTTCATCTGTTGAAAGATTGGTACAAGATTCATATTTGGAATAATGGCAAAGGCTTGGGGAAATGGACATACTCTACAACTACTGCCAGCTTGAGGGCCAATTAATTCAACGATTCTGGAAGGACAGGCGGGAGGAGTCTTAAGAACGTACATACCATGTGGCCCTACAGTTCTCCCTTGGGGGGTTTATTCTAAAGAAACAATCAGAGATATGTGCAAAGATTCTGTTGCCACGGAGTTCATGGTAGAACTGTTTATATGAACAGCAACAAAAAACTGAAAACAAATGTCTGAAAATCAGAGACTAGTGACGTTAACCCATAGTGCAGCCATTTTCAGACGTGGCCATTAAAATGATGTGTGGAAGGGTATTCAAAAACATAGCAAAATATTTATGCAAAAATTTCCATTCAGTGAAAAAAAAAAAGCAGAGTATAAAACAATGCATCCTATTTTTGCAAAACAAAAATATAACTGAACACACACATACACATGCAGACACAAATAGGCAGAGAAAAAAAAAACCCTAAAAATTTTCACCAACATGCTAACAATACTTATTTCTGGGTGGTGAGAATGCAGGTAATTTTTATTCTATTCTTTTTACTTATCTGATTTCCTCAATTTTTTATACGTTACCTAGCTTAAGAGTAAAACTCTATTTTAACCAGAAGCAGTTTCTTAAAGCTTATTTTTCATTTTAAGGAGTTGATATTAATAACTCTCTCTTAATTTTAGCTCCACCTAGGAACTGGTTTAGGAAACGGTGGGGAAAGTTTGGGTGAGGGGGAGTAAGGGAAGCAGATTCTGAAATAATCTTTTCTAAACTGCTAAAAGCAGCTCCTGGCAGGCAATCCCTTGGAGACCGAGAGGTGCTGGGGATCAAATTAGGATAGTTAGACCTTCAGTCAGACATGCTGCAGGTCACAGGCCACGTGGCTGCTGAGTGAGCCAATTCGCAGGCTCTGAGATACCTAAGGCAGCTGACTAATTAGCCATGACTCAGGCTAAAGAGAGACAAGGTCAGCTAAGCAGTGTCCCTTGCAGAGGCAAGCCAGATAACAAGCCCCCAAGTGCAGCTGCAACAGCAGCCCAAAGGATGCTTGGGGATTAGCTAACATAGCCTGCAAAATCTATGTTTGGCTACAAGAATCCTCAGAGCAGACCCAAGGCCCCAGACAGAGGGCATGCAAGGGAGGTCCAGCAGAAAGCCCCCCTCATTCTGACACAAGGTCCTCTTCCTAAGGTCTTAGAATTCTCCAGTTTCTTCAGAGACACTCCGGCCTGCACTGGTGTCTCAGTTTCCACCAGGGATTGATGAGGAAAGGAGACAGTGTAGACCTGCAAACCAAGGTCAAATATTGGGCCAGTGCCCTCTAACCATAACTGGCTGGGATTGGCTCGTGTTTACTAAAATGTAACAAAATGAGGTTTTTTATTTCTGGCCAGGTGTGTGGTTGCTCATGCCTGTAATCCCAGAACTTTGGGAGGGTGAGGCGGCAGGATCGCTTGAGCTCTAGAGTTCAAGACCAGCCTGGACAACAGTAGAAACCCTGTCTCTACTAAAACACAAAAAAATTAGCTCGGCGTGGTGGTGCATGCCTGTAATCCTAGCTACTCGGGAGGCTGAAGCAGGAGAATCGCTCAAACACGAAAGGCGGAGGTTGCAGTGAGCCGAGATTGCGCCACTGCACTGCAGCCTGGGTGATAGAGCCAGACTCTGTCTCTAAAAAAAAAAAAAGAATTTTTTCTTAACAGCAGAAACCAATAGGCTGGTTGTCAGAATGGGTGGGGGAAATGGAGGTTGATACTCTCTGCAAGAACGTTCACAATGATAAGCTTTATAAAGATAATATCTTGTGTCTAAAGTGATCTGGTGGTGGGGAAGGAAGGGAAGAACAAGTTTTATAGACTTCTATTGTCCAATCATTGTGTAAAGCAGGAGGAAATGTCATAGAATTCTCAAGTGTTTCCATTGAGGAAACACTGAAATCCATCAGAAAGAGATGTCTAAAAAGGTATGTGATATCTATAGAAGCACTGAACAGAAATCTACCTCTGGGCTGAGCACAGTGGCTCATGCCTGTAATCCTAGCACTTTGGGAGGCTGAGGCAGGTAGATCACTTGAGGTCAGGAGTTCAAGACCAGCCTGGCCAACATTGTGAAACCCTGTCTCTACTAAAAACACAAAAATTAGCTGGACTTGGTGGTGGGCACCTGTAATCCCAGCTACTTGGGAGGCTGAGGCAGGAGAATCATTTGAACCCAGGAGGCGGAGGTTGCAGTGAGCCAAGATTGCATCACTGTACTACAGCCTGGGCAACAGAGCAAGACTTTATCTCAAAAAAAGAAAAAAAGAAACCCATCTCTATCTTTCATCTTGCACAATCAATCACCCAATGTCTGTACCACCACCATCCATGTTCACATCTACTGAGCAGTGAGCTCTAGGTGGGAGCTGGCCACTCAAGACCAGACTTCTTCAGCTTATTAAAACTTCTGAGACAATGCCTCTGCAGAAACCCTGTCCACATTTAGCCTTCCAGCACTTTGCTCTTGCTTATCTGTGTTTCAACAGCTTATTAAAACTTCTGAGACAAGGCCTCTGCAGAAACCCTGACCACATTTAGCCTTCTAGCACTTTGCTCTTACTTGTGTTTCAACAGTCGCTATCTGAAAGTATTAATTCCAGACATTTCTACACTTATATTCATAGAACAAACATTTACTCAGCATTTTTTAATTGCAGGAAACCCAAAGACAAGCTGCAAAACTATTGTCCTTCCTTGAATTTCTTCAAGCTTTAGGAAGTCAACCAGAGCTTCAAGCTTTATTTCCAATGCACTCAAGTAAAATTTTCCCCTAGACAGTCATTTTGACAGGGAGAGGGGAATGGGTGCAGAGTGGAAGGGATTGAGAGAAAAGAAAGAATTTAAGGACACATTTGCTATCCTCCTTTCAGACCCAGCACATGCATTTCTAGAACTTTTATAATGATACATCTTAATAATCAATCCTTTGGCTGCTTGCTGTGAATTATAAATTTGAGTACCCCTGAGCAGTTTCTCCACAATTATATTATTTTGCATGTGCTCTTTTCTGCCAATGCCTGAATCAGCTCAGACTATAAAGATGAAAAAAAAATTCCTGGGGTCTCAGTGGAATTCAGGACCCCAGCTCTATTGCAAAAAGGTGAATTTCTTTCACCTGGAGCTATGTATGCTTACTTGCCTTGCCTCAAGCCCACTATAATCTGGCTAACCTCCTGGGTTAAGTATTTTTGGTATATTTAAGACAAAGGACTATAAAACACGTAGCTTGCAGATAAAATAGATAAAACACATGTAGGGGTAAGGCAGAGAGAAATGAAACATGACAGCTGGTCTCTCCTTGGCTAACTTCTTCGAGTGTCCGAGGACAGCCTCAGGCATGACAACATTATCTTCTGTATTATGCCGACACAGCAAAAAGCCCTTTTCTTAATCATGCTCCTCTTTTAAACTATCCCATATAAATCTTGGAACAACATAGAAAAGCACAAGCTCATCAAACTGACACATGTAATTTGAAAATAACTTCTACAATAAATTCACTCACACAAAAAGGAAAAAAGGGGAGGGACTGGGACATTGATGGATGATTTAGTTCTATTACAGCAGAATAGATGGTACCAAAAAAATGTCATGTTGGACTGTGAGGAGGCCAACAAACATACATTTCCTATTTAACCCCTGGGGAGGGCTTTAAAGCTTGGAGAGCAGGAATGGATGGAAGCACTTTGTCCCAAATATATTTTGAAAAAGATTTCCCCATTGTAATAGATACAAAACGTTTCTTCCTGTTGATACTAAGAGGCTTCAAATCCAGACTGAGACATACCTTTAAAAATAATTAGCTTCTGTATCAAGATTAGCAAAGATATGGAGAAATAGAAATTTATATATGGTGGGCAAGAGAGTAAATTGGTAAAACCACTTAGGAAAACAATTGACATTGTCTTGTAAGTTGAACATGTTCCCCTATGACCAGAGTCCCCACTCCTAAGTTGAACATGTTCCCCTATGACCCAGAGTCCCCACTCCTAAGTTTATATTCTAGAGTGACTCTTTCTATGTGCCCTATGAGATACACAAAAAATGCTCATGGCTGCATTGCTCTTAAAAAACAAAGGAAAGAAAAGGCAAGGCAAGGCAGAAGGGAAAAGGAAAGGAAAAGAAAGAAAAAAGAAAAGAAAAAAAGGAAAGAAAAGAAAGGAAGGAAAAGAAAAAAAAAGAAAAGAAAAGAAAGGAAGAAAAAGAAAGAGAACCCAAATATTCATTAACAAGAGAATTGGGAAATAAATTGTGATCTATTACAGCAGTGAATATGAATGATCTACAGGTACATGCATCAAAATGTGTGCATCTTATTTCTATTTATTTTTTTATTTTTTTTTTGAAAGGGAGTCTTGATCTGTTGCCCAGGCTGGAATGCAGTGGCTCAGTCTCAGCTCACTGCAACCTCTACCTCCTGGGTTCAAGCAATTCTCCTGCCTCAGCCTCCCGAGTAGCTGAGATTACAGGTGCATACCATCACACCCAGCTAATTTTTGTATTTTAGTCGAGATGGGGTTTCACCATGTTGGTCAGGCTGGTCTCAAACTCCTGACCTCAAATGATCCACCTGCCTTGGCCTCCCAAAGTGCTGGGAGTACAGGCATGCACCACCATGCCCAGCAAGATGTGTGAATCTTAGGAGCATAATGTTAAGTAAAAAAAAAGCAGTTGAAGAATTAGATATTATATAAAATAATTATAATCATATAAAGGTCAGAAATAAGCCAAACTAAATCCATTTCTTAGGAATATATCCATATATAGCGAAAATGTAAAGAGGGCAAAGGGCAGATCAACAAGAAGCTAGGATGATGGTTACTTCTGGGTACTGGGGGTAGGATGGGATTTAATCTGGGAGGGACAACAGGGGCTTCACCAGCACTGGCCATGTTTACTTTTTTAAGTAGAGTGGTAGCTTTACAGCTGTTTATTTTATTGTCATGCTTTGGAGGTTATGTGTGTATCATATATACTTCATACATATCAATGATTACATGATAAAAGAAGAGAAAAGCCACACTGCTGACTCATGCCACATCTTCCATTCAAATGCTCGGCTCCTTTTGAACTAACTCCCTTTTCAGGCTCTCCCTTCTATTCACCATACACAGCTGTTTGATTAAGCATCTTAGAAACAGGCTCTGTCATGTCACTACTCTCTCCAAAATGATCAATGGCTCCCCACTGCTTCATAAATTAAATAAAAAACTATTGATGGCTCCCCACTGCTTCACAAATGCATAATCTGCCATTCAAAATTCCATAAAGTAGCACCTCTTTGGTTTCATTATATATCCCTCTCAAGTTTTACCCACATGGCGTAATATTTTGTAGACTCACTTAGAATTTTCCTATCTCTTTGCTTTTGTTCCTGCAATTCCCTACACCATAAATGCTGTTCCCTGCCTGGCTAAGTGGAAATTCCACCCATCCTTCAAGACCACATCATCCATTACTTCTATCATGAAGGCTGTCCTGTTTCCCAAACCAGGCATCTTTTCCTCCTTAGTATCCCCTAAGAGCTTTATATACTGCTCATGGCCCTTGAGCTATAATTGTTCCTTCTATTCAACTTAGTTCATTCAATCAGTAGTTTCCGAACACTTTCCGGGCACCCCAGTGTGCCGGGAACTGGGATAGAAGTTATCAGGCAATTGACATGTAAAAAGCAATCATGATCCCATGATCCATGGAAGAACAAAAGGAAATAAAGAGTTAAGTAGGATTCCTGGGCAGAGGAAAAAGCCAGAGCAAGGGCTCAGAGATCAGACAGAATATGGGCCACATGAGAACCTGCCTGCAGAAGAGATGAGGCAGCAAATTTCCCTAAGCCCTACTTGAGGCATCTCTCGAAGCCTGTGGCCAGGCAACCTGCATTTAAGTGTACTCAGTAAAATCTGCAGAACTGAATCCAAACTCACAAAGGATGCAGGACACACTTCAGGTCCCCTTTCTCCTTCCCCCAAACAACGAACCAACCAATCAAACAGAAAACCATGATGAGGCTGAGTGTTCTAAGAATGAGAGCAAGCCACAGAAATCTTAATTCATCTAGGCCTTCACAGCAGCTTTTAAAAATGTGCTAAAGTGCTTTGTGATATTAAATTCAAAAGTAGGACCCAGGCGTGGTGGCTCATGCCTGTAATCCCCATACTTTGGCAGGCCAAGGTGGGTGAATCACCTGAGGTCAGGAGTTTGAGACCAGCCTGGCCAACATGGAGAAACCCTCTCTACTAAAAATACAAAAATTATCTGGGCATGGTGGTGGGCACCTGTAATCCCAGCTACTCAGGAGACTGAGGCAGGTGAATTGCTTGAACCCGGGAGGCGGAGGCTGCAGTGAGCCAAGATTGTGCCACTGCATCCCAGCCTGGGTGACAGAGTGAGACTTCGTCTCCTAAAAAGCTTCAAAACAACAAAAGTAGGCAAGAAAGCTAAGGAACTAACAAAGACTCTATGAGAAAAAGTGTCAGACATCATGCGGGCAGGGGTGGGTTGGGGAAGAGTGTTTACAGGACTGCTCTTCCTTTGGGAAAATCCCAAAAATAAACACTCCGATATCTGAATGTTTAGTTTATCCTAAGAAGTTTGTAGGGAGCAGAGGGTGAGAGGTTGGGAGAGCGAGAAGTAGAGAATGAATTAAAGTCAAATTTGGGAGTTTTATGAACTGAAGTTCACTTGAGAAACAAGAAAAAGCATCACAAAAATTGTAAGGTACATTTACCATGGGGAAACAGTAACTTTCTGAAAAAAATCTCTTTTTGATTGTGCAAAGTGAAGCCACAGGTAATAAACTTTCACAGGATGATGATAATAAAAATTTGCATTTGGTGCTTTCTTCATTGGCCTCATTTCTCCTACATTTTCTAATTTAAGATTCTCACTCATTGAGATGCTATCTGTTGGTTGCGTGTGCAGCCATGGACTAAAAGGGAAAATGTCATTCTTTTGAACTTACACTTTAATTTTTAATTAAGGTTCAAATCAGAGTATGATCAATGCTGAGTCTCATCTAATGTCTTTGAGGCAGAGGACTGAGGACTTTTTTAAGTTATTACTGAAATATCCACATCATTTAGGCAATAAACCAGCCAAGAAAATGTGACCCATATTAAAACAACGATGGAATGCTAGAACTGACAGAAAAAAATTAAAGAAAGAAGACTGGTTAAGTTAGGAGAGGGGTCCCTTATTTGTAAAATCTATGAGTAACAGCAAACAGGGAACATTTGTGGGTCCTCATGCACCATGTTTCATCCCATAAAGAACAAGATGAGATTTGCTAACTCCACCAGAAGGTTAGGAAGGAGGGCATCTGTTTGTTTGTGCCATTGGATACTGGACTTCCAACAATCCCAGACTCCTAGTCATGGCAGATGCAGTAAAACAACTATGGAAGAGGTGGCCTGAACCTTAAACACTGATCTCTCTTTTTGCTAGGAACAAGGTAGAAATTCTGGACTTTCTGTGGCCTGGAAATAAAAAGCAGAGAGTCTCACCCAAGAACCCCTATGCTGTCTCCAGACTCTAAAACCAAAAGGGGCAAGCTTAAAGGAAAGAGAAATCAATGTATTTGTATATCTTTCTCAACTTGATGAGTGTGAACAATTCCCCTAGAGGACAAATTTTTGTGTATAATTAAACATGGAAATGCTATGTTTTCCAATCAACAGCCAATCAGTCCGTGATACTCTGAATATCATTACTGGGAGCTGTGATTTCCCCACAAATTGCTTTCTCAGTTGCATTTTAAGACTCCATTTCATAAGACTATACTGACAGACAGGGAAAAAAGTTTTCTCTAACGTAGATCCCAAGCTTACCATGAACCTTCCAGGTAGGCATTGAGGCCTTTGCGGATGACATGGCCCAAGTAGCCATTTTTCTCAGCTACATGTTTTGCCCATCTGAAAAAAAAAGGGAAGAGAAAATACGCAAACTGTGGCAAATTTAATAAAATGTTTTTCTTCGTATGCTCTCAATAAATCCCACTCGGGGAATATTTTGCTAGTTAGAACTTTTATAGAGCAACAAACCAGAACTGACTGTTAAGAAGGTAAAGAAAATGCATTCTGAGAGCTTTTCATTTAGTGCCCTTTCTTATGAATGATTAGGAGTTGTCTTTTATGGAAACAAAGACATGTAAGATACATAATGAAATATATCCACCAATATGAAAAAATATAATCTCTACCAAGAGTTCTAGTACTCTATTAAGTCATGTTTACTGACTTATTATTAGCTTTCCCTATTTTGCTTTGTTCTCTAATTTATTAGGGGTTTATTAGTAATGACCTAGTCTGTTATAATCTTTAGATTTATAACTACTAAAATAATAGTTTAACAATGCATAACTAAAAATCTAATAGAAGGGGAAATAGAATAATTTTTTAAAATACTTTATTAATACAAAGGAAGGGTAAGAAAAGAGATTTAGAAAAGGCACAAAAAACCCCCCACAGATGTGACAAATAGAAAATAAACAGGAAAATGGTGTATTTAAAATCAAACATATCCATAATTACATTAAATGTAAATGGATAAAATACACCAATTAAAAATGAAAATTAAAAAATATAAAAAATAATTTAAAATATAAAATTTTAAAAATTAAAAAATACAAATACCCAATTATACGCTGCTTACAAGAGACATGCATTGAAATTGAACAATGAGGAAGAGTTGAAAGTAAAAAAATGGAAAAAGATAAATCATACAAACTCTAACATTAAAATCAGGTATAACTATATGATCATCAGAAAAAATAGACTTTAAGGCAAGAACCATCAACAGAGATAAAGAGGACATTGTAAAATGATAAAGGGATCAACTACAAAGACAAAGCAATTCTAAATCTATGTGATCCAATAACACAAATTCAAGATATACAATGCAAAATTGACAAAACTAAAAGGAGAGGAAGATAAGTCCACAAATACAGTTGGAGATTTTAATATATACTTCTTTCAGTAACTGAACTAACAAGCACAAAAAGAAACATCAGGAAGGATGGGGAGGCTCTGAATAATATAATTAACAAACTTGATGTAACTGATATATATGTAGATGTTGTATCCAACAAGTTCAGAAAGTACACTCTTTTCAAAAAGCCATAAAACATATACAAAAATTGACCATATGCTAATCATAAAGTACACTTTGACAAATTTCAAAGGATTGAAATCATTCAGAATATATTCTCTGATCACAGTGAAATTAAGCTAGAAATCATTAACAAGAGGATAACAGAAAATCCACAAAACATGAATATTCATGTCAAATATAGTAAATAACAATGATAAAAAACTTCAAGTCAGTCTAAGTCAAGTTTATCACCAAGGTCAGGTCGGGTTGAATTTGAACCCAAATGTGTTATGAAGAACAATCTTTTGGAGAGCCAGGGTATCAGTGTGAGGGTGGCCTAAAACAGAGGTCGACAAAACTTTTTCTGTAAAGAGCAAGATAGTAAATATCTTAAGCTTTGTGGGCCACATATAGTCTCTGTTGCATATCCTTCTTTATTTGTTTTATAACTCCTCAAGAAGGTAAAAAGCATTCTTAGCTCTTGGAGCCATACAAAACAGGTACCAAGCTACATTTCATCTATGGGTCATGGTTTGACAACTCCTGCAAAACATTTTCAGATATGCAAGACCTCAAAAATGTGCCTCCCATTCACCATACCTCAGGAACCTACTATAGGATGTGCTCTACCAAAATTTAAGTGCAGACCAAGAAAGAGAAAGAAAGGGGTCTGACAAAGAAGAGAACCAAAAAAGACACAGATGGAGGGAAAGTAAATACCCATAATGATGACAGTTAATCTCAGCATGACAGCATTGTCCTGAACAAAGACTCCAGGACGGATGTCACCAAGAAGGGTAAATAAATATAATATTTAGATAGGTCTGGACATACCAAGAGGAAATTCAGGCACCCGGAGGAGAATTTGGAGATCAAATACATAGAAAATGATAAGTATACAGAAAGCTCAGCAAATAAACAATAAAAAATAAGTAGCAATCCATAGAAAAGAAAAAGTTGTGCAAGAAAGGAAAAGTAATCAGAGTATACTACATGGCTCAGTTAGAAATAACATTTACATGGTCATAATAATGTAAACCCTGATACTAATGTAACCAAAATGATATACTTATTGGGAAGATGAAAGATGGCAGGAAGTATGAATGAGCTGAGTAGTGGGAGGTGGTAGAGTCAAAGAAAACTACATTTTTATCCTTCACAGTGGGACATCATTAGACAATGCCTTGGATGAAAATACCAAGAAACAGTGGTATAAGCATGTTATTTAGAAATAGAGACAAATAAAAAATAAATAAAATAAAATAAAATAAATCTTTCAAAAAAGATTGAAAGTGATTCATTCTAGGGAGCAGAAAATAGAGTCTGGGGGTGGGATGAAGTGGGGTAGGCAAGGATTTCTTGTTTAGCCTTTGTCAAATTATTTTTAAATTTTTAATTAAAATTTTTAATTTTGCCTTGTCAAATTATATGGCTTTTAAAACTACATGCATGTATAACTGGTAAAAATTAAAAACTCAATTTAAAAAATGCTCAGGCACAGTGAATATAGGATATGGCTTTCCCTTCAAACGCAACGTGTGACAGAGTCTTACACAACAGCTTTCTCAGGATCTCTAGGGAATGTCTCCAGGTTGCCTGTGATATAGTAGAGAGAACACCACAAGGTCCCTTCCATGTGTCCACCTTGCGCAGCCTTATGGAAATATTCACCAGCTAAAGTCTGTAACGAGAGATGAACAAACATCGAGTCAGCCTAGCTGGGCTGGTTTCACCAGAGACAAGGTGGTGAGATGCTTTAAGCCTGATGTGATTACAGACTTATAACTTCTGATAGCTTTAAAACCAGGGCAAGCAACAATTCCAGGAAGACAGCCAATCACAGAAGCCAGCCTCTGAGATGTATGACCTTGCCTCATCTATTCTGTTGATTAAGTTTACCCAATAAATAAGACAACATGTAATTATGAATACCATTGCCATCTCATTTGATCCTCACATAACCCCCTGAAGGCTAGATAGAAGACTATATCAGAAGTCACACCAGGTGAAAATCCAGGCATTTGCTTTCCTAACCCTGCTTAATACCTTTCTTCAAACTCATGTGCAAAAACTGCATTTCCAGTAGGAAGGTGAGAATTAGAATGTGACAATAAGAAATCTTCACTCACAGATGTCTTGGGAGAGTTAGCACACATTTGCTATGCATAAAAATATACAGACTCTTATGTCATCAGAGACAGGTAGAGGGAAAAAATAAGACAAACATCTATATGGGTATATTTCCACAGATTACTCTTATTTTTCTGAGGCAGTTGGCTATTGTTTTTTGAAAGCATGGGCGTTGAAGTTAGGCAGGCTTGGTTCAAATCCCAACTCTGCTCCTTACTAGCTGTGTGGACTTGGGCATGTTGGTTAATCTCTCCAAACCTAATTTCCTTCCACTGAAAAATGTGCCTTCAGATAGCACCTAGAGTGAAGGGTTGTTGCAAGGATTAAATGAGATAACACATTCTCAAGGTTTAGCACAGTGCTTCAAAAATAATCATCTTCCAATTCTTCCCCTCCTACCCCCAAATCTGCTGCTGCCACAATCTTGTTCCTCCCAATAAATGCCACTTCCAGTCTTCCAACGCAACAAATGGCAAACACCTTGGAGTCATCCCTGACTCTTCTCCACCTCTCACACCCCACATTCAATCCATCAGCAAATCCTGCTGCCTCAACCTTCCAAATACATGTAGAACCCAATTTCAGCCCCTCCACTGACACTACCCTGGTCTCGCCCACTGCCCTCTCTCACTTGGATCCAGTGCATGAACCCCTTGCTCCTGTCCATGTCTCCAGTAGGCAGGATCCAGGAGGAACCTTTTAAAATACAGCCCATCATTGCCCAATTGAACACTGCCCAGTGGTTTCCCATTTCGCTCAGAGCAGAAACTGAGTCTCACACTGGTCGGCTTCCTCCCTGGTCCTATTTCCCACCCTCTCCATCTCTTCTGCTTTCCACTCCACTCCTCTGGCCTCCCTGTCGCTCCTCTAGCACACCAAGCCTGCTTCCTTCTCAGGGCCTTTGCACTGCCTGCTCCTTCCTTCTGGAATGTTCTCCCAGATATCTGTAAGATTCCTTTAGGAGTCTATACAATATCACCTTATGAGAGGGGCCTTCCCTGGTTCCCTGGTTTCCCTTATAAAATAGCATTTCCCAATCTCCACCCCCTCATCCTACATATATATAAAATATATAAATAATATATATAAATTAAAAATTTATATATAAATAACATATATAAATAAAAATTTATATATATAAACTATATATAAATAAAAAATATATAAAATATACATATAAATAAAATATATATATATTTTTTGAGATGGAGTCTTGCTCTGTCGCTCAGGCTAGAGTACAGTGGTACAATCTCAGCTCACTACAACCTCCGCCAGTGGGGTTCCAGTGATTCTCCTGCCTCAGCCTCTCGAGTGCCTGAGATTACAAGCATGCACCACCACACCTGGCTAATTTCTGTATTTTTAGTGATAAGAGTTTGTATTTTTAGAGACGGAGTTTTAACATGTTGGCCAGGCTGGTCTTGAACTCCTGAGCTAAGTGATCTGCCTGCCTCAGCCTCCCAAAGTGATGGGATTACAGGTGTGAACCACCGCTCTCAGCCCTCTTGAACTTGTTGTAGTTCTCTGCATAGCACTGATCTTCACCTCCCCTCCTATTATATATTTATTTGTTTATAGTCTTTTCCATCTGGTGGAATGAAAGCTTCATAAGAGCAGGGACTGTTTTGCCTGCCACTATGTTCTCGGTGTCCAGAAGGGTGCCTGGCACTGGGTGGGTGTTCAGCACATTTTGTTAAATGCAGCAGAGCTCAGGACCAGGCATAGTGGCTCACACCTGTAATCCCAGCACTTTGGGTGGCTGAGGTGGGCGGACCACTTGAGGCCAGGACAACATGGCAAAACCTTATCTCTACTAAAAATACAAAAATTAAGTAGGCATGGTGGCCCACGCCTGTAATCCCAGCTCCTCCGGAGGCTGAGGCATGAGAATCGTTTGAACCCAGGAGGTGGAGGCTGTAGTGAGCTGAGATTGTGCCACTGCACTCCAGCCTGGGTGACAGAGCGAGATTCTGTCTCAGAAAAAAAAAAAAAAAGTGATGTAGCTCAGGTTATTATTACCAACATCAACATTATTATTAATAGAGTGGGCTTCCACTGTGCACCAGGCCAGGTCCTCACTCCACTAAGTGTGTGACCCTACGTTACTTAACTTCGCAGAACCTCAGTCACTTGTCTGAAAAATGGACATAACCAGAGTATTAATAGCTATTTCAGAGGAGAATTAGGATTACATAAGAGGGCACATGGTAGGGTGTTTTGCATGGTGCTTGGCACAGAGGAAATGCTTGATCAACACTAAAGATTGCCATTGCGTTTTCATTATTATTAAAACTGGTCTCACACCAGGCAATCCTATCTGGACTTAGTTCTCTTTGCTTCTAGCAAGATCAGTCTCTGCTCCATCTCATGCTTATTCCTGTCCTGCGTCATCTCCCACTCTTCCCTCTAGCTCAAGCCTCCCTCCTCCATGAAGCCTTCCTGGCTGCTTTGGCCTTCACTGTTTCCCAGCTCCAGAGCTTTGGGTCATGCCATTTGCCACACAGTTGGCACTTGGCCAGATGCCGACTTTTCCTCTTCACTCTCTTGTCTTCCTATGAGACCCTCTGAGCTCCTCGAGGACAGGGACTGTGTCTGGGGTTGTGTCTGGGGCACAGGGTGTACCTTCAACAAATGCTTCATGATCAAGTGACTGACCAGTTGCAGAGTGGGTCTCAAGTGCTACTCACTTGATTCCTTCCAGGAACTCCAGGGAAGATGCCATCCAAATGCAGGACTCCAAGATTGTATGATGCATCTGGGTTCCCCATTTCTTCTGCTTTTAACCAGTACTTTGCTGCTTTGGCGTAATTTTTCTTGAATTTGTGGTAATACCATCCCAGGCCATTGACTGCCTGATGCAATCCCTGAATTTTGGAACAAGAAAGAAATTAACTTTAAAAAATGAAATCTAAAGAGCTCTGGAAGCAATTATTGTGGAAGCATTCTGCCTAAGTCTGAACAAAACCTTCCCTTTCTCTTATTTTGGAGCAGATGGCATTAAAGAAAAGCTAAGTGCTAGAAAACACAAGCCTGCCTGAGACTCTTCCCAGGTGGGTTTCACCCGACTGCTGCTGGGATTCTGCCTTCCATCTCTGCAGCAATGTTAGCCCCCAAATCATTGTTCTGCTCCTGTGGGCTCTTATGCAACACGCCTGTCTACAAAAGGCCTCTGATTGCCCTGCTGCATCAATAGTGCCCTTGAAATTCATGAACGCTCAACTGAGGCCTGAAGCCTGCCCTGACTGGGATGGTTTCTAGGTGATCCACCTGCCCATCTGTTGATTCCTCTGCCCTGAACACCAACACACACTCTATGGGAGGCAGCAGCAACATCCTACTTGCACAGCACAGGTGCTCTGTCTTTGCACAGTATCCCCAGTTCTGACAGGGGGTTCAGGGTCTGGGAGGGGCAGAAGTAGAAGGGGACGGCAGTGAGGATGAGTATCATATAACGCTTTTCAGGCCATGACTATTCCAGATCAATAAAACTGTATTTCCTCATTACTCACCTAAGCTCTGTTGAAATTCATTCAGAATAAAGCACACTAGACATCAATTCACCACTAGGATGCCTACAGAGATGCAAATTTCACAGCTTCCAAGAAATCCCCTCACGGCCCCATTTTAGGGTGCTCTGGAACCAATGACTTCCATGACTACCATTAAGTTACTTTTCTACTTCTGCCCTAGAGTTTCTGTTGGGGTAAGGAGTTGGGGTTTCTGTTGGGGTAAGGAGTTGGGATACGTATCAGGGGGTTCCCTCTTCCTGGGTCATGTGTCCTCTTGACAACACACAGATGGAGGAACAATCTTTTAGGTCTCTTATTCCATGCTCCAACATCCTGCTGTATGCAACTTTGAACTCCTCAAGAGACAAGAATGAGGAAGAAAAATCAGCGTGGTCATTTTAGGAGTCTTCATTGTTAAGGCAAATATTGGCAGCCTTGGGAGGCACATCCAGGTGCCAAAAGGGCTATGAGGTGCCTTGTCAAGGTGTAGATTTACAGTAGTTTCTGCAAATCTATTTATTTGGACATCGGTATGCATGCACATATGAGTGTGCACATGTGGCTGTGCATGCATTGGGCATATGTGTGTATGTATATGTGTGCATGTGTGTGCATGTGTGGGTGGGGGCCCCTCAAAAGCAACACTGTAACCTCCATTCTGTAGAGCTGTATAGGAACTAGCTGACTTGAAGATACCACTTAAATGTAGTGACAAAAGCAAAATAATTCCCAAACCTAGCAATAAACTTAATAAACAGCCCTGTTATCAATGCACAGGAAACAAATGGGAAACGGACATCACAGAGTTAACCTTCAAAGGAGTTAGGCTTCTGGTTTCCTGAATTCAACGGCATTTATACCCATCCAATTTCCAGGGGTCCTGCTGCTTGTTATCAGGGCAGCTCCTGATTATAATTTTAGCCTTCAAACAAAATCAACCCCAATGCTATTGACTGGAAGGTGAATTCAGCTTTTGAATTTTGCTGCCCCCATTGTGGCAAGTTTCTGTATGTATTGTAACTAAAAAGTGACTAATCACTGCAGTGGGGGTGCCGTGCTGGCGACCAACCGCTCCCCATCCCATTTCTACCTTAGGGCTTTGTAGGAAGAGGCTGGCCATTTCCTCTTTTAGACATGCGAGAGCGTGTGGGTGTGTGTGGTGGAACTGTTTCCCTCTGACAATATGCGTGTGTTACCTTGGAAGCTGCTTTCTTCATCAGCTCTAAGGCAAGCCGTCTGTTCTTTTTCACTCCTTGACCCTAAACATTGATAAACAGCGATGATTACAAAGAAAATAAAACCAGACTGCACACATACAGACACATTAGTGTTGGATATAAAATACTTAAAAATAAAACCCTAACTTTCTTCATTTAAACCCAAGCTTAGGGATTTCTATAGGTAGTGTTGTTTCATCATCATCATCATTATTTCGCTTCTATTTGTGGAGCAGAGGCAACAAACCTCAACTTCGCAGCTTAGCAGTAATTGCTGTGTCAGTTGCAACCCTGTCAATCCACAGGTACTGCTGGGGGAAGCTATGAATCAGGTTAAATGAGTTTGGTCATCCTGGATGCTTTCCTCTTGGGATTACCTAATTTGCCAGCCAGATAAAGCACTTTATCTGTGTTGGACAGTCAAGAGTTACCAGGCTGTCGCTTGCAGCCTTCATCAGCCTTGGCTGGGATCTCCAGGGTGGAACATTGTTGCTTCAGAATCTGCTCAAGAACTGGCTCCACAGAAGACAGAACACAGCAGAATCGGTTGCCTCAGATGTAACTAACAGAAACTAACAGGGTCTTCCAGCAAAATCAAGATTTTCCAGATGAGGTGGTTTGTCCACTACAGAGAGACATGGGCTTTGGGGTTCTTGTCACAAGAGAGAAACTCTGTGGAACACACTGAGATGTCTGGAGGACCACTGGGGAGATGGTGGGCTCAAGGGTAGAGTGGAAGGAGGTCCTTGGGTATCTCTTGACATAGATCTGAAAGCAAAGATGCCAGGCAAGGGGGTGGAAGTTACTGTAAACCACTGCTGCTTCCAAACTCAGAATTACTGATACCCCCAATCCCCATGTGCCACACGGGGTCCTCCTGGACTCAGACAACCGTTGACAGGATCGCCTGTGATTTGGATGTGGGAGGGTTTTGCAACAAACACACCTATAAACTCTATTTAAACACTTAGCTCTATAGTAAATGGAAACAGCACTAGTTACCGTTCCTGTGTTAATTAACGTTGGCCAAGCACTGTCTAAGCGCTTCATCGACCCTACCTGAGGTGCTGCTGTTATTCTCATCTGAGAAATGTGCCCTTAGTCACACAATGGGAAATGGGGGCAGAATTTGAATCCAGACAAGTGGACTCCAGAATCCAAGCTTGTAACCGCCGCTCTCTATTTTCTTCTGCCTATTTCAGTTCATAACCTCCTTGTAGGATCCAGGAACCATGCAGCATATTCTTGACTGTCTATCTCTCAGGACCCCAAATAAAACTGAATCCAACTAAAGGTTAAATTACATATGCCAAGTTTCTACTCGACTTTAACTTGCTTATTTAATAAAACCAATGAACTGAAGCAAAGTGGAAGATGAAAATATTTTTCAGAATGGCACCACTGCTTCATTTAATTAGGAAGGAAGAGGAGAGGGAAAAGGACATAGAAGGACACTTGGAGTAACTGGACGGGGGAGGAGACAAACTTTCTGCATTTCTGGAAAAGCATCAGAAAGACCAGAATCACAGAATGTTGGTGCCTGGTTGAAGTATAAGTTTATCTTCTCCAACTCTTATTTGTTTTGAAGAAATAAAATGGGGGCCCAGAGCAGTTGACTTAGCCAAAGCCTCACAGTTAGAGCTGCAGTGACAACCCACACACTCTAGAGTAGGGATGTTTACACTATACCCGCTATTGAGTCAAAAGTGGGATGACTTTTCTTGCACAAAGACGATGTACTCTACACGAATCTGAGTAGTACTGGAAGTTGTTAAATGAGAGAAATGTGAAGACTGGTACATCGTGAGTACTCAGTAACTATCCACTGAGTGAATGGACGGAGGACAGTTGCTGCTGTCAAAGTCAAAGCTTTATCCTCATGTGGCTGCAAGATAAGACGGACTCGACTACTTGGAATGAATCACAGCCACCATCTTGGTACCATCTTTGCATAAAGCCCGATGCCCCCACACAGTCAAATGCACTTACTGTTCTTTCCATACGGAAAGCCCATTTTCAGCGTGGGGTTCTTTCACACAGAATACACTTGAGGAGATCTTCTAGCCACAGGCGGAAATCTTCCCTGAGATGCTAATAAAGGGCTTCCTTCCTCCCACCCAGAGAAAACTTAGCAAGAATGCAGAACCACCCCCCCTCCGCCCCCTGCAAAAAAGCCTTAAGGGGTGAGAGAGCAAACCCAGAGAAGGCATTATGTCACTCTCAGAGTCATTTATTTCTGGATTTGCCTCTCCCTGTAGATTGTGAGATCTTGGTGGGCAGAGATAATGTCTGATTTGTGCCTTTATCTTTGGACAGCGATCGGCCTCCACTCTGGTGGACAGGTGCTGCTCCTCTGTGCTTATTGATCTAGGTCCTCTGCCTTCCTCTCTGTGTATGAGCTCCCCGAGGTCAGGGATGTGACTTATGCATCCATATGCCCCTCCATCTTGCCCAGAGCCTAGCAGTGGTCAGCCCTGAATGGAATGGTTGCTTATTGAACAAATACATGAATGCATTCACATATGGCTCAGATTCAAAACATTTCTATGTTGATTTGACAACTGGAAAGAGAACGTCTGGGACCTCAATTTGGAAACCACAACAACCAATAGGTTTTCAGGCTTTGATAGGGTAGGGAGGGTTAGAAATGTAGCCACAGCCATGGTTAATTACTGAGTGGCCACAGCTGTGTTCTGGAGATGGGCCTGGCCTTGTTTGAAGATGCTTTTACTTTTTGGGGGCAGCTGCTTTCTTTGGGTATGGACATAAGTCCAACAATTTCCTTACCAAAGCCAAAGCTTTTTACTTTTCCAAGATTGATGAATTGATGTCTCTGTGTCTGGGGATGATGAACACAGACTGTGAAGCCAGGCTTCCTAGATCCCAGTCCCAGGTCAGAAATGTACCAGTTGGGTGACCTTGGGCAAGTTACAAAACCTTTCTGTGCCTTTGTCTTCATGTAAATGAACAGCAATCATAATACACCAAGGTACCAACCTCGTAAGTTGGTTGTGAGGATTTAATGCATTAATACACGCAAAGCAGGTAACAACCACTCAATCAGTGTGAACTATTACTAATTTTTTTTTTTTTTTTTGCTGAGATGGAGTGTGGCTCTCTTGCCCAGGCTGGAGTGCAGTGGCATGATCTTGGCTCCCTGCAACCTCTGCCTCCCAGGTTCAAGCAATTTTCCTGCCTCAGCCTCTTGAGTAGCTGAGATTACACGCACAGCCACCATGCCTGGCTAATTTTTGTATTTTTAATAGAGATGGGGTTTCTCCACGTTGGCCGGGCTTGTCTTGAACTCTTGACCTCAGGTGATCCACCCACCTTGGCCTCCCAAAGTGCTGGGATTACAGGTGTGAGCCACCATGCCACGCCATACTATTTTGTATAAAGAACACGGCATTTTACGGTCCCCAAAGTTCACTGGTCCTATTATCTCACTCAATCTGTGGTCATTGCCACTGTCCCACGAGATGAGGTGACTCCAAGGACATACCTGATGGTTGCAGAGGTGGGACTTTCATGCTTGTCTCCTAGGCTCTTCCCACCCCTCTCCTGTTGGCTTAAAACCAAGATCTTTATTTTCATCAGCAGGATTGTTGGGATCCAGCCCAATTACACACTATGTTTAAGCTGTAATTAAAAGAGAACTCTGCCTGGTGGCAAACTTGCAGTGCCTGTGGGGGCTGGCGGCTGAGCGCCAATCGATACAATACGGGTGTCTCCTCCAGAATGCCGTGGTTCTTGCGAAAGCACAGAGAATCCAGGTGCCAAACATAAGACTAATGATTAAAAATGAGAAGAGGGAACTGCTTCTGACTCTGCCTTTTTAGCCAACATCCCTTTCCATCAAGAGTGACAGAAGCACACCTAAGTTTCTTCAGTCATCGACTCCCTGTTTGCCAGCCCGCCCACAAGAAACTGCTCAGGAGTTTGATAAGAATTGCACAATTTTAGCATGAATTAAGTGATTCTTACCTTGAATAGCACAATGGCATAGTCATAGATTAATGCAGGATCCTCCGTCTCCAGGGCGCCCTTGGCATACCACTCAATCGCTGCTTCGGGATTCTTGGCCACACCTTGCTGCCCCCAGAACAGCATCTGGGCCAATCGTTGCTTAAAGATAACAGCAATTTAGAACAATGACTTTTCCTGTATAATGCTTAACACAAGATTTTGAAAGGTGGGAGAGCAAACCTATTTTACAATGTTTTAGATTGAGAACCAAGGATTAGACACACTTTATCTTCCAACTGGAGGCGGGAGCCCTGAATGTGGACTTATGTAAATACAAGCCCTTAATGCAAGCCAGAAATGGTTCGTGTGTGTGTGTGTGTGTGTGTGTGTGTGTGTGTGTGTGTCTGTGTGTGTGGTATCTACTGTACCCAGGACCAGAGCTAGCTGGAACTTCGTCAATAATCAGAACTCCTCAAATGGCACTCTTTTGGGAGGTATTGCCCTTTCTTTTGGCCCAGCGATTGGCATGGAGGTCTCTGCACATCTGTATCATTAGGGCATCCTTCTACAGCACCGATCTCTTATCTTATCATTTGTCTACATGGCTGGCTCCACCTTCAGACTGGAGGCTGGAAGCTCTTGGGAGGGAGGAACCTCAAGATGTTACTTATCTTTGCCCCTGTCTGTTGGCCCCCTAACCCGGCAGAGTTCAGCAGGTCATAGAAGCTGCTCAACAAAGACTTAGTGAACAAAGGAAGAAAGAAGTGCCTATGGTTAGAAAAGTTAATGCAAACTCTGGCACACCCAGGAAACGGCTCTGGCAGAGTCATTCCCAGAGCTATACATTGGAATTCCTTCCTGTACTAGAAAGACTGCAGGCCAGGGACAGATGCCCAGGAACGTGGCCAGAGCAACGTGTGTTAACATTCTATAACACTCTAGTTCCACATGGGTCCCTTATTGTCCTTCCTTCTCTCTGCTTCTCCTTTCATCTCATTCTCTTCCCTTTTCCTCCCCAATACTTATAACTTCCAGCAAAGTATCTCCTGAAATGTGAAGAAGACCCCTATAGAGAGGAGGGAGACCTATTACAGAAGAGCCTCTTGGGCCAGGTGTGGTGAGCCTTCATTCCTGCACTTTGAGAGGCGTAAGCAGGAGAATTGCTTGAGGCCAGGAGTTCAAGACCAGTCTGGGCAACATAGCAAGACCCCATCTCTACAAAAAAATTAAAAATCAGCAGGGCATGGCATGGTGGCACATGCCTATGGTCCCAGCTACTCGGGAGGTTGAGGCTAGAGGATCACTTGAGCCCAGGACTTTGAGGCTGCAGTGAGCTATGATCACGCCACTGCGCTTCAGCCTGCCCAACAGAGTGAGACCCTGACTAAAAAAAAAAAAAAAAAAAAAAAAAAAGCCCCTGTACTGTCTGCTTGTCAACACCTATGACTCCTTTCTTTTTTCTTTCCCTTTCCCATCTCTGGGCTTCAGCCTCCTTAGCAGCCCCAGAGGCTCTTCCCGATGCTGCTGCACTCACAGGGAGCACTAAGCCAAAGCTAAATCCTTCCTGTGGGAAGGAGGCTTCCTCCCGGTGCAATCAGCCTTCTCAGGCTCCCACAAAGGGCTCCTCTTCATAGTGAAATCAAAGCAGGGAAATAGAGAGGGTGCTTCCCCAGCCATCTGCCCTTTCTCGTACCTCTTAAAAGTCCATCCAAAGACAAGAGATGTTCAAGAGACAAGGTTGATCCTTTTGGTCCAACAAGCCATAAATGACTTTCTTTTGTTCTCCTAGCTGAGTTCATGGTCTTCTGGACGCCTGTCTAATTTCCCCTGCACCCCAGGATGCGTCTTGTTTTTCTGTCTGATGGATGCATCAGTGCACCTGATGGTAGTCTTTTGGGCTGGTCATAAATATTGTGGCTTTCCCTTCTTCTGGGTGAGTGGCAGAACTTGAAGTCAAGAGAGGCCACATGATTTGCATTGGCCAATGAAATATCCCACTTGTGGGCAGAAGCATCAGCCAGCTGGTAAGGCACTACGGCCATGGCCTGACTGTGATGGTTTTGGAAACCTCTGTCAGCTTGGACCCTTAAGGGATTGTGACAACTATGGCCTGCCCCTGACAACCCCTACTGGACATGTAGTGTGAGTAAGAAATAAACTGGCATTGTTTTAAGCCACTGAGGTTTGAGATGTTTCATTACTACGGTATAACCCAGTCTATCACGGCTGATAGAATCCCCAAGACAGTAGCCTGCATTTTTACCTGAGCTGCTGCGTTGCCTCGGGTAGCTTCATGCTTCAACCACATAAAGACATCTCCATCTTCTTTGGTTTGTACCTTGAGTATTTCATCATCTTTTAGTCTAATTGTTTCAACATATGCCTGAGAAGGAAGGAGGGAAGGAAGGAAGGAAGGAAGGAAGGAAGGAAGGCAGGCAGGCAGGCAGGTAGGCAGGCAGGCAGGTAGGCAGGCAGGCAGGCAGGGAGGGAGGGAGGGAAGGAAGGAAGAAAAGAAGGAGGGAGGGAGGGAAGGAAGGAAAGGAGGGAAAGAAGGAAGGAAGAAAGGAGGGAAGGAAGGAAGGAAGGAGGGAGGGAAAGAAGGAAGGAAGGAAGGAAATATCCAAATGATATAAGCATGCAAAAGACATGACATTATTCTTAAACCAGCAATTGCTCAAGAAAACCTATATGAATAACTGAAATATGAGGTGTGCCTACAATGACATAAGGTCAAATTCCTTTTAAAGGAATGTATCACATCTTTTATATCTAAACGGTTGTTTGTTCCTATCGAAGTATTTGCCTTGCGAAGCCGAAGTTATTTCCACATCTACTTCTATTGCTCAGGCTTGTTTGGAAGTCCACTTCGTGCCACTGATTTCAGAGCCAGATTATACACATGCAGTATCAAAAAGGCAAATCAATATTTTCTAAGTATAACCTTATTTTTGATTCTAACGTATTACTATCCTGCATGACTAACCTCTTTTATTTTGCAGGTTCTGCTTCAAATATCTTTTGGCTATTTCCAAAAATTAAATCTACCCTGAAAAGAAGAGGGCATGTTAACTCTGAAGATGGAAGAAGGAATGTGGTAGAGGCTTTAAAGAAGAACCCAAAGGGAAAGTTCACAAAATATTTAGAATTTGCACACAGCCTCCCAGGTATCTGACTCCTTTGAAGGAGATAAAATTCATTTTGATGTATAAACTTTCACTGTTTATTAAAAAATCCAGTCCTGTTGTTCCACGGTCTCTCTTTATACATAATGAAGTCACTCTAACCGTGCCATGAGGCGATACTAGAGAGGGCTCCCCATGCCCAAAGCATGCCACAGGCAGATGGTGAAAAAATTGGGTCTGCACTGGTTTGGAAAAGAAGCCCCAGAGAAGAAGGAGCCAGGCCTGATTTTCTTTGTTAGTTAATTAAGAAAAGTATTGAGCACTTTGGGAGGCCGAGGCAGGAGGATCACTTGAGGTCAGGAGTTCAAGACCAGCCTGGCCAATGTGGTGAAACCCCGTTTCTACTAAAAATACATAATTTAATGGGTGTGGTGGTACACACCCCTAATCCCAGCTACTTGGGAGGCTGAGGCATGAGAATCGCTTGAACCTGGGAGGCAGAGTTTGCAGTGAGCCAAGATCATGCCACTGCACTCCAGCCTGGGGGACAGAGCAAGACTCAGTCTAAAAAAAAAAAAGAGTACTGAGAGTCACAAACTCGAGTCTGCAGCCCCGTTCCTCAGAATGTCTCTCAGCTGCCTCTTCTACTGGCCTCGTGAAGCCAGGGGTCCCTTCCAGGGGGACTCGGGGGCTGAGACTTGGGGATTGTGCTAGGCTCAAAACCCAGCCAGTAGCCGTTCCTGCTGGATAGCTAACCTGAGGAGGCCACCAAGTTAATAGCAACACTTAGAATAACGACGGCACTACCTTTTATTGAAACCAACTATATGCTCAGTATTTAAGATATGTGGTTCTTTTTCTTTTTTTCCACTTAATCCTCATAACAAAGCTTCGATCCAGGTATCACTGTCCCCAGTTTACAGGCCAAGAAACAGGCTCAGAGGGTGAAACCATGAACTCCACGTGACACTATAGAGCTGGCCTTGTCGGGTTGGCTTGATTCCAAAGACACAGCTCTCTGGCGCTCGCATGGGATGTCGCCCTCTAGTGAGAAGGCGCTGAAATCCAGTCTGGGCACAGACCACTCTATCTGGTCCATGCTTGGCCAAGCTTATGGCTAGTGTGTATGGAGGGCACCCCATGAGCGAGTGCTTCAGCTTAAACTCCAGGGTACACTGTCCTGGGCGGTGAGCCTGGAATTGTGCTGAAGCATGAACTGCCCTGAGAAGGAGTTCTCAGCTGGAGGTTTTCTGTTCATCTGTTTAGCAAATGAGTAGTGGAGCCTAGGTTTGAACCTGGGTCTTTCTGGCTTATTGCATTGTAAAAAAGAATGGCTAAAAAGTTGGGTGCCTTTGATGTAGCAGATGCCATGCTAAACTCCACTTATGGATGCAGAAACTGAGTCTCAGATAAAGTAACTGGCCCAAGGCCCACAGGTAGTTAGTGATCAGTTAGAATTCAGATCCCCTCAGTCTGATATGAAAGGTGCTCTTAATGTTTTGTTTTGTTTTTTATTTTTTATTTTTGGTTGTTTTTCTTTTTCTCCTTGTTTTGTTTCCTCCTTGAATAAAGACATAACTCATGAAGACACAGTTCCTACCCTGCAGTGATTGATGTTCTTAGGTCTTTCTGTCAGTGATAATATTTCATAAGAACCATCATGGATGATGTGCCAGGCACTGTCCTAATTGTTTTGCCCAGATTGACCCATCAAATCTTTGCAACCTGATAAGACAGTCACCATTAATATCCTCATTTCACATATGTGGAAGCGGAGGCCCAGAGAGGTTAAGTAACAAGCCCAACATCAGATAGTTCTTCAAACTGAGGAGTCAAATCCAAGCCCGCTGGTTGTGGGGCCCACATCCTTTACCTAGCCTTACCATCGTGAGAAGTACTCATGTATCTGGGTGGTGACATAAATGGTGACTGTGAAAAGGAAACACATTTGTCCTTTTTTTTGAGACAGGGTATCATGCCGTCACCCAGACTGGATTGCAGTGGCACGATCACGGCTCGCTGCAGGCTTGACCTCCCTGAGCTCAAGTGATCCTCCCACTTCAGCCTCCTGAGTAGCTGAGACCACAGGCATGCGCCACCAAGCCCAGCTATTTTTTTGTATTTTTTGTAGAGATGGGGTTTCACCATGTTGCCCAGGCTGGTCTTGAACTCCTGGGCTCAAATGTTTGCCTTTTGTTTCTGTGTCCTAACCTGGCCCTGCCCCATCGCCCTGCTGGAGTCACTGAGCTTTGCAGCAGGGTGGGACCATTAAGAGCACAATTTTTCATATCAGATGGAGGGGATCTGAATTTTAATTCACCACTACCTACCTTAGGCCCTGGGCTGGTTACTTTATCTGAGACTCAGTTTCTGCATCCATAAAATGGAGTTTAGCATGGCATCTGCTACATCAAAGGCACTCAACCTATGAGCCATTCTTTTTCACTGTGCAAAGAACTAGAATGACCTAGGTGCAAATCTAGGCTTAACTACTCATTTGCTGTGTGACTTTGGGCAATTTCTGACCTCATAAGGTTGCATGATGATTAAATGAGATTGTTTGTCTGACAAAAACAAGCAATGGAGAAAGGATTCCCTGTTTAATAAATGGTGCTAGGAGAAATGGCTAGCCATATGCAGAAAATTGAAATTGGGCCCCTTCCTTATATGTTATACAAAAATTAACTCAAGATGGACTAAATACTTAAATGTAAAACTCAAAACTACAAAAACTCTAGAAGAAAATCTAGGCAATACCATTCAGGACATAGGCATAGACAAAGATTTCATGTGAAAATGTCAAAAGCAATTGCAACAAAAGCAAACATTAAAAATGGGATGAATTAAACTAAACAGCTTCTGCACAGCAAAAGAAACTATCATCAGAGCAAACAACCAACCTACAGAATGGGAAAACATTTTTGCAACTTACCCATCTGACAAAAGTCTAATATCCAGAGTCTACAAGGAACTTAAACAAATTTACAAGAAAAAAACCAAACAACTTCATTTAAAAGTGGGCAAAGGACATGAACAGACACTTCTCAAAAGAAGACATTTATGAAGCCAACAAATGTAGGAAAAAAAAAGCTCAACATCCCTGATCATTAGAGAAATGCAAATCAAAACCACAATGAGATACCATCTCATGCGAGGTAGATAGTGGTGAGTTAGAATTCAGATCATGCCAGTCAGAATGGCGATGATTAACAAGTCAAGAAACAACAGATGCTGGTGAGACTGTGGAGAGATAGGAATACTTTTACACTGTTGGTGGGAATGTAAATTAGTTCAACCATTGTGGAAGACAGTGTGACGATTCCTCAAAGACCTAGAACCAGAAATAACATTTGACCCAGCAATCCCATTACTGGGTATATATCCAAAGGAATATAAATCATTCTATTACAAAGATATATGTGTGCATATGTTCACTGTAGCAATAGCAAAGACATGGAATCAACCCAAATGCCCATCAGTGATAGACTGGATAAAGAAAATGTGGTACATATACACCACGAAATACTATGCAGCCACAAAAAGGAACGAGATCATGTCCTCTGAAGGGACATGGATGGAGCTGGAAGCCATAATCCTCAGCAAACTAACACAAGAACAGAAAACCAAACACTGCATGTTCTCATTTGTAAGTGGGAGCTGAACAAGGAGAATACATGGACACAGGGAGGGGAACAACACACATTGGGGCCTCTTGAGGGGTGGGGGGAGGGAGAAGATCAGGAAACATGTGAATGTATGCTGGCTTAATACCTAGATGATGAGTTGATAGGTGCAGCAAACCACCATGGCACATGTTTACCTATGTAACAACCTTCACGTCCTGCACCTGTACCCCGGAACGTGAAATATAATATTTCTTTTAAAAGAAGATTGTTTGTGAAAGAGCTTAGCAAAGTGCCTGGGTCATGGCATACTCTCAGTAAATGACAACTCATCATTTTTTAGGGCCTTAACTCATACTAAAGTGTAAATGGCTAATTGCTGTTTAGAGCGTTAACCTTGTTGGTATTTGCAGTTTAGTACAACTCAAAGCCTTAGGTTATGGGGATGAAGATTTAAGAGAATTTTATGCTTTAGAAAACAGAAGGACTAGAACTGGGGGAGGGAGTGTTGGGGCCAGAAATAACTTAGGGAGCTCATCCTGTGTGTTTGTCTGTACTGGATTGACTTATCTGTGCTGTAACAACATGGCAGGTGCAGACCATCATGGCTCCCATGTTACGGGTGAGAAACAGACACAGAGGTGAGCAGAATGATCCAAGAGTTCACACCCAGTGAGAAGCAGACCCAGGACTTGAACCCAGGCAAATCTGGCCCTGGAGCCACCACATGCTGCCTGCCACACCCAGGCGGGGGTTGCCTTCTCCATAGTTCTGGGGTCACTACGATAGCAACCAGCATCACATCGTGGTCACATTCCTGAGGCCGTCTGTGAAACCAGACCACCTATTAATACAAAGACTTCTGAGGCAGGAACGACCTTTAAAAGGAAAGTGTTCAGTTGTCCATTCATTCAAACAGTTTTGTGGGCAGGAAAAGCCGGGAAGAAGCTGTGGACTGGAAAACAAAACAAAACAAAACACTGGGCGGGTGTGTGGGGTAGGGACAGAGCTGGTGGACACTGGCAGGAACCAAGCGTCCCAGCCTGACCAGTTCTGGGATCCTCCATGGCTTCTGGGTTTTCATTGTTGTTACTGTTGCCGTTTTATAAAATCCATATTTCTAGAATGAGCAGCTCAGAAGTTCGTATCTTAATACTGCTGACCAAGTCACAGGAGGCCCAGTGTCTGGAGACAAAGCAATCCTCAGACCACCTAGGACCAAGCCCCAGAGAAGGCTCCACACTGTCCTGGGGACGCTGACACGCCTTTCATTCCAGTCAGCCTGCAGGCCACAGAGGGCAGTGCTCACAACATATCCTGTGTGTGTGTCATCAACTTCAGGAAAGGTGAAGGCTGGGGCGCAGTGGCTCATGCCTGTAATCCTAACAGTTTGGGAGGCTGAGGCAGGCATATCACTTGAGCCCAGAAGTTTGAGACCAGCCTGGGCAACATAGCAAAACCCTGTCTCAAATTAAAGAAAAAAAATTATATATGTGTGTGTGTGTGTGTGCGTGTGTGTGTGTAAAATTTTAAAAAATAAAATAAAGAAAACCTTAATCAATACAGTAAGTGTGGCCAGGTGCTCACACCTATAATCCCAGCACTTTGGAAGGCCGAGGCGGGCAGATTACTTGAGGTCAGGAGTTCAAGGCTACCCTGACCAACATGGTGAAACCCCATCTCTACTAAAAATGCCCAAAATTAGCCAGGTGTGATGGTGCTCACCTGTAGTCCCAGCTACTTGGGAGGCTGAGGCATGATCCCGGGAGGTGGAGGTTGCAGGGAGCCGAGATCACACCACTGCACTCCAGAGGGACTCTATCTCCAAAAAAAAAAAAAAAAAAATACGGTAAGGTTTTGTGTTTGTTGGACAATATTTCCTTTCTAAGTCCAACAGAGCATAAAGACAAAAAAGAAGAAAGAAAAAAGAAGAAGAAGGAGGAACAAGGAGGAAGGAGAAGGAAGAAGGAGAAGAGGAAGAAGAAGAAGAAGAAGAAGAAGAAGAAGAAGAGGAGGAGGAGGTAAGATCTGGGAGAGTGATGCGGGAAGGACAGGGAAAGGAAGAGAGGTAATGAAAGAAAGAAGAAAGACGGAGAGAGAAGAGGGGGTAGGAAGAGGAAAGAGAGAGGAAGAGAAGGAAAGGAGAGAGGAAAAGACAGGGGGGAACAGACAGGTAGTGGAGAGAAAGAGGAGAGGGAGGAGAA
Source organism: Hylobates moloch (assembly GCF_009828535.3). Lineage (NCBI taxonomy): Eukaryota > Metazoa > Chordata > Mammalia > Primates > Hylobatidae > Hylobates > Hylobates moloch. The sequence goes on along the minus strand of NW_026652292.1, from coordinate 60,034,705 downwards.
AGAGAAAGGAAGAGAAGAAAGAAGGGACGTGGAAAAGAGAGAGAAAGAGATGGAGGGAGAGAGGAAGGGGGGCAGGTGAGGGCAAGAGAGGAGAGAGAGAAAGGAAGGAAGAAAAGAAGACAAAAAAACAACCCTCTAGTTTTTGCAGCTGAGGAGCGAAACCTCTCAGCAGCCCCACATTTTCCAGAAGCCTCTGCCTTCCCTGAAGTTGTGTAATAGAACAGTTCCGCCAGCACCCCTGGGAACTCAGGAGCAGGCTCAGCTGGAGGAACAGGCAGTTGTGGAGCCTGCACTTCAACCTCCCACCTCAGGGCCTGGCAGAACCGCCACGAGGAACTTACCTCTTAGCGTGTTTAAAATCAGCTATAATGTTAGGCTCCCAATAGGAATGCGTGTGTTTTCTTTGTAGAAATTTGACACTTTAGGGATTTGTAAGTCGGAAGGGGAGATATCAGCTGTAAGGGTGGAGAGACAGGGAAGTAAACAGCCAAGATTCCCCAAATATGGGTGTCACATACGATGGTGGTGCTGCATGCAAGAGAGGCAGGGGCTCATGGCAAGGGCTCTCAGTAGCTGCTGTCAACAACGAAACACAGGTCCCCTCGAAAAGCACCAGCATCAAGACACTGCAGTGACTTTCTGTTCATCACTGGGTGACCTCTGCACCCACTTCTAGCCATCTTTCCATCAGTAAACACTGAGCGCCAACTATGTGTCAGGCACAGTGCTAGGCCCTGGGACACAGAGGTGAATAGATGACGTCCTTGCCTCAGGCAGCTCATAGTCTACTGGGGAGCCAGCTCTGTCACCCCGCACACAACACCCAGCACAGGAGCAACGGGAGAGATGCGCCTAGATGTGACGATGGCACAGCAAGGAGAGACCCAGGAAGGCTTCCAGAGGGGGTGATGTCTGAGCAAGAATCAAAGTGGGAAGAGTCAGAGGGAAAGGGGGAGGGGCGTGGAGGAAGCGAACCAGTGAGCAGACAGGCAAGGTCAGGAGGTGGGAACAGCCAGGCCTGGCCAAAAGTTTGGTGTTGCGAGTTTGGTTGGGGAGGCAGCAAGGAACCAGATGGAAAAACGTCTCATATGGCATCCGATGAGATAGACTTATTCTTCTGAGTGAGTACTTCTCAACCTTGGCTGCAGGGTACAATCCCCTGAGGACTGTATTTTGTTGTTGTTGTTGTTGCCATTTTATAGAATCAACATCTCTGGAATGGGCAGCTCAGGAGTTCATCTCTGATATCGCAGAGTTAAAGCCTGCTGACCAGTAGGCTTATTTTAAAATATACATATACATGTATACATGTATCCACATATCACATGTATGTGCTTAGGCCACACCCCACGTCACTTTCATGAGACCCTCCATGGTGGATTCCGTGCAGAGATGTTCTGTAAGCCCCCAGGTGATTCCAGTGTGCAGTGGTGCACTTGGCCTGAGGGAGAGGATGGGAAGGCACAAGACTGGTGACAGAAAGACTAGGATGGCTGGGCGAGGTGGCTCACACCTGTAATCCCAGCACTTTGGGAGGCCAAGGTGGGTGGATCATCTGAGGTCAGGAATTCAAGACCAGCCTGGCCAACATGGTGAAACCCTGTCTTCCCTAAAAATACAAAAATTAGCCGGGCGTGGTGGCAAATGCCTGTAGTCCCAGCTACTTGGGAGGCTGAGGCAGGAGGATAGCTTGAACCCAGGAGGTGGAGGTTGAAGTGAGCTGAGATCATGCCAATGCACTCCAGCCTGGGTGATAGAGTGAGACTCTGTCTCAAAAAAAAAAAAGAAAGAAGGAAAGACCGGAGAGGAGGGGGTCTCCATCTGCTAGGGTTGCCATAACAAAGATCCACGGCCTGGGTGACTTAGGAATGTTCTCATAGTCCTAGAGGCTGGAAGTTCCTAATGAAGGTGTTGGAAGGCTTGATTTCTTCTGAGACCCCCCTCCTTGGCTTGCAGATGGCCGTCATCTTTCTGCATCCTCACGTGGTCATCCCTCTGTGTTGCCTGTGTCCTACTCTCTTTGTTGTTGTTTGAGACAGAGTCTTGCTCTGTAGCCCAGGCTGGAGTGCAGAGGCATGATCTCGGCTCACTACAGCCTCCGCCTCCTAGGTTCAAGTGACTCTCGTGCCTCAGCCTCCTGAGTAGCTGGGATTACAGATGTGCACCACCATGCCTGGCTAGTTTTTTTTTTTTTTTAATAGAGATGGGGTCTCACTATGTTGCCCAGACTGGTCTTAAACTCCTGACCTCAAGTGATCTGCCTGCCTCCTCCTCCCAAAGTGCTGGGATTACAGGGGTGACCCACCATACCTGGCCTCTAGTCTCTTTTTATAGGGACGCCAATCCTATTGGATTAGAGGTCCACCCTAACAGCCTCGTTTTAACTTAATCAACTCTCTAGAGATCTGATTTCCGAGTATGGTTCCATTCTGAGGTACTGGGAATTGGAACCTCATCATATGGATTTTGGCAAGACACAATTCAGCCCATCAGCTGTTGTAGGAGCTCAGAGGGGAGACGATGAGCAACAAATTCAGGCAGCAGCAGGGGTGCACATGGGGAGGAGAGAAAAAGTGGCATGGAAAGCTGTTGGGGGTTGTTGACTGGTGGGATGATGGAGGATCCAAGATGACTCCCCAGGTTCTAGCATAAACAATCGTGCCATCTGCTGAGGTGTTTGCAGGGAATGGAGATGAGGAGGGATGTGTTTCTTTTGCAGTATGTGACAACGATGGCAGATGGGGATTTGTAAGAAAACAGCCAGAGATTAAGGTCTGAGTATTATCATATGCGGAGGTCAGCTGAAACCAGAGGTGTAGATGAGATCTCTGTCCAGAAAATGTAGAGAGAGAACAGAAGATTGGCAACCAAACCTTGAGGAAGAGCACCTTTTGAGAAGTGGGCAGAATGCAAGGACTAATCATTTGTAATTTAGCCGCAGAAACAAACAGAAGCACTAGCCATCTTCTTTCTATCTAGCCTGAAGCAGAGTCCTACTAAAGCATAAAGAAAGCAATGTGAAGGGAGAGCACTAATAAGATGAAATGATGTGAACCACGAGTTACATAAAAGAGAGAATGAAACAAGAATCAAGAAAGCAGTTATTGATGGGTCCTTGGTTTGTTAATTAGAGGTCTGGCTTTCTCTGTCTTCTCATTTACTACATTACGCTGGTGAATTAATAGATTTCTCAATAAAAGGACATTTAAATCAACGTATGACACCTGTTTAAATTCTTAAGAAGCCATTAATTACACATTCTTAAGAAAATGAACTATGACACAACTCTTCTAACTGTATAATTCCTATCTGTGATTCTTAATCAGGCGACTTTTCAGCTGCAAGACGGATCTTTTCTATTCATCTCCTCTGGTTCTGACCAATTAAACATTTTCTTTTGCAATCATAACATTTCATATGCCAAATCTTCAAAAGAAAAGGAGCTTGTTAGCAACCTACCATTTCCTGTTGCTAATTTATGCTGAATTTGAATTCTTAAAAGTATAACATATACATGTAGAACATTATTAACACATCCAGGCTTAGTAAAAAAAAAAAAAAAAAAAAAAAGCAATTTTTTCTTTGGCTTGACTTTGTGCAAATTTTTTTAGAACAATTCTTAAAAAAAAACTTTACCAATTAATAAATCTATTCCTGTAAATTGAGGTTAAATGATACAGACAGAAAATACATGTATAAATTATAAGGGTGTGTAAGTTTGTTCAGAAGGAATCATTATTTTCTAAAGGAATTGGAATGCCTACATAGACAGCCTTTTGGTGTTTTATAGCGTGACTCATGTTCAACATTTACTGACAGCATATATCTTCAAGTCATTTACTTCATAGCCACCCAGTAGCCACTCTAGATTTCTTTTCCAGAAACCAACCATTCCCAAACATCAAAGCTTGAATTTTCTGCACTGAGGATTTCTGAGCCCAATCCAGGGGCAGAGCTGGGGACCAGGGGTCTGGTTCCCAGCCAGCCACTCAGCCTAAAATTCAACAATCTTAACCTGGCTAGGCTTATCTCTCAGAACTGCTCACTAAGCAGGCGCAAATCAAGAGTTCATGGCACTTGCCAGGCACGGCGGCTCACGCCTGTAATCCTAGCACTTTGGGAGGGTGAGACATGCGGATCACCTGAGGTCAGGAGTTCAAGACCAGCCTGGCCAACATCACAAAACCCTGTCTCTACTGAAAATACAAAAATTAGCCGGGCATGGTGGCACACGCCTGTATTCCCAGCAACTCGGGAGGCTGAGGCATGAGAATCTCTTGAACCTGGGAGATGGAGGTTGCAGTGAGCCAAGATCGCACCACTGCATTCCAGCCTGGTGGATAGAGCAAGACTCTGTCTCAAAAAAAAAAAAAAAAAACCAACAACTTATAAGAAGCAACCACTTTATTGTCTACCACCATTCGATGCAGATCTGCATCAAAAGGCAGCTTTCTTTTATTCTTACACTATCACCTTTTAGTTGGACCCTATTATTCCCTGTCCTCTGAAAGAAGTCTGGAAGCAAACCATCAGTTGGTGTAATGTAATACATTATGGTCTTTTGGGAGATGTGAGTCACTGATTTTTTTGTCCAATGAATCAATAATATTTGGGAGCCTGCAAAATTGGGGGCTGGAGTTAGTGTCCCTCATCTAGTCCTTCATCTGGGATAGGGTGGAGTCTTCAATCATCACATCCTGTTGTCAGTCACCTGGGAGCACTGGGGTAGCAAGGCTCATGGCATGGGGCCAGACATTTCTCAAGCACCCAGCAGGGGGAACATAGCTGGGTAGGAAGCTTGCCTGTCTCCATTGTAGACATTGCTTGCTCATCACACATTGAAAGGAGCCGTTACAGCTTCCTGCCTCCACTCAATTTGACCCAATCCCACCTAACATCTCCAGACCTCACCATCTCATAGGGTATTGGCACAAAGACAAGATACCTATGTTTCTGGTACACACTTTTTGCAAAATCAAAATCTGCCCAAGGCCAAGTTGACTCTTCACATACCAGTCCTTTCACAAGTGAAAAGCTTTTCATGCATAAATGTAGGGCTGCCCCCGCATTCAGTCTGAGAACACAGCCAGGTAATAGGAAATGGAGAGTGCAAGAAAGTTTCTCTCTCCATTCGATTATGTTCATCCTCTGAGGGCCAACTATGAAAGCAGCCACAGGGGCAGACACTTCATGAAAGCAGGTAAACAGGGCCATAACCATTCCCAACCTTTTTTCTCTCTCATACCTGATCTCCTTGCAGCGTGTGCTGATCAAGGGGTGTCTTGGTGGCAATGTTGCTGTAGTAGGCATACGACAGTTCCCAGTCCAGGGGGTAGTTGTCAATACCCTGGTAGTGTTTGTACCCAAGATTCATTGAAGACAGCCTCTCACTCCCCTGGCCTCCAACCAAACTATACAACATGCCCTGTTAGGAAGAAATTGACAAAGTTTGTAGATAGGGTCATAAAATCCTAACACTGAAAGGTCATCAGGCCTAATTCCTATATACAATCCTAGCCATTCCAGAAATATGTTAACTTGTCTTTTTTTTCTTTTTTTTTTTTTTTGAGACAGAGCCTTGCTCTGTTGCCCAGGCTGGAGTGCAGTGGTGCAGTCTCGGCTCACTACAAGCTCCGCCTCCCAGGTTCAAGCAATTCTTCTGCCTCAGCCTCCCGAGTAGCTGGGACTACAGGTGTGTACCACAATGCCCAGCTAATTTTTTATATTTTTAGTAGAGATGGGATTTCACCGTGTTAGCTGGGATGGTCTCGATCTCCTGGCCTCATGATCTACCTGCCTCGGTCTCTCAAAGTGCTGGGATTTAACTTGCCTTTTTTAAAAAATAATACAATGAAATGGGAAAAAAGCCAATCCAGCTTTCTATTGGTTTACAAATTTCCAGCTAGCTGCCCTTCCTAATATCAAATAGCTTAAAACGCCCTGACTTTTGCCTCTTCCTGGTACAAACGAGGATCTTTCGTGACTTCTAGTGCAGCACCTTTTTGGGCACCAGCCAACCATCCTAAGTCCCCTGTTGTGTTTCAGCAACATCATCGATGGACACAGGGTCTGGATGGCGGGCCCATGTCCCATCCTCACACTCTCAGAATGTTTGTGCTGGAAGGGTCTTTGGATTGATTGGTCTGACCACCTCATCTTATAGTTGGGAAAAGAGAGGCCCAAAAAGGGAAGTCGATTGTCTATGGTCAACCAGCCACTTCGTGGCAGAGATGGGACTAGACTGTTTTCATTATTCCACCCGTTTGGGGACGGCTTCCGGGACTCAGGAAAACATGCTGTCATTCAGCAGCATCTGTAAGCCAGAGGCATCATAAGCAAATTACTGGAAGGGAACATGGAACCATTTGGGCACATCTCAACAGTCTGAGCCTCCCCAAACCACGCATACACAATCACCTATGCAAATCTGAAAACGAAAAGCAATCAGGGAACATTTAGCAGTGCTTATTGCGATGGTTCATTTGGTGTGTCAACTCGACTATGCCATCGGGTACCCAGATGAAACATCATTTCTGGATGTGTCTGTGAGAGTGTTTCCAGATGAGATGAATATTTGAACTGGTGAGGTAAGCTACGCAGACGGCCTTCTCCACCGTGAATGGGCATCATCCAATCTCTTGAGGGCCTCAATAGGACAAAAAGGCAGAGGAAAGAGAAACTGGTCCCTTTTTGCTTTCTGCCTGCCTGCCTGCTTGAGGCAGGAAGACATCAGGGTTGGTTTTTGTTTTGTTTTGTTTTTTTTGCTTTTCTTCCTGCCCTTGGACTGGAATTTATGGCATCATCTCTCCTGATTCTCAGGCCTTCAGGCTTAGACTGGAATTACACTATTGGCTTTCCTGGCCCTCAGCTTGCAGACGGCAGACCGTAGGACTTCTCAGCCTCCATAATTGCATGAGCCAATTCTTCGTAAGAAACCTCTTCCTATATATATCTAATCCCATTGGTTCTGTTTCACTGGAGAATCCTGACTAATGCACTATGAAAATGTAATTCTAAATGTTAGACTAGTTGCATAATAAATTTGGATTCAAAACCAGAAATGAAGCCGTCTGGTATGGCGTTCATTTTGATGACAGACTGCTGGATGCAGCAATACTTTGCTTCAAGGTCCAGGTGACTTCACTTAGCTAAAAAGTGATGTGGGATAATGGTCTCACAGGCAGAGTAATTACAAGAATTTGGTAAGGAGCACCTGTTCTTGAAGAACTGGGGTTCTGGCAAGCACTGACACTGTTCCTTAGCTGGTACACCAATCATCCCCCCAAGGCCTTGTCTAGAAATGGATGAAGTGCCCTTTTTCACTCACTGAAAGCAAAGGATCCTGTATTTAACACAGCCCCAGGACATTTATCTTGAGTGTAAAGATTTTCAAGGACTCCAAGGAGCTGCAACATGTCCAGTTCTACCAGGGGCACGAGAGCATTGCTCTGCAAATATAACGCAGGTGACTGATGTTAATGGAGCAATGAAATACTCTACCTGCAGCTGATCCCGAGGAACATTTAATCCAGTCTCATAAAAGACTGCGAGGTAGTAGGATGCTTTATGGTATCCACAGCAGCTGGAATCCATCAGAAAGGGGACGATAGAGCTAATTTGGTGAAGACCATCAACGCTAGAGAGTCTCTTTACAGCCTTCTCAAATATCTTCCCACCGATTTCTGACACAGATTCATTTTGGTTCCTTGGCACTGTAAATAACACAATTCAGAGCACACACAATTAATTACCATGGGATCGACGTGGCTTTAGAAAAAGAGGAAAAACCAATTAAAGCACCTGAGTTATTGATATGGTTGGTCTTGCAGTGCCTCAAAATCTACCACCTTCCAGGGAGGTAAATTAAACCCTTTGGGGATGCCATGGTGTCATTCTGTAAATAGCTTTTTCTTTGGCACTAAATGACAGCCTAGTATCCTGGGGAAATGATGTGCTGTATGTAGCTCAGAAATCGCCTCAAGAGAGTACTTTACTTAGTGTAACTCATCACCAAATCAGGACCGCTGAAACTTCCAGAGAGACCTTTTCCCCCTCTAAGACTCCCTAAAGAAGAATGTGGTTTATCTCACAAACAGTTCTTAGGTACCGCTCTAAAAAGTTGAGCAAAAGAACCTTATTTTTAGATGCTTTCTAGGCATCTTTTGTCCCCAGTTTTTTTCACGGGTCTCCAAATAAAAAGAATGAGTCAACTTTTATTGAGAGCTTACAACATGCCAAGTACTGGGTTAAGTGTCTTATGTAAATTATGTCATTTAATTGGTACACTTTTATAAAGTGGGTACTATTTTCAGCATCCCCATTTTTCACACGAAGAGACTGAGGCCTGGAGAAGAATAACTTGTCTAAAGTTACAAAGGCTGGCAAGAGGCAGAGCCAAGCGGTGAGCCCTGCTTTGAAAGTCACTAAAGCCAGAGTTCACAGTCACCCTGATGCACGTACTCTCAATGAACAGTCAATCAGTTGCCTTGATAAGTACCTTACCATGTGGATAGAGACTTGTTTACACAACTGCTTTAAGCTATATGATGCTTCCTTTTACATAATTCTCCCATGAATCTATGAGCTGATCATCATTTAAGCCCAAACAAGCAAGTTTTATGGCCCTAGATGTACTGTTAGAGTCTTCTAAAGTCTATCTTCATTATTCATATCTCTTGTTAATTTAGCCAACGAATGTTTACTTTCTATTATGTGCAAGGCACTATGCTAGATGCTGTGTTACAAAAGGCCATATAGGATTGCAAAGATACTATTTATATTTAACTTAAGACAACTTTTAAGACTTACATTTAACTTAGGACGTGAGTTAAATGTAAATGTACATGTAAATAATGTTGATTTAAATGTTAAGTTAAATGTCAACTTGACTAAAATTTCACCTGCCAAAAACTATGTCCCACATTTTTCTTTTTTTCTTCATTCCGTCAAAAATTAAATTGAATGGATCTTCTGTGTCCCCAGGCTGGATCAGCGGCTCACGGCTCTCCGGATTCCCCCCATTCCCTTCCCATTTTTTGTATTTTAGTAGAGACGGGGTTTCACCGTGTTAGCCAGGATGGTCTCGATTTCCTGACCTCGTGATCCGCCCGCCTCGGCCTCCCAAAGTGCTGGGATTACAGGCTTGAGCCACTGCGCCAGGCAAAATGTTGTTTTTTTTAAAGCTCAGGAGGCAACGAGAGAGACTCACTCTTATCAGCCCTTCATCAGGATTGAACACAGAAGAGTCTCCAATGTGGGAAGGTTGGAGATGGGTTTATTTAAGGGCAATTCCCTTGCAGAGGTCCATGCTAAAAATGGAAGTTGAGATTAGAAGGACCCACAGATGAAATTGTGAAGGCTGACACGTTCTCAATGAGCGGGGACTGGTGCCTGGGGGCACATGGGTGGGTTGGGTGTCCCTGAGATGGGGACACTGTGCCTGTGCTTGCAGACCCTGAGCTGTGGGGAAGGATGCAGCCACCACCTCCACCAGCTCTAAGGCATCCTCCAGCTACTGGCTTCTGGAACTCCTCCCTGCCGACCTCCTGGCTCTGCTTGTGCTTTTTTGATCCCAAGTACCTGGCACAGTAGGTGCTGAAAACATTCACTTTACTGAACGAATGGAGTTTGTTCCTTTTTCTGTATTTTTTTTAAAACTCCCCAGAGAAATAACAGCTTGTCATAAAAAAAAAAATCAAACAATGCAGATTTGTGTAAAATAAAAACAGAAATCCCGTCTCCCTCAATCTTTCTTTAATAATGAAGATTAAAAACTATTAGAAGCTTGGTATGTAGGCTTTGACACTCTTCCTTCGTATATACAATAATTCAAATCCAAATCTATGTACATATCCACATACACATTTTCTTTACCAAAATGGCATGTTATGCCATTGTAGAGTCTGACTCTCGACTTTCTTTTTTAAATTAACTACACATTATGAATAACTCTGGGGCTGTCAGAAGCTCATTCTTTCTAGTGCTTCAATAGTATTGCATTCCATAGCTATACCATTTTCCCTACCAGGCCTCTATTTTTAGACTCCTGTGTTTGTTTCCAATGGTTTTGCTATAACCAACAATGTGGTATTGAACATCCTCGAACATTTCCACTTCCCTCTGCTAATCTGTTAGGATGACATCTGCATGATAACACCCTTTTTCATCAGCAGCCTGCGGAATCTTGTCTTGGATTTTCCCTTTGCATAGTTGAGAGAAGTCCGTCTACCCAGTCTTTAGCCGTGATAAGAACGTGGAATACACTGAATTTAGTAGACACTGTAGCACTCAAGAGTTGCAAAATAAATTCTACTGCCACTTATTCATGTGTTTACTTTTAAATATGTGCTCATCTTGGATGCCCCTCTGCACATTCCCAGCAAAGCAACATTAACATTTGTTAACGATTCATCCCTGCCTCACCTACTCTGCCAAATACCTAACTAAGATGATGAGTTTTGCCAGAGTACCCATTGACCCGAGCTTTGTAGGCTCAGAGGAGGAAGAGACTCCAAACCAAATGAAGCTTCAAATGAAACACTTGCCCTGCCGACCCCTGGCACAGAACCCCAGAAATCATTAGCAGGAGCGCCCAGGTAGCTGAGATTGCTGGAGAATAAGGAACAAAAAGGGAATCCTTCACAAAGCTCAAATCTTTAGCACAAAAAAAACTTTGCAGATTGAAACACAGGCAGTTTGAAAGGGCTGTGTTATTTCTTTTGTATATGAAATTCAAAACTCCCCCCAAAATATAACCAAACAGTATTTTCTCTGAAAAAGAATCAAATAATTTTCTGCAGTAGTAAATATAATAAAAAATAATAATCCTAAGGTAAAACTGCTCATTTTGCGCATTTGGCAAACTTTGAATTCCAACTGTTGCTCAAAAGCAAAGGCATAATGTCTTGGGTGATATTGTGAAACTGGTGATTTTAAAGTCAGTTTAATGAAACTGTTAATTTCACCCATCTGGCTTAGCATATGCATTTTTTTCTAGTCAATCTGTAACTAAAAACATGCCTTGTTTATGGAGATTAATGGTTTAATGAAGAAACAAACAAACGAAATAGAAGAAGCAGCCATTTTCCCATTTTCTTTCTTTCAGCGCCCAAAGCTAAGAAACAAGAGCCACCACCACCATTAATTACCCCTTACTATTTTCCATGTAGCCCAGAATCATTTATTTTGCTTTTTTCCCCTTTTTCACAGTAATATCATAAGGTCACTGTTCGTGTGCTCATCTTTAGAAGAGGCAAAGAGCAGAATATGAGAAGGTAGCCACTTGCTAAAGGCCCCGGAGCTGGGACCAGCGTCTGTTTGAGAATTCAGGAGCAGAAAGGCACCTCATTCCTTGTGAGAGGAATGGAGACATCAATAGGAAAGTCATTTTTAGTTTCAAGCTTCTGAAAGGTGTAATGCATCCAAAGTAGAAGTTTGAAAGGGGAAAAAAAGGAAAGGAGAAAATGTCACTTAGCTATTAAAAGGAATGATCTACACCAAGTTGACTGGTTTATAAAAACACAGGGCATTCCTCATTTGCACTCTGACCTGGAGATCCTCATTGGGCTCACAGCCTGCTTTCTTTTTCTTTTTCAAAAAAAGCCTATTTGGGCCATGTGCAGTGGCGCATGCCTGTAATCCCGGCACTTTGGGAGGCCGAGGCGGGCAGATCACGAGGTCAGGAAATCGAGACCATCCTGGCTAACACGGTGAAACCCCCATCTCTACTAAAAATACAAAAAAAAATTAGCAGGGTGTGGTGGTGAGTGCCTGTAGTCCCATCTACTCCGGAGGCTGAAGCAGGAGAATGGCGTGAACCCGGGAGGCGGAGCTTGCAGTGAGCCGAGATCGTGCCACTGCATTCCAGCCTGGGCGACAGAGCGAGACTCTGTCTCAAAAAAAAAAAAAGCCTATTTGTATCTTTCTATGTACTGTGTAAATTTTCTTTTCTTTCTTCTTTTTTATTTTATTTTATTTTATTGAGACAGAATCTTGCTCTGTCGCCCAGACTGGAGTGCAGTGGCATGATCTTGGCTCTCTGCAACCTTCGCCTCCCAGGTTCAAGCAATTCTCCTGCCTCAGTTCCCGAGTAGCTGGGATTACAGGGATGCACACCACGCTTGGCTAATTTTTTTTTTTATTTTTTAATAGAGACAGGGCTTCACTACGTTACTTAGGCTGGTCTTGAACTCCTGGCCTCAAGTGATCCTCCCGCATTGGCCTCCCAAAAGGCTGGAATTACAGGTATGAGCCTCCGCTCCCGACCCCGTATAAACTTTCTGATTTTACACATGTCATTTTTCTCCCTGCCTTCTTCCTTTCCTTCCCTCCTTCCTCCATCTCTCTCTCTCTCTCCTTTCGGAGCTGTTATTCTCTGAGCAAGAAAAGCACAGCCCATTGTTTGTTTTCTTGGTGTCTCTGTGTATTTTTTTAAAAAAACTATATGTATGCTTTTTTAAAAAAGATAATAAAGATGATGGTTCTTCAACAAACAACAGGGGACACAGCTCTTAAAAGGAAACGATATCCCGATGTTATTATGTAACATAATTGTATTTCTAACATCTCCACTCTGCGTTTTAAGGTCTCCAAATAAACATCGTAATTGTTGGCAAAAATAAAGTCAAAAGCAAGGTAGAGCTTCACTAGTGCAGCCAGTCACTCCTTGGCATCTTGTGTGGGGACACCTCTGCCCCCACACTCAGCACTCCAGAGCCTGGGGGAAAGAGGCAGGCAGTGGTCCTGAAGGGGCGCAGATGGTGTCAGCCCAGGGAGCCGAGCCCAACCTTGGACATGGCCCCATCCCAGAAAACCATTTGTTGGCAGACCTTGGACTTCCTTTAGCCACAGGCACCAACTCCCTTGGTCAGAGGTGCCTAGTGCAGATGAAAGGCAGGAAAGGAATAAATAGGCCTGGACTTAGGGCAGATGTCCCTGGGGCCATGCTGCCCAGCTCCCCCCTCCCCTCTCTGCCTTCATGTCACCTGTTCAGTGCCTTTGTGTCCTTCCTCACTACTCCCTGCCACAACCAAGAGCCCGAACTGCCACTGCCATCCCCGCAGCCTCTCACCAGCCCAGTCCTCATCGCCTCTCTTCTCTGGATGCCAGAGCCCCATTCAAAGGGTTTTTGAATTCAAACGTCTCAGTTTTGACAGGTAAGGTGTGACAGGAAAGTAAAGGAAGGAAATGGCCAGCACAACTCTTAAATAATGAAAAAACATGCATACTAAAACACCACCGTACTAGCATTAGGAAACGCCCAAATGCTAATAGGGCAATTTCTATGCTCTGGCAGGAGGCATTTTCCTACAGAATTGGAGGTTCCCCAGGAAACAACATAGAGTTTGACCAATCAGAGTCCCCTCTTTCGGAGTCCTGAACGTGGGGTCTCATGTTGGATGCCACCCCAGAGTCTAGACGGTGGTGAACTACGAGCCACAGCAGCACAGGAGAATCCCTGTGCCAAGCAAGAAAATGAGGATGCAGAGCAGAGGCCTGGAATGCCCGAGGCAGCAAGGGGACTCAGCCACATCTATATGCGCTGCCATTGTGCGCCCCGAGTAGCCCCGCCATGTTTAATTCAAAGGCGTGCGCGCTCTGGGAGGCGAGGAACGGGTCCTGTTATACATCAGAGCGGAAAACACCAGTGGGAACAGCTGCGTCTTATACTAGGTTAGCGCATCAGCTGTCAACTCTCAATGAGCCTCCCTCCTCTGTACACCCTGGCACTTGGCACACAGTTGTATCTGGGCTGGTCCACGATTTTCATTGTGGTCGCCCCAGGGCCTGGCACCATGTGGGATGCACCCAGTACACGGGTCCTGAATTGGGTTTACAGGTACCTCGGGGCTGCTTTACATCTTGGAACCTGTATATCTCAGCAACTAGATTACACATCATATGAAAGCAAGAACTATGACGGCTACATTTCTGGGATTCTTTTGTAAATGAGTGTGCACAGACCTGAGCAGGATTCTGGTCTACTGCTGTTGACAGCAGAAAGCTGGCAAACAGCGTCCTGGTAGACCTGAGAAACAGAACGATGTTTACAGAAGTGTCTACCGAGAAAGAGCAGCCGCTCCTCAGAGGAAATAGGCTGAGGGAGAGTGGGAGAAACGAGGAATGTGGAAAGAAGCAGAGTAAGTCCATAGAACTCTTAGCAGTCTGGTTTGGAGCTGTGGCTTGGCTAGCGCAAACCTTGAACTTGGGTCTCCTGGAAGTCAAATTCCTCATTCCTTCAGTGATTCATTTACCCAACAAAGATGTTTTGAGTACTAACAGTGAGATCACTTATTCATTTGGGCTGCCGCCATTCAGTTACTCAACAAATATTTATTGAGGCAAGGGTCTTAAAAAACAAACAAACAAAAAAAACAACAAAAAAAGCAAAACCCTAGATACTGTTCCTGTCTTTGAGGAGTTTTCTTTTCCTGTTTTTTTTTTTTTTTTTTTTTTTTTTTTTGATAGTAGCCATCCTCATGGCTGTGAGGTATAATTTATTTTTGTGCAGTAATTTATATATTGGAGAAAGTCTGGTTTAACTGGAATTTAAAATGCAATGCTTTTATAAAGTGACATAATGTCTACGAAAGAACTTAGTGGATAGAAAGATACCATATGGACCTGGAGGATAGGTTCGCCTGAATAGAACTCATCTTACTCTGCCTTGAGTTACACCATTTGATCCTACACGTGTCTCCGTCGCTCACTCCATGGCAAGCTTGTTAAGGGTGGTGTAAGAAGTGGAAGGATTCAACTTATACTTTGAATTCTCGACAGTGCCTGCAATGGTGCTAGGCATATGTTAGCTGCCTATGCCATATGTTAGTGAAGTGATCCTTCTTCTATATGACCACACATGGCGTGTTTGTGCCCCATACTCACCAAAGAACATACCTCATCCACCCACACTCCTCAGTTTGCCTGCCTGGCAAACAGCTGTTATGTTCCCACTCAGATACCTCTCCTCACGTCATCTCTCCTGTCTCCCCAGGCAGATGGCTCTTCTCTGATGCCCCCCTTGCCACTGTGTAGGCATCCCCTTTACCAGAACTACCATCCTGCATAATGACTGTCGACTTTCCTGATTTCACAGTAGAGCTTGGATGTCCTCAAAGACAGGGTTGGGCGCAGGGGCTCACACCTGAAATCCTAGCGCTTTGGGAGGCCAAGGCAGGGAGATCAACTGAGGTCAGGAGTTTGAGACCAGCCTGGTCAACATGGCGAAACCCCATCTCTACTAAAAATTAGCCAGGTGTAGCGGCGGGCATCTGTCATCCTAGTTACTCAGGAGGCTGAGGCAAGAATCGCTTGAACCCGGGAGACAGAGGTTGCAGTAAGCCAAGATCATGCCATTGCACTCTAGCTTGGGCAAAAAGAGCGGAACTCTGTCTCAGAAAAAAAAAAAAAAAAAGGCTAGGTGCAATGGCTCATGCCTGTAATCCCAGCACTTTAGGAGGCTGAGCCAGGCGGATCACTTGAGGTCAGGAGTTTAAGACCAGCCTGGCCAACATGGCAAAACCCCATCTCTACTAAAAATACAAAATTAGCTGGGTGTGGGGGCATGCACTTGTAATCCCAGCTACTCAGGAGGCTGAGGCAGGAGAATCGCTTGAACCCAAGAGGCGGAAGTTGTGGTGAGCCGAGATCCGCCACTGCACTCCAGCCTGGGCGACAAAGCCAGATTCTGTCTCAAAAAAAAGAACAAACAAACAAACAAAACAGGAAATAACAAGTGTTTCTGAGGATGTGGAGAAATTGGAACCCTTGTGCACTGTTGGAGAGAATATAAAGGGTACAGCTGCTGTGGAAGACAGCATGGAGGTTTCTCAAAAAATTAAATGTAGAATTACTATATGACCCAGAAATTCTGCTTCTGGATACAGTATATATCCAACAAAAAATGAAAGCAGCGTTCTAAAGAGATCTTTGTAGACCCATATTCTAAGCAAAGTTATTCACAATAGTCAAAGGGTGGAAGCAACTCAAGTGTCCATCGATGGATGAATGGATAAATAAAGTGTGGTATAAACGTGTCATGAAATACCATTCAGCCTTAAAATGAAAGGAAATTCTAACACACACTGCAACAGAGGTGAACCTTGAGGACATTATGCTAAGTGAAATAAGCCCGTCACCAAAAGATAAATACTGTGTAAAATACCACTTATACGAGGTATCTAAAGCAGTCAAACTCGTAGAAATAAAAAGCAGGATGATGGTTCCCAGGGTTTGGGATGGGGGCAATGGGGAGATGTTTACTGAGTATGGATTTTCAGTTTTGCAAGAAAAAAGTCGTGGAGCTCTGTGGTACAATGTGAATATCCTTAGCGCTGCTGAACTGTGTACACCTAAAACTGGTTCAGATGGTGAATTTTGTTATGTGTATATTAGCAAGAATAAGAACTTTAAAAAGACAAATCACAGACCTTAAAGAGGAAAAGTGTAAATATTTGGTGACTCTCTTCTGTAATAGAATAATACGGTTATTCTGGGAACAACTCAAAGGTGCTGACCTCACTGGACAGGAATGTGGAGGACACTCTTTTCCACTTCCCACTGGCTGTTAATGAAGCCGAAGCCTCCCCACTCTCTACCCCCTGCAATGTTCTCATCTCTGCTTTGAAGTGTGTTGTTGGCTGAGATAGTGAGCAGATGATCCATCTAAAATCACACAGTGTGGGGGGAAGAAACACTTTCAGGTCTGAAACGTGCATATGTAGCGGCCTGGAAGTGGAGTGCTGGCTGTGTCTATGAAGAAAAGCTGCTGGCAGGGAAGAAGATGACTCTCAGACAGAACCAGAAATTACAGCCCATTTTCTCCTGCACCATGATGTCATCTTATTTGTTAAAAATTCCAGAAAAAAAATTCCACAAATTAATGCCCTTTGGGGAAACTATGGGAGCTGATGTTTTCTTTTACATTAGCCTAAACGACTCTCATTCAAAACACAGCCCCATTTTGATTCTATCCTGGCTCGTAGGGGGCACTCAGTCAATGCTTGTTCAGTAAATGAATGAATGAAAGGTTGTGAGTAACTTCAGAACACACCCACTCAGTTAAATTCCTTATCTTTGTTACCACGCCTATTCAGTGCCTACAGTAAGAATTCCAAGCATCAAACATCTCATGCTTGAATCCATTTTTACAGCTTATCTCAGATATGAAAAATGTAATATGATGAGGATGTTCTAATAAAGTCTATTAATCAACAGGACAGGACAGGTCAGGGCAGCAGCAGAAAATAGAATGCAAACACAGTTTCTATTAACTAGAGTCATCTGAAGCCCGCCGGAGCCAGCTAGGGCCAGACACTGTGGGCAGGACGAACTTGGAACGAAGGGTATTTGAGGAACTGGGAACGGCGATAGCGTCACACTCGTCTTACGACGGTTCTTTTTATAGGAGATCAGAGTAAAGACGTGTTGGAAATACAAACTCATTTTTTTTACCCTCAATTTACAAAATCAAGGTTTTTTTTCTCAGCCTTGTTAGGAAGATGGGTGCGATATAAGACACCAATCTTTCTCCCAGGTTTGCTGAAAGATGTTATGATAGCCCCAAGCAAGGGCACTGTGCCAGGCAGAGGGATGACCTTAAGGAGTATACGCCCCACCTCTGCAGAAGGCTCCCCAGTCCTTCCAATGTGACCCAGAGAAAGAGGCGCTGAAGGCAAATGGGGCCTGGGGCTTAGTTCTAGAAATTCACCTAAACTTCGGCTCTCCCTCCCTGCCATCTCCTAGGCCAGGGAAAGGCAGAGAGAAGAGGAAGGCAGCTGGCCATGTGCCTCTGGAAGCAGAGGCTGTGGTGGCAAAGGAGGCTGGCAGGTATGGTCCCTTGGGGGAAGCTCCTTGGTGCTGTTCTAATTTGGCACCAGAAGACCCCAATGGCAGGTTAGGCATGAACGGTGGGTCCTAAAGTGGCAAATCCAGCTTTGGGTCCCCCTCTCTCCCCACTGATGGGGGCCCCAGAAGTCTAACAGAGGTCAGCGGAACAGGCTCACTGTGCGGGAATCTAGCAGTTCTGCAGTGCCCATACCCAGGAGTCTTAAGGTAAGGGGACTTAGGATTGGGGTTTTTAATTAGATTTCATTGCCAGGCCTCCATGGAAAACAAATCATTCTAAATTCTTACAAACAAAATTTTGAGCTGCAGCAAAAACATGAAAACATTCTCATAGACAGTATTTACTTAAAAAAGAATGTTTTGTGAAAAGGATGCACTCCTGTTCCCAATCAGCAAAACTATTTTTAAGTAGGATCGGAACTCTCGTAAAAACAATTTTGGTGTGGATGTGGTCTTAGCCCATTTAGCCTAAACTATCCAACATGCATCTCCCTCTCCTGTTTGCGGGTCTTGGGGCATGGGGCTTCATCACCTCCAGACAACCATCCAAAGGAAACCTGGAACTATCTCTGCCCAGTAATAAGAGCAATAACATTGATATAGCAGTGGTTCTCAGCTGGGGGTGATTTGGCCTCCCTGGGGACTTGGGAGCATTTGGCAATACCTGGAGATATTTTTGGAGAGGAGGGATATGGGGAGGGTACTATTGGTATCTAGTTGTGGGCCCAGAAATGCAGCTAAACATCCCATAACACACAGGACAGCCCCCAACAAAAAAAAAATCCTACAGTCCAAAATGTCAATATTGTGAGATTGAGAAACCCTGCTTATGTAGGGCTTACCATGTGCTGATACTGTTCTAAGTATATTATATATATATATATATGAAATACTTATATAATAATATATATGAAATACTTATATAATGTAATGTACATATATTATGTATGTATATTATATATACATACACACATATGCACACACATATACATACACATATATACCTATATATACATATACATATATAGATCAATTTATTGAACCCAACACTAGAAGACAGATACTATTATCATCCCCATTTTGCAGATGAGGAAACTAAGGCTCAGAGAAATTAAGTAACTTGCCCAAATCACACAGCTAGTGAGTGTTAAAACTGGACCCAGGCCAGTTGGCTCCAGAGGCTATGCCACTCATTACACAACATGACGCAGCCTCCTGCCTACTTGTCCTTTGTGCCCACATCCAAGCAGCCATGGAGTCCCTCAGACCCATCTCTACATCCTTCAGCTCTGTTCCTGTCACCATGTCCCACTCAGGCCTGCATCCACTCCTCAAGGGACCATGGCAATATATTCCCTTCTTCCAGCTCCACGCCCTTCTAGTTCACCTCCCTGCCATTCACTGCCACCAGAGTGACCTCAAAATCCCAGATCTCACTATGTCTCTCCTTCTTGCTTGAAACCCTTCAACAGGTCCCTGTCACCTGAAAGGTAAAGCCCAAACTTCAGGGTGGTGTCTGAGCTCTAGTTGGAACAATCACTTTTCAGGGCTTCTCCTGCCTCCCCATTGTCACAGCACCATCCTGCGACATGCTGTGCTGTTACCACCTTTCAGGGTCTGCTCTGCCTGCAATTCCCACCCCCAACTCTCTTGTCTGGCAAACACCTGCTGGCCTTTCAAGAATCAGTCCCAGTGTCTCCTCTTCCAGGAAGCCTTCCCAGAACACCTCAGCCCTCCAGGTAGAACTGACCACTCCTTTCTTTGTGTCTCCACCATCAGCTTCTATACCTTTAATAAAATGCATTACTATTTTTCTTTGCTTTCAAGTCCATTCCTCAAGGACAGAAGCATTGTGTTACTTCACGTATCTCTGAAGTCTAGCCAAGTAACTGAGTAGTCACTGAGTAAGCATCAGAAGAATGAATGATAAAATATCCTATATGACTTGAATTCTTTGCAGGATGGTCACTATTTTTGCAAAGGAAATCTATGTTGTTAGACACTGCCATTCTTAGGCAGTGGGTGCAATGTAAGATACCAATCTTACATGAGGCAGAAGTCAGTTTCTGCATCGCCTCAACTCAAGATCTGGTTCTATGCCCAGGACTACGTGGAGTTGCCTCCCACCACTCAGACAGTTGGCAAATCCCTGCTAGGATCCTCTTCAGCAGGCTGAACATCTCCAGCTGCCTTTCCTCTTCTTAACAGGCAAGGTTTTAAGATCCCTCATGTCCCTAGAATATGCACTGAATTACTAAGCAAACCCAAATTGCACCGGGCCTACAGAGAAGCTGGTGGCATCTGGGAAGTTTATGCAGATTCCTGAGATGATGCTTAAAGTGTACTTCAAATCAGAGGTCCCAAGTTCAAGTGCCTGTGGGCTCAGACGGGTCTATGGGTGGACAAAGTATGCCTGGTCTGAGCCTTACCTCCACAATTGCTGCCACATAGGAGAAAGGCCCAGTCTTGCCAGATCTTTGTTTTTTTTTTTCTCTTTTTTTAAAAAAAGCTAGAAATTTGCATTTTCATACAAGCTTTTTAGATACACATAACTGATTTTTTTTAACATATACAACAAGGTATTTTCCAAATCAACTGCATCTGGGGGCTGGCTCTGTCTGCAGCCTGTCCATTTGTGGCCTTGGCTTTAAATAAAGAACTGCTTGAGTGACTCCTAAATTTAAGTTTTTGCGTTTAGTGTTGGAAGTGTGCACAGATATATCGAGAGTTGTGGACATACAAGGGCAGAATTTAAATCTGAAATTAAGCTAAAACACTAGGGTTAAAAATAACTTTAAGGCGTAAATCACCAAAGAGGGTGACTGAAACAGAGAAAAACAAGGAGCCTTTCTAACCAGCGCCTAAAGCCGAGGCAAAGACTCAATTACCGGTCAGCAAATCCATCTCCAGCAATGCCTGGAACAAGCTGGGGTGTTTGTCTTTCAGCTCCTTCTCCCAGGGGAAGGCTCTGCACATCAAGGGTCTCCCATACCTGCGCTGGAGGTCCAGGTAGGAGTTGTGGAGATGGCCTACACAGAAGAGGAAGCACAAGATATCACACCCTTTAGCAGAAGATAAGACTCACCTCCCTAAAGCCCTTCTTCCTAAGAGGAACTAGAAAGAAGAGGCCAGACTTGCCATTACTGGATGTTGGTTTGGGTCCTTTCGGGATTTGAAATTGGCTATGATGCTTTTGCCTCCAGGTCACAAATTCAGAGCCAAGTCCATGAGAAATGTGCCAAAGTTGCTGATGGCTGCTGAATAATTCTACAGAATGAGCAGCTGGCCTCTGACCGGTCCCCAGGAGGCCAATATCTAGGCCATTTTCTTGGCATGTGAGTTGAGGAGCAAAGCACAAAGACCCCCAGGGAGGCAAGGCAGTTGAAGATGGTAGGAAAATCTTCCTAATGCCACCAAACAGATGGGTGTGCATGCCTGGCTTTCCATCTCAGGGTATGTCTCCTGATAGTACATGAGTTACCAAAGTCAGTTTCTTTCCTCTTTGGGTTATTACTATTCCTATATATCTTCCCCCTCCTGTTGACAGCATCATATTTTCCGGATGATTCAGCAGTGAGAGCAGCAGCTGGGGACCAGTATAGCCTATTCTTAAATTGAATTGCAGAAGCACTGTCTTTCCACACTCACCTGTCACCATCTGTAATCACTACCTGGGACCATTTCATGTGAACCCTATTGGACCGGGGCATGTTTGAGATGCATCCCTCCCTCCACGACCTGGAATGAGAAGTTCCGCTCTGGAGATAGAGAGACATATGGGCAGGACCGAAATACTCAATTCGCTTTTGCTGATGGCAAAGGCCCCACAGGAATTTCTCTTCCAGAAGGAACATATGTGAGTAACTCTAGTGCCACCATATCAAACAGCAAGATCCACAGCACAGAGAAATGTGTAAGTGCTAGATCCAAGCTGGAACACTGGCGAACCAGACAGGACCAAGTTTTGTAACTGATAAACACCCTACGTGAGTAAAAGGATGTCTGTGCAAATATGAGCATGCATGAAAGCAGTCTATTTGAAATTCATTCCTTCTGTTAAAAATTACCGATGTCTTCGAGAACGAGTCAATTTCAAGGATTTAAAAAATAAAACCGAGCTCCAAACAACAAAGTCACCGTTCAACCTTTCTGAAAGCTAATATTCAGATATTAATGGCCCAAAACAAAAGTGTACTGATGGGGAAACATTTCTAATGATTAATTTATTTTCCAGTTCATTTTTATTTTCTTAGGCTGGCCTTATGGATGGGAATAACGCCATGCGAGGCACAAAACACTCGCTTTCATTTGTACTTGTAAACTAGATTTTTATGGTTGGAGCTATAAGATGTTTTGGTTCTTCTTGGCTGTCATTGGTCTTGGTAGAATCCAGGTGGAATGTACAATTTCACCTGTATCCACCAGTGGAGGGCTCAAGGTCACACTTGTCCCCTCTGGTATCTGAGCCAAGTCATATATGTTCAGTTTTAATCCCGTTATGGAGAAGCCAAACATGTGTTTATGTAAATGCACAGAACTTAAAACAGCTCCCCTGAAGCTCAACACTTACATGCTTCTTGTCTCTCGCCCCCGTGCTGTGCTGCGGATGCATACACAGATACTATTTCTTGAACCTCAGCACACCTTTCATAATATAACTTGATTTGTTCAGCAAGTTGCTTCTCAAGGAGGGGATTAAAAATCTACAAGAAGGCAAGAAAGTCAAATGAACAACAATTGTCATCAAATATCCATCCACCTCTAGGAGGATGTGTTTGGGATGACTTTGTTCTCCCATTGACATCTCCAGGTGGCTTGTTTGTACACATATCATCCACTCTGGATTTGCAAAGCAAGGTCATTGGTATTAATTCAAGGACATGCCAGCTCTGATGGCTTCCCTCCAGCTTCTCTTTGTGTCCAGCTTCTTAAATGTCAGATCTTCCCAGAGACTGGGACTCTTCCCTCTTCTTTTCTCTGGCTGCACTCTGTCCCTAGAAAATCACACTCACCTTCCCCTTCAATTCCCATGAAAAGATGCAAGGGTACCCGCGATGTGCCTGCTGCATCAAAGAGCCCTCCTTCCCTCTTCTGCAACCTCCAAGAGCTGGCTGCAAGGCCATGGCTTCAGGACGGGCCCCCCTAGCGGCTCACCCCATCTCACTTGCGGGCCGACGTACCCGTTCCTGCCTCAGCACTCCCAAACACATCTGAATTAAAGCACGTATTGTATTCTTTCATGAATTCCCTGTTTAAGATCCCAAAAGGGAGCTCCTCAGGAACAAGGGACTTAACTCAGTGTGCTTCAAAATAGAGGCTGGGGCCCATTAGAGGGTCACACAGTTATTTCAGCAGGTGGTAACCTACAGAGTTTTGGTGGTGTTTTTTGTTTTTATAAAGTAGAACACAAAATATCAGCATGCACTGAATATAGCAAGGGTATGTATTCTTAGAATAATTTTGTTTGAATTTTGTGTGTGAATATATGTATGCATATGTATATGTACTGTTCATGATATTAAGCACCTTTCTTTCTTTCTTTCTTTCTTTTTCTTTCTTTCTCTCTTTCTCTCTCTCTTTCTTTTTTGTTTTGAGACAGTCCTGCTCTTGTCATCCAGGCTGGAGTGCAGTTGCACAATCTTGGCTCACTGCAACCTCTGCCTCCTGGGTTCAAGTGAGCAAGTCCAGCTAATTTTTGTATTTTTAGTAGACACGGGGTTTCACCTTGTTGGCTGGTCTCAAACTCCTGACCTCAAGTGATCCGCCTGCCTCGGCCTCCCAAAGTGCTGGGATTACAGGTGTGAGCCACCGTGCCTGGCTGATATTAAGCAGATTTCTTATTGTGGACAACCTTCAAAATAATTTTAAACCCACCCTTCTTGCTTGTCTCAACACCTAGTTCAGAGCCTGGCATACAGTATGTTCTCAATAAGCATCTGTTGCACAAATGACTATTTCATTTTTTTCCCTTTTCACAAAGGTCTCTCACAGAGGCTGTAAGATATCACCCATGGGCAGCAGGGCTCCCCATTTTTCCTGATTATGACTTTGCCTAGTGACCCCTGTTTTTCTCAGAATAAACCTCACAGCGTGAAGGGAATGACAGAATGTTTCTCTTTCAGGTATCAGGTGGGGTTCTTGATCTCCTTAATGCAGCCCAGAAAACAAGTGCCCTGAAGGCTCCCTCATGGGGAGACAGCACTCTCCCCCGATCAGTCCAGCTGCGTTGGCCCAGAGCTTTGGACAGTTCCATTCAGGGGTGGGTTTTGGATGTGGAAGGCACTGTGCAGAGGATTCGGCCCTGAAAACAACGCCCTTTTCGATCCATACAACTGCTGCCAACTGACCCCAGCGTGAGCCGAAGGCCTGTGTTTCTGAAGAGAGCAGCCAATGGAACCAAGATTTTAATTTGCTACAGCATCTCTTCTGATACTTTAAATAATAGTATATAAAAGAAGCTTTACCAAATAACTAAGATTCTCTCCTTTCATTAGCTTAATCGCTGGATAGGCAACAGCCTGATGAAAATCTACTCTATAATTAAACTAGTAGTTATTAAAACAGAGGAAGTAAATGGTTTCCATTTTATGAGTACTAAATGAACCAAATGTTAACAGAAATCTATTACTGCATTTGCTGGGGGAAAAGCCTCAATATTAATGATGTTTGATGACAGAGGTGATGCATGGTCCGGCTTGGGTAAACTTTTATTTACACTGGGTTGCACACCCCTGAGGCCCACACCCATCACCCAGGAGTACTGCAATCTTCCTGATCCCCTGGACTCACCTGGGCGGGGTGCAGACTGCGAAGGCGATAGTACTTCAGGGGTCCAAAAAACCCTTCAATGCCAGCCACATACCTGCTCCCTCCAATAATGAAGTACCCAGCTGTGTCATTATAATGGAAATCCTCCCGGAAGCTAGAGAAGAGAATGAAGGATTAAGAGAGCTCCATGCCGGAAGTAGATGATTTAAAAAGAGTCTCTTTCCTAGACCCTCCTTGACTTAACCCAAATTGCCCCAAGCCCTTCACTCTGAGTTTTAGCAGATGAGACCAGTGTGGGGTCAGGTGGACTTGGGCTAGGATCCCCATTCTG
Source organism: Hylobates moloch (assembly GCF_009828535.3). NCBI lineage: Eukaryota > Metazoa > Chordata > Mammalia > Primates > Hylobatidae > Hylobates > Hylobates moloch. Next base: position 60,009,762 of record NW_026652292.1, on the reverse strand, counting down.
CTGTTTACCAGCTATGAGACCTCAGCCCACTTAACCTCTCCAGTGCTGTCTTCTCCTGTGTCAAATGATAGTTCCTCACTTACTGGATGGTTAAGAGGATTACGTGAAGTGTAAAGATGTCAAGCATCTAGCAGAGTGCTTGGCCCACAGTAAACAGTCAATATGTGGTATTGATAGTGGTGGTATTGTTTGGAATCAGTGGAATTGTCTGGAATTGTTGGTTTTCATTGGAAATATTTTGCTTTAAAAGAAAATAAAAAACCTTGTTGAATGAATAGAAGGTGGCTGTGGGGGAAAGCCAAAAGCACAGACTATTAGATAAGGACTGAGGCAAAATTCAGTTAGGAGGAGGAGGCCACAGCCAGGTCAGAGGGTTTGGCCGGAGATGAGAGGTGAGCACAGGTGATGAGTTAGAGGACCACACTGTCCTGAAGGGCTTGAAACATCAAAAGGGAGGACAAAGTGGGTTGGCATTTACAAAATGCATGAAGGTGTCCCTTGCAACATTGTTTGTATTTACCAAAGACCGGAGAACCCCAGTGTCTGTCAGCGGGGACTGGCCCATCCATTTAGTGTACCTTGAGCTTTTTCACTATGCAACTAAAAAAGGGACAAAGGAACCTGGAGGGATCTCCAAAATATAGTGTTAAGTAAAAAAAAAAAATAAAAGTACAGGACACAGAGCATATCTTTTATCTAAGAAAGAGGGGAACAGATTTTTTTCATATTTGCATAAAGAAACTCTGGGCCAAAGTCTATACAAGAAACCAATAGAATTATCTCCCCATGGGGTGGTGGGGGGTTGGGGTGAAGTGCATGAGGGTAGGCTTGGGAGCAAGACATTTAACTGTATTTTTACAAAGTTTTGATTTTTTAAAACCATGTGCATCTATTACCTATTAAGAATTTAAAATAATGCTGGGCACGGTGGCTCACGCTTGTAATCCCAGCACTTTGGGAGGCCAAGGTGGGTAGATCACCTGAGGTCAGGAGTTCAAGATCAGCCTGGCCAACATGGTGAAACCCATCTCTATTAAAAATATAAAAATTAGCCAGGCGTGGTGGTGCATGCCTGTAATCCCAGCTACTCAGGGGGCTAATGCAGGAGAATTGCTCGAACCCAGGAGGCAGAGGTTGCAGTGAGCTGAGATTGCACCACTGCACTCCAGCCTGGGCGACAAGAGCGAGACTCCATCTCAAAATCATAATAATAATAACAAAAATAAATAAATAAAATAAAAATAACAAATAAGAATTTAAAATAAGAATGGGAGGACAAGGTGTGATGAGAGCATATGTGAACAGTGAAGGGAGTGAGGGCTAAGACAGGTATCAAGTGAGAAGTCAGGCAACAAGATGGAGCCAGGAACCATGAGGGGCAGATGGAAGCAGAGGAAAGAAAACAAAGTGTCAGGCAGGCCGCCAGGAGCCCAGGGAGCTGAGGGAGCGAAGGGCCAGAGTGACGATGGATGGGGACAGAGCAAGCTACCCACAGTTGGATCAGGTAAACCAGGCAACCCAAGATTATTTCAGAACGGGGGATGGACTGTCTGTTAGCAAACAACCCAAGCCCTAGCAGGTGCACCTGGCCAGGGAGGAGGCATGAGATGATGAAGCAAAGCACACAGCCTGGCAGCAACAGCTGACAGCGGCAACATTGAATGTCTAGAGATTAGTCTCGTCTAAACACAACCAAAATGGAAAAGAAGTGCTTCAGCTCCTGATATTTTTCTTTTCAGAAGCTCAGTCTTTTAGGACTGTGAAGATGATGGTCTCTCCTGCCTATTTAAGGAGAGGCCATAAAGTTATTATCTCTGAGAGTTGTGAAGTGAATCTGTTTTCCAAGACCTTGAAAAGACATGAACATTCCAACAACCCTCATGAGACAGCACGGGGCACTAGATGGATACGAAGCAATGCTTCTGCAGTAGTAAGCCCCATTTAAAAAACGGAAATAGCAATAGTACCTGCCTGTATGGTTGTTATGAAGATGAAATAAACTAATATGTAAACAAAGCATTTCAAACAGTGTCAGGCACAGAGCAGACACCATAACCGTTAGCAACAGTGATTATCATTCTTAACCTAGTGCTCTGTTGGACTTCGGCTCCCACATTTTGAGTTGCATGCTTAGCAAGAATAAGATGTGCATACTCTCAGACTAGTTAATGTTGGCCTGGTGCAGTGCCTCATGCCTGTAATCTCAGCACTTTGGAAGGCCGAGGTGGGGGGATCACTTGAGCCCAAACCAGTTAATATCAATAGTATGTTTATTGTAATCATACCATTTACTTAAATATGTAATTCAATAAAACATGAGTGGGGAAGAAAGAGCTCTTCTTTCTATAAAAACTAAGTTGATTATTTTGGGTAGATGCAATAGAGCTTACTAAAAAATTGTTGTAAAATGTCATGGGAAAAAATTGAGAAAAATCTAGATGGCTTTTGGGCCCTGATTATTTTCATAAGTGTCTTTGTTTTCATTTGGAAGAAACAGAAATTGGGTGTCGTTTACAAGTGTGAAAAAAGCCCACAGCAAATGCTAATCTGCAGATTTGTACCCAAAAGAAGGCCCTCTCTAGAAAGACTGGCAAATGAATATATACATATATATGTTTTAATTGAAATAAAATGTTTAAGGGAGTTATCTGTTTTAATGGATCCTTGCATTAACTGAGTTTTTCAACAAAAAACAAATTACTTGGTCCCTAGGGCACCGAACCGTAATTTTTAAATTGTCATTATTATCAAGCAATAGGGGATCTGTCCAGCTTGGTCTCCATGTACTTCGATGTCTTCGTATTTTTCTCCTGCAAAATTCTCAGTGTCTGCACAAAGATTGCAAGAGATTCCTTGTACTGTGCACTGTTTGATGGTCATCAATTTCACTGACATGAAAGCTGAGCTAGACTCTTCCAAAGCCCAAGCCAGCCCCTTTTGAAAACCTGAGACACGCTGGCAAACCATCTTTACTCTTATCTGGACACAGGAGAGTGCCCTGGTTTATTACCGCAGAGCATCCGTAGCCTGAAAGAATCATCGATGTTGTGAAGCAGGCCTCGCTCAGAATTAAGAAATAGCTCCAGCTTGAAGTTTCTGTGATAGGAGAACTTAGAGCTTCAAATTGGCTGCCCCCATGCCCCGCAGAGTAACCATCATCTTACATGTCACTTCTCTGGGGCCTGGTCTTCGGGGCCTGGTCTAAATTCTTTTATTTATTTATTTATTTTTTTGGAGACAGAGTCTTGCTCTGTTGCCAGGCTGGAGTGCAGTGGTGCAATCTCGGTTCACTGCAACCTCTGCCTCCTGGGTTCAAGTGATTCTCCTGCCTCAGCCTCCTGAGTAGCTGGGACTACAGGCGTGCGCCACCATGCCCAGCCAATTTTTGTATTTTTAGTAGAGATGGGGTTTCACCATGTTGGCCAGATGGTCTCGATCTCTTGACCTCGTGATCCATCTGCTTCGGCCTCCCAAAGTGCTGGGATTACAGGCATAAGCCACCACTCCCGGCGGGCCTGGTCTATATTCTGACCCCCTTGTTCTCCTCAAGCTAGCTTATCCATTTCCTTCCTAGCACTCACCACGACTTGTAATTTTAAATTTATTTGTGAATTTGTTTTCTGTTTGTCTCCCCAGCTCAATATTTTAGCTCCATGAAGGCAGGGTCTGTATTCTTTGTGTTCATCATTTTATTTCCAGAGTTGAGTGCTGTGTCTGGCATGTGACAGGTGCTCAGTAAACAGGTGTTGAATAAATTAATGAATTTAACACTATAGAGGCCTGAAGCTGTCACCTGTCATGGGATATTATTGACAGCCTTTCATTTATGCGTTGCACTGCAATCCCGAGCACTTAATTCCTGATCTTCTCACACTATCCTTGTAGGACAACCGTCATTATGTTTATGTTACAGGAACAAAAAAAAGGAGGGGTAAGAGCCTTGCCTGGGAACACCTATAACCAGTAAACTGGAAATATCTGATGTTTACTTCACTGCTTGGCCCACTCTAAAAGTGGGGTTCCTGGCAGGGATGAGATTCCAAATACCTGACCACAGGAACCCCCAGGGGACTCTGGACAGCTCCCTCTGGGCCTAGCTTTACCTTTGCTTATTTCTCTGATGGGGAGGTCTCAGGAGTACAGGCAGGGCAGCTGGGGGGGTGGGTGGGGGGGGGGCACTCCTGTGTCTGAGTACGGCTAGCTTTTTTGGTTTGTCTTGTTTCTTGTTTTGTTTTGTTGTTTGTTTGTTTGTTTTGTGGCAGGTTCTCACTCTGTCGCCCAGGCTGGAGTAAGTGGCACAGTCTTGGCTCTCTGCAACCTTCACCTCAGCCTCCCGAGTAGATGGGATTACAGGCACCCACCACCACGCCCAGCTAATTTTTGTATTTTTAGTAGAGTCGGGGTTTCACCATGTTGCCCAGCCTGGTCTCAAACTCCGGGACTTAAATGATCCGCCTGCCTCAGCCTCCCAAAGTGCTGGGATTACAGGCATGAGCCACTGTGCCAGGCCGGAGTACTGTCAGTTTTACGAAGAAATTGTTTCAATGCTTCAATTGGGATGTAGAGTTGGTGTGTACCCCAAAATCAGTCTTGATCCCTTGATCCTTCTATGTTTATGCTGATTATGTCTTTACTTAAAATTTTAATATTTTGTTCATCATAGATTCTCTGCATTCATTTTGATTTTTAAAAACATCATATTAATATGTTACTTACCATGATTACTGCTGAGATAAATTTTGTGCCCCCTCCTCCCATCAAATTCATATGTCAAAGTCCAAATCTCCAGCACCTCAGATTGTGACCTTATTTGGAAATAGGGTCATCGCAGACATAAGTAGTTAAATTGAGGTGATACTGGAGTAGGGTGAGCCCCTAACCCAATATGACTGACATCTTTATAAAAAAGGGAAATTTGGACACAGACACACCCATGGGGAGGATACCATGTCAAGACTGAAGTGATACTTGCCACAAGCCAAGGAGCTACCAGAAGCCAGGAGAGACCGGGAGCAAATCTGTCCCTCGCACCTTCACAGGGAGCACAGCCCTGCCAGCCCTATGATCCTGGACCTCTGCCCTCTAAAACTGAGATAATACATTTTTGTTGTTTAAGCCACTTTGTTTTGGCACTTGGTTCTGGCAGCCACAGGAAACGAATGCAATCCCTGAGCTTTCTGGCACCCCCTAAAGTTTTAGGCTCACTTGCCTCACCCTGGCCCCAGCCCTGGATCATTCTGTGGCCACTCTGTCTCTCATTCATTCATATCAGCCTCTAGATCTCTGGGATTGAAGAGGAAAGGAAACTCTTCCAAAGAAAATGAAAAGGAGCCTATGAAATTCAACCAGTTGTCGAAATTGTCCTGGAGCTGGACGTGGGTTTCAGGGGAGAGAGGGGAAGCTCTTATTTTAAACTTCATGTCCTGAAACAAAAACCTTTAATTTCTGGCCAGAGCCTACTTCACAGAACATGGAGATCTGATCTCCAAAGCAGACTCAGATCATCTGTTTCTCCAAAGACAGCTCCCAGGCTTCACTGTCCTTGAACTTTTCAGAGACGATCCCCTAGCCACCTGTTATATAACAACACTCCTATGTGTTGAATGCCTCTGGCTGATCTGAATCTACCTGGGTGCTCTTGAAGACACGTGCTGTCTCCCTAGGCCTCAGCTGCTATGTTTCAATGCAGCTATTAAGCCACCCGCACCCTCTCTTTGCAGGCTAATAACACTTCTTTAGCCTTTCTATAAAACTGTAATCCTTTAATCCAGCCATGAAAATAAGAACTGTTCAAGGTGCCCAGAGCCTAAAAGAAATCAGTAGGACTTAAATGAAAACAGGAATTTTTTCTTTTCTTTTTTTTTTTTTTAGTTTTTTAATGCAGATTCTGATTTAGAAGCTCTGGAGCAAAGCCCAAGATTCTGCATTTCTTTTTTTATCTTTTCTTTCTTTCTTTTTTTTTTTGTTAAGATAGAGTATCACTGTCACCTAGGTAGGAGTGCTGTGGTGGGATCTTGGCTTACTGCAACCTCCACTTCTCAGGTTCAAGCAATTCTTGTGCCTCAGCCTTAAGTAGCTGGGATTACAGGTGCGCACCACCATGACCGGCTAATTTTTTTATTTTTAGTAGAGACGGGGGTTTCCCTATGTTGGCCAGGCTGGTCTCGAACTCCTTGCCTCATGTGATTCACCCACCTTGGCTCCTGAAGTGCTGGGATTACAGGTGTGGACCACCTGTAAAATGCCGGGCCAGGAGTTTGTTTGTTTGTTTGTTTGTTTGTTTGTTTTAAGCAGCATATATGGCCCTCTATTTCTGTCTCTGCACCTCTTTGCTTCCCTTTGTTTAATAATCAGCACCCAAGAGAATTTGGGTTGTGTGGGATCCTGCATATCCCCAGCCTGTTTGGAGAGGCAGCATTCTGCCTGCTGCAGTGAAATAACAGACTCAAGGAATAAACCACTCCTCATCCCAGACAAAGTGCCTAAAAGTCCTAATGCATTTTTTAAAATTATACATGCAAAATTGGTAATTTTTATTTCTGATCTTTACACTTATTTTTTTATTTAAAGATAGAGCCTTGCTCTGTCACCAGGCTGGAGTGCAGTGGCGCCATCTCAGCTCACTGCAACCTCTGCCTCCCGGGTTCAAGCCATTCTCATGCCTCAGCCACCTGAGTAGCTGGGGTTACAGGCATGCGCCATCACGCTAGGCTAATTTTTGTATTTTTAGTGGAGATGGAGCTTTGCCATGTTGCCCAGGCTGGTCTCAAACTCATAGCCTTAAGTAATCCACCTGCCTTGGCCTCCCAAAGTGCTGGGATTACAGGCATGAGCCAACACCCCTGGCCTACATTTGTTCTTAAGCCTTCAATTTCAGATGTTCTTCGACATATGATGGGATTACATCCTAATAAACTCATTGTAAGTTGAAGGTATCGTTAGTACAAAATGCATTTATTACCCCAATAAACCCATTGTAAAGTCAAAAAATTGCAAAGCAAATCATCATTGGGTCAGGGACCACCTATATACATATATTATCTAGCTATTGCAAGGTATCCTGCATTCCTAATGAAGGTTGTCCCATGGTTCTGACACTATAAAACCCACTATTATACGTGGATGTAGAAGTAAATTAAAAAATTATGAAACACAGGCAGGAAACTCAGTTCTTAGTTTCTGTAACTCTTGTAGAGAATGGTTATATAAAGATGAAAAGTGACACCAATATCAATAGTTGCATACATTTCAAATCCAGATTATAAACATAAATATGAAGACTGTCTGCTTTTATGTCTTATATGAGGCCAAAGTTACCAACCACTCCCAATAAGCAACACTAATACTTTGATTTATTTTTCAGAATCCTTCATAGAAGATAATTTTCAAAGAAAATGAATTATAAAGTGCCATGAAAGGAAGAATTTACAATGAGATCTGGAAAGAGGACTAGTTTTTCTTGCTTAGAAAAAAAGGTTGTGGGGGAAACAGAAAGAGTTTGTGCATGGTAGGAAAAAAAAGTACAAAGGCTAGCTACAGGGCAGAGAATAATCCATGCTTGGAAAAGCTGAATGAGGAGATGTGGAATAACATTAGGGCTGAGGGCTAAAGTATGAAGATTCCTTAACCCGCATGCAGGCAAATTTTGAATAAAAAGAAAAATCGCACTTACCTAATGGTCTGATTGTGGTAGCTTTTCAAATCCTGTCCAATGCTAGTGGTTACTACTATCTATGATGGGAGGGATACACAAGAATCAGTTACGCCTCATCACCCTACATTACCTATACAGTCCTTTGTGTAAATTACTCATAATATGTGTTGGAGAGTCTTTTACCTGATCAGTTTCTGCAAAAATAAAATTAACAGTTTACTAGCCCTGTGCATATTTTAAGATTTCATACATTTAACTTCCCCAAATGTGACGTGATGTGGTTAAAAATATCTACAATGCAGTTTCCACCAAGTTTCAGATACTTCCAAACTCCAAGCCAAAGTCTCATTCGATGTATTTGTCCATAAAAGCTCGTTGTGTAGAAAGACAAGGAAATATGTATGACACTACAAGGAGTGTTTAAAATCTTGCTCTGATTCCATCAGAGCCTTAGGGGGAAAACAAGATTGGTGTTGTATGTTCTTCACGCACTGCTGTTCCCACCTTCCTTTCCCTAAGCACTGGGAATCATCATTCTCATGTTAACAGGGACACTATTTTTTGTCATGAATGCTGTTAGCTGTCTCTTATGGGCTCTTCTCATGTCTTGGACTCCAACATAAGCCTCTGGACTCAAGGTGCCACTTACATTCTGCTAGTGCCACCACAGAGTAACTGTTAGGGCGCGTCTCAAAGATGTGACTACGACACTTGGTCTATGAAAGACAAACTAACCCACCAGAAACCAACCCAATTCAGCCATACAACATGTTGGTTCAGAAAAGAAAATGACTCATGCCAGTTGTTTGCCTAAAGCAACCATTTAGGTCACTTATACATTCAGTCAAGGCAGACTATGGTAGTCCCATCACAGAGGTGGATTTTGGGTGGGAAGCATTATGTGTTGTTTGGGACCTATGTATATTAGACCAGATAGAATAGAAAGAAGGACAAATGGGCTAAAGTCTACACACACCAAAAAAAATGTTTTGCTCCCACTTAACTGGTCTTTCTAATTCTCTCCTGCTTTACTCAACTATGTACTCTGCCACTAAACTTATCTCCTCCATTAAAGGACTACTTTTAATCTTCTGCTCAAAAATCTTCTATGGTGCTTTGCAAGTTGATGTCTAAATTCCCTGATATCCAAGATTCTCTGCAATCTACTCCTAAATACATATTTTTCCCTTCTATTAGCTTTCTATAGTCTACAAATTTCTATTCCAGTCAAACTAGTTTGTCTGCTAACCCCCAATAACATGCTGAAATACCCTCTTCTCCCTTCTCCATCTAAATCCTGTCCAACCAGAGAAATCTTTTCATGACACCTTCCCTAAGCATCCCAGCATAAAATGCCATCTCCTTTCTAGGAACCAATACAAATCATCTGGCAATTAATTATTTTTAAATTATTATTATTATTATTATTGTTATTATTATTATTGAGACAGAGTCTCACTCTGTTGCCCATGCTGGAGTGCAGTGGCGCCATCTTGACTCACTGCAACCTCCGTCTCCTGGATTCAAACGAGTCTCCTGCTTCAGCCTCCCAAGTAGCTGGGATTGTAGGTACGCACACCACGCCCAGTTACTTTTTGTTATTTTTATTAGAGATGGGGTTTCACCATGTTGGCCAGGCTGGTCTCCTGATCTCAGGTGACCCATCCTCAGCCTCCCAAAGTGCTGGGATTATAGGCGTGAGCCACCGCACCCAGCTATCATCTGGCAACTAAGCTCGCTTTATGACAGTCCTTTACCTGCTTAATGTTACTTCCATAAATAGTCTACAAGCAACTCGAGCATAGTGCCTTGCATACAGTAGGTGCAAAATAAGATCTGTGAATCTGCACTGATGATTTGATACTTGTCTCAGGGACAACAGCACTGAGCTGACCTTCTCCATAGGAGAAAGCATCAACCAAGCTATTATGGCCATCATAATTCTCACAGAGATAGGAAGCTAAAATGTGGACCACCGCTATGTCACCGAACATTTTTAAGTAAACAAACACACATACCAAGAATCCCAGCTAACATTTTACAGACTCTTCTCAGGAAAGCAGCAAGGACTGATCTGATTTCTTTCTTTTCTCTTACAGAAAAAGGAAATGTGATCAACCTAAACACCAAGGGAAGACAGTGCATCATCTCATCCACAAGACAAACAAAATGTCTCTTCCGGTTTTGTTACAGGAAAAATCACAGATCAATAAGAAAAGCTGATGAGAAAACACAGCAACCAGAAAAAGGTGGCAAACCTGCACTGTGTATATTGAGAAATAGAACTGTCTTCAATTAGAACAACAGATTTGTCATAATCCATAAAATTCATGTTATGAGCGTTTGAAGCAGTTATGTACAATGTTTTATACTACAGAGTAGATAAAGACCCTCCATCCCACCTGAATTATCACTTATGTGTGTTGGTTATTATGATCTGTTTAATGCCAAACATAAGCAATTGCTTCACTTGCCAAAAGCAGTCAAATCATTTCTTGGCTGAACTAACCAATCCATTTCCTTAAAAAAAAAAAGTTGTAGATCTGATAACACTATATAAACACGGCCAATATTGTTTTAACATTTATCTCCACAAAGCCTATCTCCCCAGGAGAAAAGGACTGAATTGCTCTGATCACTATGGCTATAGAGCTGCCTGTATGCTTTATTCATTCACCCTACAGTCAAAAGCAGCACTTTAAAAGTTAATTAAATGGGATGGGATTCTTATGATTTAAACTTCCATCTATAAAAGTTTGATTTAGTAAGTGTGCAGTTGTAATGAGTCTATCATTTACCACAAATTTGCTTTTGCAGATTTTGTTGCTCCCTGGCTTTATGGCAATGCTTAACTTTAAGCGAAATGCTCGTATGTCATGTGATGAAGCGTGCATACAGATACCTGGCCTCCGTTAAAAGAGATATCCAGTCGAAACCACTCCGTCAAAGGTATGATGAATTTAGTTTTTACAGCAAGGTCTTCCCCTTTGACAAGATGCATCTGAATATGCAAATAGCCTAAAAGGAAAATTCGAGCACATGAAAATGACCAAAAAATATCTAAGAGTGAATGAAATAGCTAGGCCTTTTCAACAATTGTCCTAAGAAGCTACAAGACTTCACAAAAACAAAGCAAAACCCAAACGTGCATTTATAAATACATTTCTTTGTAAATAAGACATTGGGTTTAAGCTTCTGGGAAAAGAAGTTAAATTTGAAGCCCACATTTGGAAGCCATTGCTCTTGCTGGGCTGCCATGTTGACAGTACCTTCCTTATTCTAGACAGACATACCTGTCATTAGGCAGAGCATTAAAAAATTACAATATCATTTTAAAGGTTCTGTTTTATACTCACCCTCTTCCGTAAGAAATACAGAAGGTGTGCCGTACATCTCATTAGAGTCAACAAAGTACAGAATCCCACAGAGGTTGGCCTTGCAATAATGGAGTAAATAAAGCCACAATGAAACAGTAAACCTATAAGAGTGAGGGGGAAAAGAATTCTGCAGATTGATATCATCCAAGAACAGGTAATTATGGTTAACAATGACCAAGTAAATTGCTTTCTTTCCAATGAAGGGATGAATTTGCCTTCGCGTTCATCATGGGAGATCAGCTTGCAAAGCTTGATTTTTGAAACTAAGGAGGTAGTTAAAGTAACTGCAAAAGACAGCAGTTAAGCTTCATTGTACAAAACTAGCAGACTTTCTACCTTGCACCAAAAACTGTGTTTCTCTGCCTCTTTGAGAATCTCACATGCCTGCTATTTGAATTCTTGATTAAGGCTTACAAAGTCAGACATAGATAAAAAAATCTGGATTTTAATAAGAGGTGATTTGATAAGAAGCTATTTTAATTTCTATGATTAAAAGAAAAAACATTATTAGAGCCTTTTGAGCAGTTTTGTTCCTTTCACAGATAAAAGCCATAAGGTAGAAAAATGTAATCATCTACAAATGGCATCACTATGTGATAATAGGGACACATATATGCTATTTTCATGCTAAGATTAGGTTATTCAGTATCACGGTCCTGGCTGACCAATATGGAACAATTAATCTAATTATCCCATTCCTGGACTGGGGCTATTTTAGTCGAAAAAAATATTGTACATCTGTGACTTGTGGAGTGAGGATAAAATACCAGTAGCCAACTTGACCAGGACACATTTAGCCAAGATATGTGATCCATCAATAATTCAGAAAAGACTTGCTGAACATCCCTTGATACCGCACACAATGCTACTGACCAGTAGTTCAAAGATGAGGAAGTGGGAATGACTGCACTTTGTATGTGAAACATGGATCAAGGTCAAAATGAATGCATTGATTTCTCTTCATTTACCCCAGTAACCAATTTACAGTTTGGGTTAAAGTGACAGTGGCCCCAGGTTCTTTGCAGATACACACAAGTCATTTTTGGTCTTTATAATCTGGCCTCAAAATCAGCGGTATGATATGCAAACAGATGGTGCCACACAGCTCCCTCCTGACCCACCCAGCTGAGCAAGCTCGTGAAGATAAGTTATTACAAGGAAGCTTAGCAAGAACATACGCTCGGTAAAGTGACTCAAGATCTTTCTACAGCCAGTAGCATGGGAAGAATTAAATCACTCTGCTAAATCCATCTGGTCTGAGGTGAATCAGGAACCATTTTCAGCATCTTCAATTCAGCAGAAGGAAAAAAAATACATATATCTGAGTCTTGCTGAAATCAATGGAAGAGATCAGAAGTTGTGAGATTTCAAACAGCTCGTCCAATCTTCCACGACAGAAAGGCAAAGCCAAGGCTGCAATCTGTGTTGGCTTTGGCTGGCTGCACCTGAGACCTTGTAGGGCCTCAGGCTTCAACACCTTGCTGTCTACTCGTGTCATGTAAGGAGGCTAAGGCAAATTGAGGATTGTTAAATGCAAGAATAATTCAAGACTCATTTGAGGTTTTCAGGTCCACCAATTCTGTCTAAGCCACGGGGATCTCAACATTTTTGCAAAACACCTTACCAAGGTGTGTCCCCCTAAGGAGTTCTTCCACTAGCCTGCCCTGGTTCTCAAATAAAACAAGCACCGCCCGACCAGCTCCCTTCTGCTACCCATCCTTACACTGGGTAATCCATCCTCTGGCGTCGAGTGGCCTCCAGCTCTCGGTTCCGAAACCTCGGGAACTTCTTGACAATGCCTGTGTTTTCTCCACTGGAGGCATAAGGAAAGCCAAGCAGGGCAACCACATCTGCAAACAGCAAAATGGCTCCCTTTCAATTATATCCAGAAAAACATTCCTTCCCAAACCACACTCATCCTGAAAGCCTCTGCTGAGCTCCAGTCAAACATTTAAGTGAGATGCCCTAAAAATATTAGCAAACATCTGTTGAATATGTGCCAAGCACCATGCTAAGCACTTTACAGAGACCATGTCAATTACTTTTCATAACAACTCTGTGAAGTAGATTCTATTATTAGTCCCATTCTACAGATGAAAAGCCCGAGGCTAAGTTTGCAAAGTTAATAAGTGATAGAACCACAATTCAGGTTCTGAACTCAGGCTTCTGTGTTCATAATCATTTCACATCCTGCCCTCTGAATGCTAAGAAAAGCATCTGAATTTGTGTTATAACAGTAGGTTAACACTTCTGTAGTTCTCACTATGGTCCTGACATTTCTGTAAACGTGCTACATAAATTTGTTCATTTCATTTTCATTATTATCCCCAGTCTACAGATGAGAAAACAGAGGCATGGTTGCCAAAATAGTAACTAATATTTAGTGTACACTGGCAATATGCTAAGCACAATTCAGGGATAATCTCACTTCATTTCACAAAAAAACTATGAAATAGGTTCTTTTATTATCCCCATTTAACAGATTAAAAACTGAGCATCAGAGAGGGTTAAATAAGAGATGGAGCTGGAAGTCAAACTCAGGCTCTTTGGTTTCAGAATCCATACTCTTAAAATTGCAGTTTTTTTTTTCTTCTGTGCAAACTTTCCACAGTAAATTCAACATACTACCCTACATGAAAATTACTAACCATGCACCTTAACATTGGAAAGTCTTCCATTTTATTTCACAAACATGAAAGAATTCTTCTCTATAGCTCTAAAAAGCATAGGGATGTTCATAACAAATCTTAAAGGGAGAACTGAGTTATTTCATCTATACTTAATACCTATCACTTTCAAAAACCGTAAGTATGAATTTTTGGTTTTCCATATTATCCCCAACTAAAGAAAAGAGAATCCACTTAACTCAACCTAGGAATAAGAATACTTTTCTTGGCGGGGCAGGGTGGCTCACACCTGTAATTCGAGCACTTTGGGAGGCCAAAGTGGGCGGATCACTTGAGGTCAGGAGTTCGAGACCAGCCTGGCCAATATGGTGAAACCCCATCTCTACCAAAAATACAGAAAAAAAATTAGCCAGGCATGGTAGTGTGTGCCTGTAATCCCAGCGACTGGGGAGGCTGAGGCAAGAGAATTGCTCGAAGCCAGGAGGCAGAGGTTGCTGTGAGCTGCAATGGCACCACTGTACTCCAAACTGGGCGACAGAGCAAGACTCCGTCTCAAAAAAAAAGGATACTTTTCTTCTGCTTAAAGTGCTCCTTAGTTTAGACATTCATGATTAAATGGTGGAAACAGTCTATTTTCCTGGGCCTCTTGGAGAGAGAAGAGTTGATTTATGTGCAATTCATCAAATACCAATATTGGCACAAATTATGGGGGCTTCAGCCTAGGATGCTGGACATCCCAGCTGTCATTTCCCAAAGGAAATAAAAAGTTTTTTTATAGAGAGAGGTACCTCTGGGTTTACTACAGTTTGGAAATCATAAGAGCAGTTTTTCGAATCTCAGGCCCTTGTGTATATATTTAATAGAATTAAATAAGCCAATTTCTCCCCAGTAGCCACAAATCTACATGCTTTGTTACAAGTAGAGATGCATTTGGAAATCCAAAAGAGTGGAGTTATCAGTTTCAACAGAAGCACTTAAAACCCTTTGTTTTTTCAATTTGAGCTCAATTTGGGCCCACTGGACTTGCTGGTCTATTACGGGGGTGGTGAGAGGGGTGAGAAATGGAAGTACTGCAAAGGTTTTCTTTGGAATCTGAAGGAAAAATTCACCAAGGAAGTTGACATCACCTCAACTTTGGTTTGGCTTCCCCTATGTTGAGTGGAGCAGAAGAGACCAGATGGCCACGTTAGACCCCTAGGAAGCCTTCTGCTGGTGATGGCTGTTGAGTGATCTAGTGTACAGTGGAAACATTTGTCAAAACAAATGGGATTCAATTCTGCCCAACCTGACTCCAATTAAAAAAAGCTTCATAAAGGAGGTTTCTAAAGTGGAAAGAGTTAAAAGTGAATGACAACGAGCTCTCCCCTGTCCAAAGACCAAAATAAAGCAGGTCAAACGGGAGAACTTGCCGCAACAGATTATGAAGGAAAAAGCTCAGACCCAAAGATCTAAAATAATTTTACAAGAACACATACCATTTGTACCCAACAAAACCAAAGTACTGGTAGTTTTCTTTCAAATCTGTAGCTTCACTATGTGTATAATTTGGATTCCTAGTGCAGTTTGCCCTCAGTATAATACTGTCTTTCGATTACAATTAGAGGTAATGAACAAGAATGAATTTTGGAGCAGGAGAAGACTTTAAAATTCATCTGAATAACATATAGGATATGTTATTTATCATGATTAAATGGTGGAAACAGTCTATTTTCCTGGGCCTCTTGGAGAGAGAAGAGTTGATTTATGTGCAATTCATCAAATATCAATATTGGCACAAATTATGGGGGCTTCAGCCTAGGATGCTGGACATCCCAGCTGTCATTTCCCAAAGGAAATAAAAAGTTTCATAAATAACATATAGGATATGTTATTTATCCTATATGTTATTTATCAGGATAACATATAGCTCTATTGTCTAATTACTGATTATGGCTGCGTGCAATGCTATAATTGACTAGTGATGTCTTGTCACGGACAGTGGAATGGGGAGCAACAGTACCATTGCCATCCACCACTAAATAATTTACAGGTAGGAAAACTTAGGTCCAAAGAGGTTTACTGCCTTGCCTCTAGAATGTACTCATTAAAGCAGGGGCCTTACTTATTCACTATTCCATCCCCAGAACCTAGAACAGTGCACAGTACTTGATAAAGACCCCATAAATATTTGATGAATGAATGAATGTAGGTGTGGCCAATTCAGGATTTGAACCTGTCTCCCTTCCTCCTAGTACTGTCCACAATTCTGTAATGTGCACTACACTTGTAAGCCAAAGAATGACCTTTCTTCTTTCAAATCCTTTCCCCAAATTCATTTCTTTAGCTTATTTTGCATGAAGAGCTTAGGTTAAACAAACAAAAAAAGACATCATTAAGACATAAACATAGAATGCCAGGAAAACAGTTGATGTTAGGAATCCTTTGCTGTTTTGCTTGTATTATTTCCTCAAATTTTAGAGCAAGAAGAGGCAACAGATACTATATGGTGCAAACCCCTTCATTTGGAGACAAGAAAAGTGTGGGGGTCTTATTGAAGATTTCATAGCTAGTAAGAAGCCCTAATGTGACTCAAACCTGGCCTCCCCACTGCAAACCAATGGGCTTTTCTTCTCACAAGTCCTCCCAGAGAGAACCTCGGCTGATATTCAGTGGGCATGACCTGTGCGGATATACTGGTTGCTAAAACACTGAAATATTTCTATTTTGGTTTGATAATTGATGTCACCTTGAACCTTCAAGGCCCCACCACCCACCCTGGCCCCTCCTTCAAGTTAGAGCCTGGCCCAGCAGCGGCCTCTGGAGCCGGCTTCAGCACTAAGGCTAGTATCCACTGGAGTTCACCGAGGCCCCCATCCCTCACTGGTTGTTAAATATTTTAAATCTCATCCCTGGGTCAGGTGGGGTTAAGGGACGATTATGTAGCCCATTCTCTAGTTCAGCTGAGTGATCAGAACCCTGACACAGATCCCTTGCTCGGAAAAAGGTAACAGTTCCACATAACAAAGGTAACACTTCCACGTAACAAAACCCCACTCCAGATGTGCTTCAAACACACAGCAATGAAGCCACTGAGATCATCAGCGCACACTCAGAGAAGCTGAAGATGGTCTCAATGCAAGGAATCACAATGACTACAAGTCTGTAAGCAAAATCTGCGGGGAAAGAAGCGAAGATTTCTCAACCTGGAGAAATAAAGCCAGAGCACAGGCAGCTCAATAATGCTTTCCAAACACAGGACATTCAAAAGCCAGTGGCCAATAAGGTGTTTCATTTTCTTTAAAGCCAAAGCCTGAGAATAAAAACTCGATTTTCTACCAGATATGATTTAGGTCAGAACTTCCGCCAGAAAGGATACTAGGCAGTGAAGCAGGTTCCTAAGGAAGTCTGTGGAACATTCGATGGCAGGAATCTTAAGAATAAAACCAGTTCTACTCCTAGTAATTTATCCTCCAAACATGCTTATGAGTGTGCTCAGAGATACATGTACAAGGATGTTCAGTGAAGCCTTGTGGTTAAAAGCAACAGCATGATCATCAGCAAAAGATAGGTTAAATAAATTACGGTCCGTCAGGCGATGCAACGCTAAGGAGCTGTTGAAAAGAATGAGGTCGGCAGCACGTCCTGGTACAGAAAAATCTACTGTATTGTTAATGAGCGCAGGTCCGTTTCTAGAATCCTCTCATTTGTGCAGGAAGAAAACGGGACACAACTTAAACGCTTGTATGTGCAGAGAACATTTCTAGAAGGAGACACAAAAAACTGTTGCTAATGAATTTACTTCTGGGAAAAGGACCAGAAGATTCGAGGGGGAGGGGCGTGGAAACTTACTCGTTCCCCTAAACCTTTTCACGCTATTTAAATTTTTGTTATTGTTACCGTGTACACGTATTACTTTTTCGTCTATGAGAGAAAAGAACAAAAGCTCTGAGCACTTCTGGGCAGGCACATAGAAGGAGCCAGCTACATCCCAAGGCCTCCCCACCCTCGGCCTCCGAGGCTGCCCAATCCGCTTCGAAGACACAAAGTCCAGTGGGTGAAGAAAACAGGATGATTCACATCGATAAAAATTCAACTTTAAAAAAAGTATTCTTTCTAATTTAGAACCTGGGTTAGGACTGTATTAGCATATTTCAGAGAGGCGGCATAGCAAAGTCAAAAGAATCAGGAAGTCTGGACTCCAGTTAAACAAACTCCCTGAGCCTCAGTTTTCCTCTTTGTTAAAGAAAGGTTGAGAATAACACTGTCTTTCCCATGGTACTATTATGAGGATTAAATGAGACAATGTGCGTGAAAAAAGTGTTTTGAAAATCATAAAGGGGAATGCAGATGCTAGGCATTAATTAGTGTTATTACTGAAAAAATCAGACTACCATGATTAACTGGAAAAAAAGGAACTAGGTCTGCTTTTTTTGATGCCAAATATATAGTTTATAACTACTAAAAGTACTATCATGACATTGACTTGAATAGTCCTGCTGCATAAACCATTTTTTTCACAAAGACAAGTCAAGGCTCGTTCCAACACTGGACTTAACTTTCAATCATTTTGTTGTAATGAAATTTTGTTATAAAAAAATCATACTTCCAGTCCATTGGATCTGAAGATGAGAATGCATTTTTGAAAGGAAAACAGTGGAGAAGAAGAAAACTGCCATGTTGCCCCGGAGTTTCTTATTTAAGAGGGAAGATCAGAGAAACGTTCATAAAGCTAAACATTAGGGCATTTAAGAACCTTCCAAGAGTGTTCCTAACCTGCTTATCTAGTCTTACTTCTTGAATTGCCCATCTCACATCTGAGATTGTATCTCGGAAAATAAACCACGGCAAGTGTGCTGTTGTCCACATTCCCACTCCATGGCAGACAGTAACTGATGGACATGGCACTCTTTCTCAGTATGTGCAGACTCATCCTCAGAATCCTACTCAACACCATGCTCTAGGCAGCCACCCCCAATCAACACAAGCTAGCCTGTGAGATGAAGCCTTGTTGCCATCTTTCCCGTCAAGGAACAAAGGCTTGTCACCATTTCCCGATCAAGAATTTTCTCCTTTGTGTGCCACAGCTTATGCCTTCCCCTCTGCCTGAAAGCTCAATGTCCTTCCTTCATTCCTTTTTTTTTTTTCCTTCTTCTTTTTTTTTGAGACAGAGTCTTGCTCTGTCGCCCAGGCTGGAGTGCGGTGGCACCATTTTGGCTCACTGCAGCCTCCACCTCCTGAATTCAAGCAATTCTCCCACCTCAGCCCCCCGAGTAGCTGGGACTACAGATGCATGCCACCATGCCTGGCTAATTTTCTGTATTTTTAGTAGAGATGGGATTTCACCACGTTGGCTAGGCTGGTCTCTAACTCCTGGCCTCAGGTGATCTGCCTGCCTCAGCCTCCCAAAGTGCTGGGATTACAGGCGTGAGCCACTGCACCCAGCCCCTCCTTTTTGATCCATGAAAACTCTACTCATCCTTCAAGTCTCTGTCAAAATGTCACCTCCTCTGTGAAGAAGCCACACAAAGTGCTTAACACATACAGATTGTCAGGAACTTTTTTTCAGTGAATGAATGACTTAAAATAAATAAATAGCTTCAGGACATCACCTGGTAGTTTAGCCTAATGAATAAGTGTGGGGTTTGGGAACCAAACTACCCAGGTTCAAACTCCAGCATCTTCATTAATAGCTGTGCAAACTTAGACAAGCTACTTTATCTCTCTGAGTCAGTTTTCTGTTTTCTCCTTGGTAAATATCACAGTGGAATACTGGGCAAATTAAATTAAATAACAATGGCCCAGGCGCTGTAGTTCACCCAGCACTTTGTAATCCCAGCACTTTGGGGGCCGATGCAGGCAGATCACTTGAGGACAGGAATTTGAGACAAGCCTGGCCAACACAGCGAAACACCATCTCTACTGAAAATACAAAAATTAGCTGAGTGTGGTGGCACGTGTCTGTAACACCAGCTACTCGGGAGGCTGAGGCAAGAGAATCGCATGAACCTGGGAGGCGGAGGGTGCAGTGAGCTGAGATCGCGCCACTGCACTCCCACCTGGGTGACAGAGCAAGACCCTGTCAAAAAAATTAGATAACCACGTAAGCCACATAAAGCACTTTGACAGTGCCTGGCGCATAGCAAATGCTCAGTAGCAGTAAGTGACTGTAACTATTGGTAGCCATGTTAAAGAGGGTGGCTTTGTCCTCATCTTTGAGCCTCCACATTCAGAAAAGAAATTGATACATAGTAGGTGCTCAGTCAATCTTTGTTTAATTGAATGAATCATGATACGTGTCATAGGAGCGGTACCAACACAGCATTCTGATGGCCAGCATTTATGAAGTTAATTTCTGGTTGTGGAAATTAAAAAAAAAAAAACAAAACTCAACAAAACTTCAGGGTGGGGGCTAGAAAAGTGTTAGAAATTTGAGCCGGCTGTTGAAATAGGGGCATGATTTTGCCAAGCAGATATGGAAAGTGGCAGTGGGGGGAGGTGTTGCTTCGTGGGCTGGGGGAGTCGGGGCGGAACAGGAGCTATTCTAGGGAAAAGAAACTGCTTTAGCAAAGACATAGGGGTGGGGAATCAAAGACTTAAACCACAAAGGGGAAGCTGAGCTTACCTGTGGCTGCAAAGGAGAATCCCTGAACAGGAGGAGCCTGCAGCCTTAACTAGCATCCCCGGTGGGTTTGTCTGGGAAGCTGTGGAGTGTGTGCAGTGGCCCTAGAGAAGGAGCACCGCCACCCCCACCCCCACACACTCCCTCATGTGGCAACACAGCCCTGCAAGAGTATCAGTGTGTGACGTTCACAAACTGTCCTTCCCCCTTGGTTAAGAGCATTCATTCAATCAACAAATAGTCACGAGTGCAGGGCCCTATGCTGAGCATCAGAACAAAGCAAACAAGTCCCCTGGCCTCGTGGAGCTTGTGCTCCAGTGTGGGCCAGGCAATAGACACATAGGCAACCAAAGATATTTACTGAAACTGTCCAGTGGCGATCAGGCCAGGAAGAAAAATGAAGGTGGACAATGACAGGCAGGGCGGTGGGGGTGGGCCTGCTGTCTTAGATAAGGAGATGGCATTAGAGCAGAGGGGTAGGTGAGGTAAGGAAGTGGCCATGTGGTGATCTGGGAGAAGAGCATCTTAGGTGGAGGGAGCAGTCACACACATCCCAAAGTGAGAATGAACTCGGTATGCTCCAGGAGAAGCAAGCGGGCCCCTGTGGCTGGAAGCAGTGGGGAAGGGTGTGTATGGTGGGACAAGAGCTGCAAGGGGACAGGGACAGATTCCCACAGAGTAAGAGGCATGGGTTGATCTTAACTAGGATCAGTGGGTAATGGGAGGAACTGGGGGGTTTAATCAGGCAGTGATGCGATCAGCTTGCACTGGCTGCTGGTGGGGGTTCAGGAGGGTATGACGGGCAAAACTGGGTGGCCACTTGCAGGCAGTGCCAGGAGTCCAGACAGGAGGATGACGGCTTAGACCAGGACGATGGCACTCCACGTGGTGAGAAATGCAAGAAGGGATTGAATATGTGACACACACGGTCAGCACTAGGTGACTCTCAAAATAGAGTATGACAGGAAGAGAAGTCCAGGTGGGCCCCCAGGTCTGGGGCCCAAGTCACCGGCCTGCATGACTGATTCCTTTCTTTCTGTGACTCCAGCGTGAGTCAGGCACACATGTGATTTGGGAGGGACAACAGAAACGCCCAGTACCCTCCCTCAAGGAAATAAGCCACACTAGGTAGATCCACAGTCTGCCTATAGCTACGTATGCCCCCCACACCCAGGATGCAACAGCAACAGGTGCACCAGGGGGCACGTGGACTAGTCGTGGCACACACTTGTCCCCAGTGGCTACCGACTTCTCATCTGGGTTAGGTTTTCCCTGCAGGGCTGGGTAAATGTCTGCTGCATCTCCACCAAAAATCAATCTCATGGCCTGGCCAGGTCTGGCCTGGCAAAGGAGATAAGCTGCTGAGAGCTGTGTCTGGACACACGCGGCCCTCGCCTCAGTAGCCTCGGCAAAGCCAGTGGTGGGGGCCCTCCAAGCACACTTCCAGAACACCCGGGCACAGGGACTTTGACTCTTTTTATACGTGAAAAGGAAAATGAAAGCAAGTCAAGGGGCACTTCAGTTCAGAGGCAGGGCCATCGTAGGACACCAGGCACTTGACACAGAAAACCTTCCCTGAAACCCCACATCAGTGCTGGCTGAGACAGGGACCACATATGACAGGCCCCCTGTGGCTCAGCTCGGAGCCTCACTAATGCCATCTTGTTCTGACTTGATTCTTGTTCATCAAGAAGCCCCTGCTAAGAACAAACCAGAGGCCTGGCCCCCTTCCATCCCCACAGCCCAGATCCGGAACAAAGGTCATGGATGTTTTCCATGGGACTGCTGCAGACGCTTTTGTGATCTGTCTTTTGGAGAAGGAGGAATGTGCGCCCCTTTTTCGGTAAACAAATCACAGCCTTGTGATCAGAGGGTGCATGGAGCTCCCCACCATTTTCAGTGACTTTAACACTTGGGAAAGGGTTTTCTCTGCATTATGGTTTAATTCTCACTCCTAAGGTAATGCTCTGAAGCAGGTGAGGAGAAAAATCCCACTGTGCTGTTCCTAAGCCTTGTGAATATGAGAAGAAACAACAAAAGAAGGAAAAGACGTTTCACATTTTAAGGGCATATTCAGGCGCCCTAAGAACTGAGCCAGTTCGTTAAATGATTTCATTTGGAAACTTCCAGCTTGCAATTCAGTCATTCTTCAATGAGAAATACATGATTTGTCAAATATGAAATGGAATCATTAATCCCTGACAAAGTCAGAGGTACAGCAAATTGTGGCTGTGTGTGCCCCATGCTCTCTTTCCCTTAACAAATTAGATGGCCCTGTGGAAGGTATTCCAGACAGATGCCTGCATGGGGCTCTGCCTGGAAGAGGGAGGCACACTGATCATCAAAATGATTGACTTGACTACTTTCAGACATTTAACTACCCATCCCACCCTCCCCGCTATGTGCACACACACAGAAAGGGAATTTGCTTTCATCTTCTAGATATCTTTTCATTTAAAGCACTGCACAAATGCAGAATAAGCCAGACAGACAAGGCTATTAACATGTAGATTAAAATTGTATAGATCTACACAAACACAGGACCCCCTGTAAAAAGTGGTAAAATCTGAGTAAGGTCTGGAGTCCGGTTAACAGTATGAGATCGGCATTACTTCCCCAATTTTGATTTTGCACTGTAGTTATGGAAAATGAGGAAGCGGGGGTGAGGATACACAGGGACCCTGGACCCTTTGCAACTTTCTGTGAATCTATAATTATTTCAAAATAGTTTTAATCCAGCACTTTGGAAGGCCAAGGTGGGAGGATTGTTTAAGCCTAGGAGTTCAAGACCAGCCTGGGCAACATAGGAAGACCCCATCTCTACAAAAAAATAAAAAAATAAACTGGGTGTGGTGGTGCATGCCTATGGTCCCCGCTACTCAGGAGGCTGAGGTGGGAGGATTGCTTGAGTCCAGGATGTTGAGGCTATAGTGAGTTATGATTGTGCCACTGCACTCCAGCTTGGGTAATAGAGTGAAACCCTGTCTCAAAACAAGAAAAAGTTTTGAAAAATGTCAAATGTGCCAGTTCTAGGGTAAGTGGCCTCTGACCAACTATCATGTATGGTGACACAGGTCCTTTCAGTTTTCATTATATGCAGAGCTGTTTTGGGACAGTACCAAGAAATCGCCATAGTCATTATTTCCCCCAAAGATAGCCCAACAGAAATCACATCCTAGAGGTGACAAGAAGTTGATCACTAAAGGAAAAACTTAGAGTGCATGTCCTTAAGTCACCTTGTCCCAAACCCATCCTGTTGATGAAATGTCAGGCACTTCCTGTGGAAGGGTCTGTTGCCACAAACCCATGGATGTCCTCTGCCTGCCAAGCCTGGCTGGGGGTGGGGTCACGGGAACCATAGCAATCCTAAGTCCAACCAGCTCTGTCCCCGGCCAACAGGTTCTCAAGTTTTAGGGTGCATCAGAGTCGTGAGGAAGGTGTTTAAAATGCCGATTCCAAGCCTTCCCCCACCCCCGCAGATCCTGACTAAGTAGATGAAGGACGGGGCCTAGGAATTTGCATTTGCAACAAGCATTTGTGATTCTGTCACAGGTGGGCCTAGGGCCACAGTTGAGGAAACAACTGGGAGCATGCGTGGGGAGGGCTCCCCACTGAGGGGGCAGAAGAAGAGCTGGCAGGCACTGGGCATCCACAGAGCAAGGCGCTCCTTGCACCAATGGAGAGAACTTCAGAGTGCCGCCTCTCAGCACATGCATGAGATCTCCAGCCCCAGGGCTTAAGGGAGGCTGCAGAAGGGCCTGGAGCCTCCAGGATTGGTCCTGCTGAGGCTGTGACCATGTGCCATTTAGGATAAAATGCAGGGTGTGGACTCTGTCATCATTACAGCTTCTCACTGAGTGCTGATGATGTGCTGAGCAATCACATCTCATTTAGTCCTCACAGCACTGCTCTGAAGGAACTGTTTTATTATCCCCATTTTACAGATAGGAAAACTGAGGCTCAGAAACTTCCAAGGTTACAAAGATAGAAAGTGGCAGGGCAGGAATCAGGCCCAGCCAGAGGTTACCATTCTGTGGTACAACCTCCCTTTCTGTCGGAAGGGTTCCTTTAGGTTCTTATCTCCTCCAGGATAAAACACTCTGCTTAAAAATAATAGAGGCCCGGGCATGGTGGCTCACACCTGTAATTCCAGCACTTTGGGAGGCTGAGGCAGGCAGATCGCCTGAGGTCAGGAGTTTGAGACCAGCCTGGCCAACATGGTGAAACCCCATCTCTACTAAAATACAAAAATTAGCCTGGCATGGTGGCAGCCGCCTGTAATCCCAGCTACTCGGGAGGCTGAGGCAGGAGAATTGCTTGAACCTGGGAGGCGGAGGTTGCAGTGAGCCGAGCGAGATCTCACCACTGCACTCCAGCCTGGGCAACAGAACAAAACTCCGTCTCAGAAAAAAAAAAAAAAAAAAAGAGGAAACTTTAGCAGGCTTGTTGGGAGGGGAGTGGGAAGATTTTCCCAATCCTTGTTTCGGTGGCATGAATACTCCTTTCCAGCTTAAAGCAGATCTAACCCTCTCAGAGTCCACCTTCCTCAGCTCCTCTATTCTGTTCTTTCATCTTTGGTCCTGCTCTCTCCTAATCTTTCTCCTCTCTTCCCCTTTTAATTTTTCTCCTTTTGTCTTTAAACTCCAAAGTTACAGACTCATTGTGTCCCTCCATTTTCCCTGTATCCCCCGTCGCTAATAGAAGAATTTTCTCCTGCCATTCGATCATGATACAGGCTATCTGAAAAAATGAGAATTAGGTTCCTAGCAAGACAATGACCTACCATTTTCCAGAGGACATTGTGGAATCCTGTTTGCCTGAAGGTTCCAAATATAACCCATGTTCCACTCAAGGCACACTTGATGATCTTTGAAAGGGCGTTCAAAAGGCGGGATGGTCTGCAGGAGGGTATAATTCTTTGCTACAGCATGGAGCAAGTTTTCCTCCCATTTAACATTCCAGTCTCCACCACTGTATTTGTGAGTAATCCAGGCGCGTACTATCACTGCAGATACAGAGATGGAATGTCTGATGAAATAATCATCTCTGTAAACCATAATGCTTGGAAATTTCACATGTACTATTTGTGTCCTGCTGGTGTGAAGATGTTTCTCATTCTTCCACCTTTTTTTGTACACGGGAATGCTACTTCTGAACTCAGATGAAACAACTGCTTCCAAATTGACAACACAAGGCTGAGAGCATAAATACTCAACCGAGACTTCAGAAACGTTGCGAACATTTCCTTCAAAGACAGTAAAATAAATAAAGTCTTTGTAAGCCACGCTCTGCTCAGCTTTGGGTATCACTGACGTCGTCAGGGAAGTCTGCCTACCCAAAGACGGTACAACATTCTGAAAAAAAGAAAAAGAAAGTAAGAAATACAGAAAGTTTAAAAATCCTCATCATAACAGATATGTGAATCATTATTTTCCTGGGATAAAAAATATCAATCTACATAAAGCAATGAAGGAATGCGGGAGATAAAAGATGTCAAAACCACTACTGAAGAATTGGGGAAAAAGCAACACACAAATACAAAAGAAGATGAGGCCACACTGAACTCTCTCCCCAGGCCCAGTAACATCTGCTGATCAAAATGTGACTGTCACATCTATGTGGCAATAATTCCAGAGCTGGTTTTCAAATGCAGAAGTTGGTTCACAACAAATCCAGTAGCAACGGAACCTGCCTTAGAATAAAACAGAGACAATGCAGCTTCAGACATTTTCAAACCATTGTCCTGACTTTAAATGGTGGGTCAGACACTACCAAATCAAAGGGTGGCAGAAAAGTGCAAAGTGCACCCTCGAGGGAACATAACAGGGATGCCAACCTGGCCCCTTTTTCTCCCATAAGTTTGAAGCCAGGGCAAGTCTGCATGATATATGGACAGGCGAGAGGCTTCTATTGCTCCCGGTCACACACAAGCAAGCTCAGATGATGGGCTGTGTTGTCTGATTCTTTCACCATAGACGATGCTACATGCACCAAGAAAGATTTTAGCTGAATATTTACCTGGTCATGAAATCAAGGCAAGGTTTTGGGCATGAGGTGCTGATATATGAATGCTAAGAGCTCTCCTAAATATGACTTCGTGATTCAGGTATCCAAAACACTATAGAAAAAAGTCACTTTGGACCACTGCATATCCATTAGGGTGGCTATTATTACACACACACACACACACACACACACACACACAGAGAGAGAGAAAAAATAACAAGTGTTGGTGAAGATGTGGAGAAACTGGAACCCTCATGCACTCTTAGTGAGAATGTAAAATGGTGTGGTTACTATGGAAAATAGTATAGCAGTTCCTCAAATAAATTAAACATAGAATTATCATATGATCAGGCTGGGCGTGGTGGTTCATGCCTGTAATCCCATAACTTTGGGAGGCCAAGGTGGGTGGATCACCTGAGGTCAGGAGTTCAAGACCAGCCTGGTCAACATGGTGAAACCCTGTCTTTACTAATAATACAAAAATCAGTTGGGTGTGGTGGTGCACACCTGTAATTCCAGCTACTTGGGAGGCTGAGGCAGGAGAATCGCTTGAACCTGGGAGGTGGAGGTTGCAGTGAGCCAAGATCACGCCACTGCACTCCACTCTGGGCAACAGAGCGAGACTCCATCTCAAAAAAGAATTATGGTATGATCAGATCCAGCAATTCCACTTCTGGATATACACCCCAAAAATCTAAAGCAAGGACTTGAAGAGATATTTGTACACCCATGTTCATAACAGCATTACTCACGCTAGCCAAAAGCAACCCCAAGGGTCCATCCATGGATGAATGGGTAGAAAAAATGTGGTATATACATGGGATGGAATATTGTTCAGCCCATAAAAGGGAATGAAATTCTGATATATGCTGTAAAATGGATGAACTTTGAGGACATGATGCTAAGTAAAACAAGCTAGACCCAAAAGAACAGATATTATATCATCCACCTACATGAAGTACCTAGAGTGGTCAAACTCACAGAGACAGAAGGTAGAATAGAGGTTACCAGGGTCTAAGGGAAGAGGGGATTGAGGAGTTAGGATTTAATGAGTCGAGTTTCAGTTTGGGACAATGAAATAGTGAGATAGAAAGTGGTGCTGGTTGCACAACAATGGGAATGTCCTTAACACTACTGAGCTGTACACTTAAAAATGATTAAAATGGTACATTTTAATGCATGCATATTTTTACCACAATTTAAAAGCAAAAAGTCACTTTGGTCTCCTCCGAGGAAAGAAATAAGGACTCCTTATTTCAGTTCTGACTTAGAGCTGTGGGAGAGGCAAAGATGGACAAGACATGAAATGGTATCAGGGAATCGTGTCTATAAATAATGGCAATACAGGTGAAACGTGGTCAGTGTTCCCATCAAACTGCAAACAAGCCCAAGGGTGCATAGCACTGAGAGAGAATAATTCTAACTGGAAGGTCTGGGATAGTCTTTTAATCTCAGTTTGGCTTTGAGGGATGAAGAGAAGTTCTTCAGGCAGAGAGACAAGGGAAAGGCACTGCAAGGGGTGTGAACAGCATAAGCCAGGCAAGAGGCAGGGGAATGCAGGTGTACTTGGGGAATAGCAAGCAGCTGTGTGGACACGCAGGTATGAGGTTGAAAAGAAAAATAGAGTTTGGCCCTGGAGAACATTTGAGTCCCAGCCCAAGGAGTTGTGAACTTTTATTCTACTGACAGCAAAGAATCAACAAAGGTTTCTGTACAAGGGGGTAGTGTCTCCCTTTTAAAGCAACTGATAGTCAGTGTCAATTAGAAACAAGGCTAACAATTCATACAAAAATGAGCAAACGACACAGTTAATCAACAAGTAAATGCTCATTCATAGTAAGATAAATGCAAACTGAAACTGCACTGAGATACCATTTTTTCCCTACTAGATTTGCAAAGATCAAAAAGTCAGATAACACATTGTACTGACCAGAGTGTAGGAAGCATGCCCTCTTATGTATTGCTGGTGGCAGTAATCTCTAATCTCTACGAGGCCAATCAAGCAATAGCTACTACAATTATAAATGCACTCACCCTCTGGACCAATAATTTCACTTGTAGGAGTTTAACCTACAAATACACTCAAAGATGTGCAAAATGATGTTTGTGTATATTTTCACTACAGTACAGTCTGTAATTGCAGGAGATAGGGAGCCTAAACCCATCAAGAGGGAGCTGGTTAAATAAAAATAGTACATCCACTCGTAGAGTACCATACAGCTATTAAAAGGAGGAAGCTCTTCACGTACAGACAATGGAATGATCTCCAAGGGTTTTCTGTCTGTTTTTTTTGTTTGTTTGTTTTTGAATTTTCAGGGTTTTCTTTTTCTTTTCTTTTCTTTTCTTTTTTTTTTTTTTTTTGAGATGGAGTCTCACTCTGTCACCCAGGCTGGAGTGCAGTGACGCAATCTTGGCTCACTGCAACCTCCACCTCCCAGGTTCAAGTGATTCTCCTGCCTCAGACTCCTGAGTAGCTGGGATTACAGGCACCTGCCACCACACCTGGCTGTTTTGTATTTTTAGTAGAGATGGGGTTTCACCATGTTGGCCAGGCTGATCTCTAACTCCTGACCTCAGGCAATCCACCCACCTCAGCCTCCCAAAGTGAGCCTCCCAAGCATGAGCCACCGTGCCCAGCCCAGGTTTTGAAATTCCAGGTTTGTTGGAATATAATTCACACCACACAATTCACACACTGAAAGTGTAAGTTGCAACGTTTTCTAGTAGATTTACAGAGTTAGTCAACAATCAATCATTACAACAATCAATTTTCAAACATTTCATCGCCCCAAAATGAAACCCAGTACCCACTGGCAGTCACTTCCCATTTTTTTGCTTGCTTTTTAAAAACAGATTCAGAAATACCGTTAGGATTATACACACACCACACACACACATATATATGTACATGTGCATATTCACTTGAATACACATATCACTGGTTGCTTACACGGAGAAGAATGAGGTAACCAGGAGACAGAATAAGAGAGAAAGATGCACCGTATATCCTTCCCTAACTTTTGAACTGTGTACTACACAATTTTTTTTTTTTTTTTAAGTAGGTGAGGAGAAAGCAACTGTCCTAAAAGGTCAAAGTGGGCCGGCGTGGTGGCTCACGCCTGTAATCCCAGCACTTTGGGAGGCCGAGGTGGGTGGTTCACGAAGTCAAGAGATCGAGATCATCCTGGCCAACATGGTGAAACCCCGTCTCTACTAAAAATACAAATACTAGCCAGGCATGGTGGCACATGTCTGTAGTCCCAGCTACTCGGGAGGCTGAGGGAGGAGAATCGCTTGAACCCGGGAGGCAGAGGTTGCAGTGAGCCGACATCGTGCCACTGCAGTCCAGCCTGGCAACAGAGTGAGACTCCATCTCAAAAAAAAAAAAAAAGGTCACAGTGGAAACTATGTCTTCTGCAAATGGCAGACAGAATAGGAGAAGGGCTGGCGACTTCTTTTGACCAGTCATGGGAAACCTGTGGGAAGAGATATATAAAGAAGGGGGTACAGTGCAAACTGTCCGTGCCACCCCCCCGCCAGGAGAGGTTTAATTGTTTTATGTTCTTGTTTATGCTGCCAGATTACAGGGAGGAAACACATATAAAAACCATCTCATAATTAGAAGCAGAGAATGTTGCAACGGATGAGTCTGGTGACAAGCCAGTCTACTCTCTTATTCTGCAGATGAGAAAATGACAATCAAGAGGTGACATTCTCCAACACCACCCAGCTGGTGGGTGAGCAAAGGCAAGCCCAGAAACCTGGCTCCTTTTCTAGCCACCCACCCACTCCCACCTTCCCCACGCCATAGCAAATGATATCAATGGTGACTAATGGTCACCATTCCATGGCTGCCTGGAAACTCTAGACTAAATTCTGCTTCCACGTGAATAGGGATGCACCCAGCATTTGTCCATAAGTGCTGGTTTATTAATTCAGCCAGATATGCCAAGATGTCGCCCCCATTCTCAAGATGCAAATCACGGTGTTAAGTCCACAACAGAGTTTCACCCAAGGCCAGGGATCGCTGGTGCTGGTGGAAGCCAAACCAGCCAATGGGTGGCCAACACGCCTTATTCCAAAGCAATGCCCCGAATGTTTCCCTCACTAATTCCACAAATAAGTCAAATGTCAAATAAGACATTTGCTTATTTTGTGAGACAAAAGGCAGCCCAGCGCCCAGAACATGCAGAGGTGTATTAAATATCACACTTTGTTCTTTCCCAAAGAATGACTTAAAACCTCTTCCTCATTCCTTTCATGTATACCTTAAAAACTCACCCAGGTTCAGCTCTCCCACTTTGATAATTTTTTGAGTAGGGATGGGGGGTGTCAGATTTTTAATGCTGATGCTAGGATCTCCAGTGAAAACCTCTTTTAAACAGAATGCCGGGGGAATAACCATTTGATTTTATAGAAAAGTGCAGTTCATAATAACCATGTTCATCATTTTACATCTTACTGCTAAAAATGCACCAGTCCACTTTTCTTCATTAATTAGCACAGCACCCTGGGCATGGTTTCAGTTTTGTTTGATGGTCCATGCTTATAACATTGTGGATAATGGAGATATATACAAGCCAGGTGTTGTGGCTCATGCTGGTAATCCCAGTGCTTTGGGAGGCCAAGGCAGGAGGATCACTTGACCCTCAAAATTCAAGGTTACAGTGAGCTATGATAGTGCCAATGCACTCCAGCCTGAGCAATAGAATAAGGCCCTGTCCCCTCAAAAATAAAAATAAAAATAAGAAGGCATATACACATTTCACCGTGTACTCTCCACAGAGCCATCCCTTCAAATTCTGTTTCAAAAAAACTCTCCATATACTCATATGAAGATTACTTCATTTTCACCTGTTTCAAAGTCTCAGGTGCAGTGAAAGTTACCCCAAGGTATATAGGTGCTAGACATACGTTACCAACATGGTAGTCACAAGTCATATTAAGCACTTGCAATGTGGCTGGTCCGATTTGAGATGCGCTGTAAGTGTAAAATATTCATTGAATTTCAAAGCCTTCATATAAAAAAAGGGCTGCAAAATATCTCGTTAATAATTTTTATATTAATTGTATGTTGACATGACAATATTTGGACACACTGAGTTAAATAAAATATATTAATATTCATTATGCCTGGTCTTCTTACTTTTTTTTTTTTGAGATGGAGTCTCACTCTGTCGCCCAGGCTGGAGTGTAATGGGGCAATCTCGGCTCATTGCAACCTCTGCCTCCCGGGTTCTAGCGATTCTCCTGCCTCAGCCTCCTGAGCAGCTGAGATCATAGGCATGTGCCACCACGCCCAGCTAATTTTTGTATTTTCAGTAGAAACAGGGTTTTGCCATGTTGGCCAGGCTGGTCTCGAACTCCTGATCTCAGGTGCTCCACCTGCCTCGGCCTCCCAAAGTGCTAGGATTACAGGCGTGAGCCACTGCCCCCGGCCTTTCTTTACTTTTTTAACATAGCTACTAGAGAATTTAAAATTGTATATGTGGCTTGAAATTTGTAGTTCACATTGTATTTCAACTGGATGGTGCTATTCTAAATTTGAGGTCAGCTGACTTTCTTGGAAAAAAAAAAAATAGCCAGATGGTAAATATTTTAGGTTTTGCAGGGACACTTTGAAACAGCCATAGGGACAACACATAACTGAATGAGTGTGGCCGTGGTCCCATACAACTTTGGTTACAAAAACAGCAGCTGACTGGACAGGCCCACAGGCCTATAGTTTGCGAACTGCTTTTCTAAATTATCAAGCTTTTTTTTTTTTGAGACTGAGTCTCGCTCTATGGCCCAGGCTCAAGTGCAATGGCTCAATCTCAGCTCACTGCAACCTCTGCCTCCCAGGTTCAAGTGATTCTTGTGCCTCAGCCTCCTGATTACGTGGGACTACAGGTGCGTTCCACCACACCAGGGTAATTTTTATATTTTTAGTAGAGACTGAGTTTCACCATGTTGGCCAGGCTGGTCTTGAACTTCTGACCTCCGGTGATCCACCCACCTCGGCCTTTCAAAGTGCTGGGATTACAGCGTGAGCCACAGTGCTTGGCCAATTATCAAGCTATTATCCCAGATAAGAGTTTGAAGAACAAAAGGTGACAGAAGATATGCTTTGTTAGGAGTTCTCATATAGGAGAAACGGGGCGAATAGCTCAACTGGGCATCATTTCATATGTGTGTAGTTGATGGGGCCTGATTCTGTATTTTTCTAAGGTTCCCTGGTGGATAGTGTTGACATTTTGCTATTGTTTCTTTCAGAAAAGATCTAAGTCAGAGGATAACATGAAGTTAAGCTAGGCAAAGAGATCAAATTTTAAGGACTGAGATGGATTGTTTGACAAGTAGGAGAAGCTTGAATGACAGCTGGAG
Source organism: Hylobates moloch (assembly GCF_009828535.3). NCBI lineage: Eukaryota > Metazoa > Chordata > Mammalia > Primates > Hylobatidae > Hylobates > Hylobates moloch. Next base: position 59,977,134 of record NW_026652292.1, on the reverse strand, counting down.
TACAAGAGAAGAGAAACTTCAGGGTGGGGCAACGTTTCCTGAAGTTAATGAGGGTGTGTTGGTCCCAAAGAGGGCCTCAAAATCACCTACATGGCCTGTGCAGAACATGGTCTAAACTCTTCAAGAAGGTGCCTCTTTGAGGCACCTATGCAATGAAGGAAGCTGGCATCCAGTGGCTTGTAGCAGACCCTGTGGGCAGCTGATTCACCACGAGTCGTGGCTACCTCTCCTATGCACAAAACCAACACTGATTAGCAACACATCACACTCTAAATATTGATTAAGCTGAAGCTGACTTCCTGGCTCAAGTCATGTGTGTGGTTATAAGCTGTTTCCTGCCAGGAAAATAAGGCAATTAACTTGAAGAGTTCCAGCTACAGGCATGACACGTGTCCAGCCTTCATAGGTATTTTCACATGCCAGGTTGCATTAACACAAGCTAAAAATTTATCTGCACGTTTCTTTGTTTAGAAATTATGAGTTCAGAGTCCATGTCATTGTTATGTTTCCAGCTTCTAAGGTAGAGTCTGACACACAGTAAGAATTTAGTAAGTGTTTCTTGCTGAAATAAAGCACTGGGGCTGAGCATGGTGGCTCATGCCTGTAATCCCAGCACTTTGGGAGGCCGAGGTGGGCGGATCACCTGAGGTCAGGAGTTTGAGACCAGCCCGGTCAACAAGGTGAAACCTTGTCTCTGCTAAAAAAACACACACAAAAAAAATTAGCCTGGCGTGGTGGTGGGCACCTATAAATCCCAGCTACTCGGGAAGCTAAAGCAGGAGAATCACTTGAAACCGGGAGGCGGAGGTTGCAGTGAGCCGAGATTGCACCACTGCACTCCAGCCTGGACAACAGAGCGAGATTCCGTCTCAGGAAAAAAAAAAAAAAGCACTGGGCATGGGCATTTCTGCCAGGTGCCTCAGTGGCCCTGGGGGCACTTGCATATAAACCAAATGACTTGATCAGTTTTGAGTCCCCACTGCCTTCTTCTTACACTCATAAGTTCTCTTGTAAGAGGTCCCCATCATTTCTCTATTTTTCTCCCAGCCTCGTTAATTCCTTCCAAACAGCCCTTAGCCTTTGGCATCTCATTGGTCCCTGGGGGTCAGAGCTGAGCTGGGGAACTGTGAGGTCAGGGAAGGTGGCACCTTGGCACCCATCTTACCCATTTGGGGCAAACTTCTCCCAGCTATTTTGTCCCTCTAGACCTTTTCAGACAACTGCCCTACATTCTAGAGCGTTTCCATTTCTCCACACCAAAAATACAAATTAAATTTTTAAGATTTCTCATCCCTCGACCCTCTGCTGAATTCCTATTCATCTGGCAAGTTCATCCATGTTACTGTGATAATGAAGAAATACTGAGGTAATGTCACGTATCTGTATTTCTATGCCAGCTTTGCAGAGATAATGCCTTAAAAGCACAGTCTAAATGCACCACAATTCTAAGCAAGATATTTGGGGTGAAGAGGGGCATCTATGCCCCTCAAATTATGCCATTAGGCAGCTACAATAGATGTTCCACCTTGAAAGCAACATACTGATCCATTTTGCACACAACAGAGCTGGGCCCTGAAATATGCTTGAGCCGTCAAATATGTTTATACCAGATGTGAGCCCTCATCAAAGTCAAATTTGACAATGTCATGCACAGTCACAAAACATAGATTCTCTTGCTTTTGTGTAAATGTGCATGTATTGTAATTTTTTTTTTTTTAAAAAAGAAAGAAACGGGCCAGTTAATGTGTGTTCATGATAGAAGACCCCAAATAGGAGATCTAAATGCATTGAACTCAGCCTGGGAATCAAGAAACAGATGAATTTATGTATCTTCTGGATGGAAAAATAAAACTATCAATACGACCTAAACTTCTTTTAGGATGACTGCATTTGATTCCTTTAAGCAAAATCAATAAGAAGAGATGCTATTCAAATAACCTTCCCTTGCTCCAAAGAACTGAGAAAACTTGGCTTTGTTCTCTATCTGGTCTCCACTTGGTATTTAAGGAAGGAACAGAGAGATTGGGAAACTTTAAATCATTCACATCTTGCTACGGGAAGTTCACTGGCATGTACACATGTCTGTGGGTGGGTATGATAAGAAAACAATAACTGTTTTTCTCATTCCTGACCTTTCTGCCCCATTCTTCTAAGAAAACTGTGGCTCATGAGGGCTTTCTCTTCAAACTGGCTGGATCACATTTTCCCTAGGTCAAAAAGGTAAGTGTCTTGCCTTAAAGGGCCTATTTTTGTAATTTCTGCCTACTAGATATAAGCAAAAATTCTGTTTAAGTCAACAAAGCATGCAGTTAAGCAAAATGGACGATGATGTCAATACAGACTTCAAAATCAGCATGTGCTTAGGGAAGAATTTCCCAGTTGAGTATTGTTCCTTCCTAAACCTGAGAGCTGGCCAGAGCCACACCATCATAGTCATGATCAATATTCCTGGTTGTGTAAGATTCTCCCCCATACTATTTAATATGCTGTTTCTTCCCAAGTCACATCACACAAAGCTACCTAAGCGTGGTTTGCTCTTATTTCATTGAGTACCTACTATGTACTAGGCACTGGGATGGGTGTGTTAAACCTTTTTTTCTCTCTAACTTCTAACCTCCTCCTCTCACATGGGACCTCATAGAACTTCTCACTTCTAACCCAATCCTCACAACAGCCCACAGAGGGAGACAGCATCCCACTGTTATAGCTGAGGCAATGGAATGCCTTCAGAGAGGGTAAGTAACTTGCCCAAGGTCAACCAGCTACCGAAAAGCAGAACCAAAATTCAAATCCACATTGGCTGACTTCAAAGTCAGTGAGGGTGTGCCTCGTCTTCTAACAACACCCAGAGATGATGCCCTCAACTCACGCCCTTGCCTTTACACACCTGTCACCGCTTTCTGGCTACAGGGTTGGGGAATCTCATGACTTTCCTTATTCTCATCTTGAAAGGGTTGGGGCTAAAATGCCATCATGCCGACATGCCTTGAGTCTGGAGGAGACAGATATTGCCTTAACCACAAACACACAAACACCAGACTCAGCCAGCTCCCCAGTATAACTAAGCCCTTCTCCAGGTAGAGACGGGAAACAAGGCCTGCCAAGGCAGAATCCCATCAGCCATTCCTCACGGGCTGCACACGCCTCCTACCCCTCGGCTTTCTCAGGGGAATGGCATGAGCCAATAAACAGGGTAACTGAATTCACGTTAGGCTATTTACGGTCTACTCCAGTCTATCCATCTTTCCAGCGAATTGCCTGGGTTATTCTCTCCTACCTGTCCTCTAGCTCTGACGCTTTTGCCAACAGGCAGCCAGAAGAAATAGAAGGCAAGAGGCCAACACCATGGCTTGGGAAATTTTAGGAGCTCCCGTCAGGATGAATATGGAAACTATCGGTTGATGTGAGGTTTGGGGATGATCTCTGTTTTCAAATATTCATAATCCCTCTCCCTCAAGCTAGATAATTGCAGATCTCTTTACCTCGTTTTGATATTCTCATGCCCTGCATTGCACACATAGTGAGGGGTTAATGAATACTCTTAGATGGATGACTGAGGGTATGTGGCCACTTACAGAGAATCCTGTACAAGGCTCTGTCACAGCCGCCATCTGCTAACTGTCCCACATGTATCTGTGCTGTTTTTTTGTTGTTGTTGTTTTGTTTTTTGTTTTTTGTTTTTTTGAGACAGAATCTCACTCTGTTGCCAGGCTGGAGTGCAGCGGCGCGATCTCGGCTCACTGTAACCTCTGCCTCCTGGGTTCAAGCAATTCTCCTGTCTCAGCCTCCCGAGTAGCTGGGATTATAGGTGCACGCCACCACACCCGGCTAATTTTTGTATTTTTAGTAGAGATGGGGTTTCACCATGTTGGCCAGGATGGTCTCGATCTCCTGACCTCGTGATCTGCTGGCCTCGGCCTCCCAAAGTGCTGGGATTACAGGCGTAAGCCACTGCGCCCAGCCTCTGTGCTGTTAATGTCCTCTTACTTCTTTGTCCTCAGTCTGATTGTCTAACAAGTGCAGCTATCCACTCTGAACATTTCAACTGACAGCTGACATCAATACTGGCCATCCTGAGATTTATCTTTTCATATAAGAAAATATTATACTTTGGAGACCAGAGCTTAGAATGGACAAGATTGTCTTCCAGAAGTGCCATTATCACAGATAGAGAGCTGGGGCAGCCTCAGGCCGGTTCTAGCCAAGTTGGAAGAAGGTAAGAGTTAATGGTGTAAGAAAATAGCAAGCAGGCCCGTTGGGCAGGGAAAGTTCTGCGTGGAGCACAGTACTCAGCACCCGCGACCTCAGTGGAAGCAATTTCATTATCCTTTGCTTTCGAGGCCCTCTCCCTCTCTGAGGAGGCTCTCTGCATCTTGACCTCTGGTGACCTCAGAATTTTCTGGCAGCCACTGGAACCAGGGATCATCTTTTCAGAAATCTGTTTGGCATCGTTCCGTGACTTATCTTTCAGCCCTCATCACAATTATTCATGCTTTGGCAGTATCCTAGCTACAGACACAGTACTCTTCTTGAGCTGATACTGAAGGTTATTACTCCGTCCCAGCCTATGGAGAAGGAAGGTGCCCACTCCTCAGGACCCTGACTCCAGGAAGCATGCTCCCTATGAGGGCAGGTGCTTAAAGGCATCTATTCAGAAGCTGCTCTCAACCTCCAGCCCTTGTGAACAGGCAAATAGGTGAAGATAACACAAAACAGGAACTGGTCCCCAAATCATAGGCAATTTGGCTTTGGAATGCATTCCAAGGCACATTTGCTGTACACTTGTATGCACATTCATCCAAACTCAAATGCTAAACTCCACCAGCTGCCTCTGGACTACATAAAAACCCCAAACCTTTATCTTTTCATTAACCATGACAAATATTTTCTGGCTTTACCTTTCTTCCCCATTTTAACATCCTGCTTCTATTCTGTGGCCTGCGCTTCCTGCTTTGTATATTTTAGATTACTTTAGACATGACCTCACATCCTGGCCAATTGCACAGTAGCTGCTAATTGCTAGAGCTTTGCTAATGGCCCGTACATGGATGAAGAATGAGTTACAAGCAGCAAAATCAAGAAGACAATAAGCTAGTGTGGTTTAGAGCTGGGGCTCTGGAGGGAGACAGATTTGGGTTTCAATCTCAGACTGTGTGGCCTGCAGCAACTAACTTAACCTCTCTGAGTCTCTGTCATCTCCTCTAAATGGAGATTATAATAGCTCCTACCTCACAGGGTGGTTGCTAAGATAAATACTGGATAATGCCTATAAACGACTTAGCACAATGTAAGCTACCGTTATTACCATGTAGGCTTTCAGATTATGAAAGAGCTTTCTTCCTCTAGAGTCTACATATTCCTGGGATCCTGCCTAGCTATTCTGCTCCATCTCTACCCTGCACCTGCCCAGCCCCATCCCCCTGACCAACCACTTCCTCCAGGTAGCATTCCTTGATTGAGCAAAATGCACACAATTATATATTTGCATTTTCTCTCTATTGTTTTATGTTTTTCAAGTGTTTCATATGGATATTTACATTTTCTCCAATTCACACACCAAGCTTCTCCAAGATAAAGAAGCCTTGCCTTCAGTAGTATCTTGGGTAGCGTAGACCCAAGAGCAACATCCCTAGTAAACGGCTAGATCTTCAGAACAAAATGTGGAGACTACCTTTTAAGTCGGCCTTTTGCGTCCTTTGCAAAATGGCTCTCTTGTTTCTCAAAGTCTGTCTTGTACAGTAAGCGTATCAGAAGTTCACCTGAAGGAAGCATACAAAGGCAGGAAGCACTGACATTTCCCCCCACCATGAAGTCCCCAAATCCATTCCTTCCCCATCTGCCAAGACACTCATCCATGCTCTAGTTATTTTCCACATCACAGTATTTTCTAAAATTACTCTTTCCGGAGCCCTTCCTCACTCCTTCACTATCTCACTTAAGTCTATCCATGGCATCATTTTTCCCTCTGTTCTCTTAATCCCCCTTGGTGTACACAGAACTTTCACATGAATGATACTTGCTCCATCATCACATGTCTCTGTTTCCAGAGTCCACTTAGGCCCTTAGGCTTTGCTCTCCTGATTCTTGACTTCCTGAACTGTGGAGAAACAGTCCCCCTCCTTGCCAGGTCTTGAGATGTCCACGTGGAACTTTTCGGCCCGGCCCATTTGTATATGAATGTTTCACGCAACACTCTACTACATCACTTCTTCTGTGGGTAACCAGCAGGGCCCTGTGTACAGGGATCATCTGTTTAAACTGAAATCTTGTCATTTGTTATGCCAGTTTTATTTATGAGCCTGTGTGTTGTAGCCTTGTGGCATAAATATTAAATAATAATATCTCTTGGGCAAAAAAAAAATCATTCATGTTAACTGACAACTTCTTATGAAAACATGAAGTAAGCCCAACCACACAATTTGATATTGGCTAATTCTGAAATATGAGTAAAAGCACGGATTGCTCAACAGGTAGATGCACAGGCAGAATTATAATTTGCATTTTTACACCTTCTTGCTTCAAGAAATGAAACATTCAAGAAGTAAAAAACGTTAAAAGAAACGGGCTGGGTGGCAAATTTCTTCAGAATCAAATTCTAATTTCTGCCAGTATCTCCTAAGCAGTTTTTAGCTTCCAAAAAGAAAGACTCCAAATAATGACAATGCCACATAAGTAAAATGAATTCCGGACAATGACACTGCTCATTTTTTTTTTTTTTTGGCATTCTGTGAATTTCCTATTACATCAGTTTCATGATTCAGCATTTTCCATTTCATTTATTTACAGTAATATATGGCGAGATAACCCAAGGTTTCTGCAGGATTTTGAAACATAAGGCAGGCTGGGCAGGAAGGGTGTCGCCTTCTGTAAATTTACTATTGTTTAGGAGAACTCAAAACAGAAGCAGACAAGTGCTCAAAGGAACTGAGAACATTTCTCCCCATCTTGTTCTGAGGGGTCTCAACTACTCTGGTATTTAAAATAAATTGGTTTTGAAAAATAGGTTACTGCCCCTTAGTTGATGACTAAAACGGAAGCCAAGAAGTGTGCAAATTGCAAACTGACATGCGTGAGCCAAACATATTCTCTGAAATGACAATGTTCAAGACGCAGCTAAAGTCCCCACTCTGGCGGTAAGCGTGTTACAGAGAACTAGATTTCTTTCCGGCATCCGCAACTTGGCTGGTGTGACCAAGGAGGAGTTGAAGAGCGCTGGAGATGCGAGGTGCGTCGGCAGAAAACCGTCCGGGCCGGGAGGATCCGGTGGAAACTAAAAGGAGGGTCGACGCGGGTGGCGGGCGCCGAGAGAAAGAGGCGAAGTTGGGCATGGGAAGGAAAGGAGCTGCGAGAAGATTGAGAGGGAAGCCCAGGAGGGGTGGGGGCTTGGGGGGTGCTGGAGACCGCGCGCGGAGGGGCGGGGAGCGAACTCCGGGCGGCGAGGCTCCCGGGTGGAGTCGAGGACAAGAAGGGGTCTCGAGGGTAACCCGACCCGGGTCTAGAGAGAGTCCAGGAGGGAGAGGAATGAGCACGAGCGAGAGAGCAGCTTAGCAAGTCCGGTCCAAGCGCCCCTCTCCACGCCCGGGGTACCTATCCCAGGTGCCGGGAGCGCCCGGGGCGCAGCAACAAGGAAGACAGAAAACTAGCAGCGGCGTCCCCGCCTCGCGTGGCAGGTGTCCCCGGCCGCCCCCACCCGCGTCCCCGGGGCCCCGCGCGGAGGGGAGGACCCGGGCAGGGTCCGGCGCTCACCAGGTAGCAGAGCAGGAGCAGCGCGCAGGCAGGGCGGCCGCCGAGGCCCCGGGGGACGCCGCCACTCGGGGGGACCATGGCTGCGGCCCGGGGGCCGACCGCCAGCGGCGGGGGTTGCTGCTGCTGCTGCCGCGGCCACCCGAGCCCCGCGCCGCGCCGCTGCATGGAGAGGCCGCCCGGATCCGGGCCGGAACAGGTCACCTGGTGCAGGGACCGGCCCCCGCCCGAGGCGCCACCTTCCCGCCCGCCCCCGGCCGGACCTGCCCCACCTCGGACCCCCCCCGCCACCGCCCCCCTCCCCCCCCACCCCACCGACCCGGCTCCTCCCCTCCCTCCCTCCCTCCAGCCCGCCTCCCGGCCGCTCCCTCCGGCCCCCGGGCTTCCACCCCTCGGGGCAGCGGGCGCCCACGCAGGTGGGCACCGACCCGGGTCCCGCCCCCTGGCCGCCGACACCCCCTGCCCGGGTCGCTGGGCCCCGGCGCACCCCCCTTTCCCTTTCTCTCCGCTCCTCCCCCGCCCCCCTTCCGCGCTCCTGCTCTGCGCGATCCCCCTCCTCTCCCTCCGGCTCCCTCTTCCCTCTCCCCTCCCGCTCCCAAACCCCCTCTTTTTCACTTTCTCCTTTTCCTCCCTTTCCTCTTTCTCCCTTCCCACCCTCTTCCTCGCTCCCGCATTCTCCCTCTCCCACCCATCCCTTTTGCCGGTCGCACAGCCCAGTTCCCGCCCGTGCAATGGGTTTTTGTCTGGTTGCTTTTTTGGCCGGGGCGCCATTCCCGCAGGGCGAGTGTGCCCCCTGGAGTTGTGCCGCGCAGCTGCCCGGCTCCCAGGCCTTCAGGATGGATTTTGACCCCTGCCAACTTCCACCTGTCCACCTGCGGGATTGGGACCGCCTCCTTGCTGGCATGTTTGCAGCCGGGCTGCGCCCCACCCTGCCGGCTGGTTCGCTGCACGTTCTGGATGTTTCCCGAGGGTTTTGCGTGGTGCCGCCGCCACCGCCACCACTGCGCTCTTTGTTTTAATTGTCCAGAGTATTGGCACCCAGGACGGGTTTGTATTTGATTTGCATCCCTGTGTTCCGGCTTCCACTTTGGACCGAGAAGAAAATGAATTAATTAGGTCAATACAGTAATACTGGAGCCCCAAATAAAAGGGGTGAGGCCCTGGAAGTGCGCAAACAGCTTTTTAAAAAACCGGGACACATCCTCGGCCTTGGGGACGCAGGTTGAGACTGGCTGCTCTACAACCCGGGTTCTGCGGCCTGGCGGAGAGGGGCCTCCGGGCGGCGAGACCACCAGCTCGCCGCCGGCCTTGGCGTTCAGGGAAGCGCTTGGCTGTGTCTAGCGGCTCCGACAACTGTCTGGGCCCGCAGCTGCTGCTCTGAAACAGTTAATCCACCTTCCAAAGTTCGCAGAAGCTTCCCTTTAGCACTGGTAGATTTGTGCGGATTGGAACTAATAATGGCCTGGAAGCCTGAGAGGCCACAGCCCTTTCCCTGTGCCACGAGCATAGGTCAAGTCACAACAGACGTCGGGGAGAGGCTGGTGGTGAGACGGGGTGCCCAGGATGGTTTGACGGGCGTAGGCATCCCCTGTGCCTGGACGCGCCCTCAGCTGCTTCAGTACAGGCCTGGCCACACCAGGCATGGTGGCTCCTCAGCTGTCATCCACTTTTTTTTAGGTCACCTAAGAGCTGTGGCCTTGTGTGAGTCCCCTGGCCTTATTCCACCGGTTCTCAAACTTCAGAATTACCGGAGAGATTGTTTGTTTGTTTGTTTGTTTTTGTTTTTTTTTTTTGAGACGGAGTCTCGCTCTATCGCCCAGGCTGGAGTGCAGTGGCGCAATCTCGGCTCACTGCAAGCTCCACCTCCCGGGTTCACGCCATTCTCCTGCCTCAGCCTCTTCGAGTAGCTGGGACTACAGGCGCCCGCCACCACGCCCGGCTAATTTTTTGTATTTTTAGTAGAGACGGGGTTTCACCGTGGTCTCGATCTCCCGACCTCGTGATCCGCCCGCCTCGGCCTCCCAAAGTGCTGGGATTACAAGCGTGAGCCACCGCGCCCGGCCCGGAGAGATTGTTAAAACACAGATTCCTGGACTCCAGCCTTAGAATGTCTGACTCAGTTGGTCCTGGGAGGGACTTGGGAATGCACCTTTCTAACAAGCTCCCGGGTGATGTTAACGCGCTGGTTCAAACAGCCTTCCTCCATTTCCAGAACTATTGGCTTTTAGGAAACTGGGCTCCTGCTCCTCCCAGCCAGCTGCCACCACATTAAAGCATTTTGGGGGTTTTGACAGATGCTCCCACTATCTCTGTTCCACTTCTGCAGAAACAAAGCACTTAACATTCTCCTTTGTGACGTGGAAAACCATTTATTCTATCGAGTGTCCAAGGGAACAAAAGATTTGGTGGCTTTGTCCCAGATCCTGTCTATATCTTTTCCATTAGGTCAAAATACAGACTATGCTTTTAATGTATATGGAAGGAAAATTGTCGGCCAGCTCAGGGGAAAGGGGCTTCAACAGGCATTGCAGCATTTCTAGGGTTGCCACCTGTCTTCCTGGGCCATGCTCCGGAGTTTCTCTCCTCCACACAGACTCTGTTGGTCTTCAGGGAGCTAAATGGTTCCTCCGGGTTGTTTGTAATCAGGATTCATGGAATCGAGGGTTTTCAAGGCTTTGTGAGCTTTGAGGGTTTGGGTTTACCTAAGTGTAGGTAAGCAGAGTGCCCCACTGGGGGTTGGACTGTTTCTAACCTGCCATATCCAACTGCTCACTTCTCCCCTACTCACTTATCTCCTATTGTGTTCCTACTGTGGACTGGGCACCACCTGAGGCCCCAGGATTCCAGAGGTAGGCAGGATGGCTCTGTTTCTGCATGGAGCATCAGGCATGCAGAAAACCGGCCAGAGTTTGGTCTTCTAAGAGGGATGTGTGAGTTGCTCTCTCATCCTGGGCTAGAGGTGGTGGGATTAACTGCTTTATCCTGTATTGGAGAGGGGGAGAGAAAAAGTCAGAATTTCTTTTCACGGGGGAGTGAGACGTTTTGATCCAGAAGACAGAATCAGCTCTTACTTTTGTGTCTCTCCAGCAGTTTGTGTCAGTCATTGAAAGGGCGTGGTCTGATTTCAGAAGAAAGCCCTTTATTTAAAAAGAAATATATTTTCCCATTGTCCCATGGAAGGGTTTGAAATCTCACCATTACAATTCCTCAGTTTAAATTAAGTTTTAATACTCCACTAAAAGTCGAAGGCCCCAGGGCGAGATTGGCCTCCCTTATTACTGCGTGGGTGTGAGTCCGTTTATCACATGCCCTTGGAAAGGGACCAATTCCACACCTCAGCACGGGAAAGGACAAAGGCACAGAGTCTTGAGCTCATCACCGCCCGCCCCTAGGAGGAGACTCCAGAGGCCTGGAGGGAGGGGCTGGAGAAAGGACTGCATCTGCATGCCTAGGCGGCACATCATAGCATTCCACGTGAGGTGTTCTGAGGCTCTGAAATTTTTTTTTTTGTTTTTCTTTTTTCTTTTTCTTTTTTTTTTTTTTTTGAGACAGAGTCTTACTCTGTTGCCCAGGCTGGAGTGCAGTGGCGTGATCTCGGCTCACTGCAACCTCCACCCCCTGGGTTTAAGCTATTCTCCTGCCTCAAGCCTCTCGAGTAGCTGGGAGTACAGGCACCTGCCACCATGCCCAGCTAAGTTTTGTATTTTTAGTAGAGATGGGGTTTCACCATGTTGGCCAGGTTGGTCTTGAGCTCCTGACCTCGTGATCCACCCACCTAGGCGTCCCAAAGTGCTGGGATTACAGGCGTGAGCCACCGTGCCCGGCCTAAAATGGTTTAAGATCAGTCACGTCTCAGGGACCAATGCACTTGGTCAACTATTACTTTACCAAGCAAAAATAGTTTTTATAAACCAACTGCATATACTATCTTCTGTCAGTATCATTTCATTAAAAAGACAAGGCCTTTTACCATCAAAAAATTAGGAAGAGCCTAACATCCTAAGAAAAGACTGGGTTGGGTGCCATGGCTCATACTTGTAATCTCAGCACTTTGGGAGGCCAACACGGGTGGATCACTTGAGCCCAGAAGTTCGTGACCAGCCTGGGCAACATGGTGAAACCCTGTCTCTACTAAAAATACAAAAATTAGCCAGGTGTGGTGGGGGGTGCCTGCAGTCCCAGCTGCTCAGGAAGCTGAGATGGGAGGATCGCTTGAGCTCAGGAGGTCAAGGCTGTACTAAGCTCTGATCACACCACTGCACTCCAGCCTGGGCGACAGAGTGAGACCTTGTCTTAAAAAAAAAAAAAAAAAAAAAGGCTGTTCTTTAATCTGAATATTTTACTTGTGTCTTGTCTTTATATGTTGCATTTTGCTGTGGATCAGTAAAAACTTACCTTTGGAGTGGCCCTGTCCATGTCAGCACTTGGTAACGCATTTCCATATACTAAGGATGTCTGGGGCAAAGAGATGTGCCCCTGCGGAGACAAATGACCTCCAGATTACAGGCGGTGGGTAGGAAGGCATTCTGCAGGAGTAGAGAGTGTTCCTTCCATCCACTTACCCTCCCACATAAATCTTTGAGGCCCAGGCAAATGTTGCCAGTTTTAGGGAATCTTCCCTCATGGCCTCGGGTCGAAATGCAATGGGTCGGTTCTCTGTGCCCCCAGCAGGCATTGCCTGTAACCCTAAGTGGCCACTGGCTAACTCTGCCTTATAATGGGTATGTTAGTTGGCCTGTTCTCCGCCAGTAGACTATACGACCCTTGAAAGCAGGGGTTATTTCTTAACCATTTCTCTGTACCCCATGCCTTGTACATAAAACATTTTTGAACATATTCACTGAATAAAGTTGAATCCAACATCATCCTTTTTCATTTTTTCCTCTCCATCTTTCTTCCTCCCTCCCTTCCTTCTTTTCGTTTCTTATTCATTGTTGTCTCCCCAGTCTCTTCCTGTTAGAACACGGTTATTTCCACACTCGGGTTTCTCTGTAATTCTGCAGTCTTCTCCTTTCTTCCCCCTCCCTCTTTCCTGTAATTTCAGTTATTCAGAATGAAGATGAATGAACCGTGACATTTGCCTTTTATATCAAAATAAAAGAGAAGAAAGCAGCAGTAGAAGATTGCTGGCAGGCAACACACTCCCCATCCCAATAGGAAAACCGTGGTCTTTCTTTCTGCCAAAGGTGACCTCTGGGATCTAGACAAATCCTGCACGCCATTGTTTTACGGGCAGTATTTCCATTTTTCTTGTGGCCCCCTAGCCATTACATTCCCTAAATCTATTTCCTGTCTTTGTTTCTCCTTGTTTCAAATCCTCCATGTTTAACAGTTACTTCTTGCTTCTTCCCTTTGTAGAACATCCCATCAGATACCAACCTCATCGCCTCATCCGCAGACCCTCTCCTTTGAGCTTCAAATCCCTGACTCTGCAGACTCTTTCCCTATGGGCCACAGAGCCCTTGCCTTGGGAAGTTGTGGTGAAGGAGGAAAAGGAAGCATTTGTGTAAACTGACAGCTTTTCCGTGTATTTTTATGGGATGCTGAAGGTCTTGGAATCACTCGGTCTGTAGCCCAGGCATGCTCCAAAATGAGCTCTATTTCTGGGCCTGTCAGATGAAATGCTGTTGCTCCTGGTTATTTTTGGCTCTTTGCCCTTCTGAATAGGTGCACATTCAGCTCAATTCTTTCCCCCACCCTGAGCTGGGGGAAAAAGCAGGCAGCTTCCCTTAGCCAAGCCCTCCCCTGTGTCAGGAGCACTTTCCCCCTTAAGCAGCAGCTACTGACATAAGCTCTCTGGACAGCCCACGACTTATTTGTGCAGTGTCCAGGTGGGCACCAGGGAAATCCATTCTCTGGCTCTCTTGGGCCATTGAGGGAAAGCTTTGTGAGCTGAACATTTCCAGGCAGGTGCAACCAGATGTCCAGGGCCTCCTTATTCATACCCAGGTCTGCATCCTGCCCCACTGCCATAGTTGCAGAAACTTCTGCCATCCTTGGGGGTATAAGGATAAGAAGCAGGGATTTCAGGCTCAGCGAGCACAGAAGTCCCTGTATACTGGGTGTTTGAGGAAGCAAAGTGCACAGGATGTGGAAGATCAAGGGCATGTGTCCATAGATGTAAGGACATCTTGGGGACCAGGCGCGGTGGCTCACGCCCGTAATCCCTGCACTTTGGGAGACCGAGGCAGGTTGATCACGAGGTCAGAAGTTTGAGACCAGCCTGACCAGCATGGTGAAACCCCGTATCTACTAAAAATACAAAAAATTAGCTGGGAATGGTGGTGTGCACCTGTAGTACCAGCTACTCGGAAGGCTGAGGCAGGAGCATTGCTTGAACTCGGCAGGCGGAGGTTACAGTGAGCCGAGATCGTGCCACTGCAGTCCAGCCTGGGCGACAGAGCGAGACTGGAAAAAAAAGAAAAAGAAGAAAAGATGTAAGGACATCTTCGATCTTTGATCTTTGAGTGAGCGTGTTGAGAAGAACATGTGTTTGAAAAATGAATAGAGCAGACAGAAGTTAGGGGTGAATGTGCAGATCTAGTTGGGACAATGGGTAAGAGAAGAGTGAATGGGCACCAAGGGAGAGAATGTCACTATAAATAATTGAAAAGAGAGTGAGTGCACATGAGAGCTTGGGGAAAGGCAGGTTGTGCCTATAAGTCAAAGGCATATTTTATAACTGCATCCTGCAGCTCAAATCACAATCTTGGGCAGGCATTAACATTGATTTAGGGCTTTTAGTCCACCTGATAATATGTAATATCAAGCACAATGAAACGTCATGATCAGCTGGGATGCTTAGTAAAGTCCATATAAAATCAAGAAACACACAGAGAAGAGGCAGCTAGAACGGGGTCCTCTTAATAGCCACTTATCTCTACAGCTTTTCACGGAGAGGTTTCTTTTTCAGTTCTTAACAAGTATTACTTTGAGGCCTTCATTCATGTAATTCTCTTGGCAACCGGGAGAGGTAGACACTGTTACTATCATCAGCCTCATTTTATAAATGAAGAAACAGAGACGTAGGAAAGATCCCAGGTCCACAGCCAGGAGGTGGCAGAGCCAGTTTGGATTCTGGTAATTTTGCTCAAGGACTAGTGCCCATGTCACTACACCAAACTTGCTACGAAGGGCCAATGGAGAGGCAACCAGGTGCATGCTGGCGGGGAGGGGTCACATCTGAGTTTTAGGTTTAGGCCTCTGCCAGCACTTCACCAGGTGCTTGAGAACATAGATTTCTATGTCAGACACATTGTCCAGGGCAACGCACCTCGTCGTAGCTGGCCTAGCTTGGGGAGAACACTAATCTTCAGTCCTCAGTCTCTGTGTCTGTAAAAATGGGACAAAGTTAATCTACCTGTTTACACAGTGTTGTGAAGTTCAGGTAAGCTAGCATAGTGAGGGTGGTGGTAAATTGTTGAGCCCTAGACAAGAATAAAGCATTGTTTGTGTATTATTCCTACTTCCTAACTTCCAAAAATGGCTTACAAGGAAAGATATAGCTCTTATAAGACCATGAAAAATTTTAAAAAGATTTATAAATACCTATGGTGATATGTCTCTCATGATGACCCCACTCGTGAACCACATCTCCCATTATGACCCTAAGGGAAGTGATTCCCCAGTATTTCCCCGGGAAGTCAGCCACCATACAGCTACCAGCATGTTGTGAGAGGGCCCTGGCTAGCCACATGGATGGAGAGAGAGGTGCTCAGCCAGCCTCCAACCATCCAGGTCAGCCCAGCCCAGGTACCAAACATGAATGAGCAAACCATCTTGAACATGTGTCCCAGTTGAGTCTTCAGATGACTCCAACCCTAGCCACCATCCCACTGAAACTGCATGAGAATTTGAAAGCAAGAAGTGCCCAGCTGAGTCCCGTCAGCTCACTGAACCATGGAAGATAAAAATAAATTGTTGTTTTGAGCCAGTAAGTTTGAGGGTAGTTTGCTTACAGCAATAGATAACCGAAACAGTGCCCTGAGTATTTTAACGGGACAGTATAATTAGCTCTGAGCTTCTTACTATTCAAAGCAAAAAGGGGAGTAGAATGGATTATAGACATTTATTATCTTGAGATTCTGTGATTTACCTTAATGCAGGGTTCATCCAACTGTCTCTTTGCAGTCAAGTCAGAATGAAAATTAAACCATCTTCCTTACATGAGAATTTCTCCTATCTTCACCAAAACTATTTGTGCAAATTCTATAATCCGCCTTGCCAGAGCAAAACAAAGAATTACAGCTATCACTAATAAGAAAATGTCCCTTGTATCTGGCCCAAATCTTTCAAAACTCCAGGTCAAGCCCATTTTCTCCTGTTTGGTTCTCAGCACATCCTCTCCTCCTGCCTCATTCCCATCCCAAATTAAGTCGCAAACGGGCTCGGTGACTCTGGGGTCCTTAGCACTCAGAATTAATGATTAAAATAGAAATGCTGAAAATAGTTGAAACTGAAGCAGATTGGATGATTTATTCAAACCTTCAGGAAAAATTACTATTCAGGCCAGAATTGAAATTTAGACCTGTGGTTCATAACCAATTAGAATGCAACTCTTCCCTGATGCTACCCACTCCCCCACCCCCCACAAAAAAGGAAAAAAATATGTAAAATTCATGCATGGCTGTCCGGGTGTCCTTTAGAACCCACACTCTGGGATGTCATGAACCATGTCTGTCTTCTGCGTAGTGTGGTGTTTATGCATTACTGGTGCTTATTAAAGCTTTTTTCATTAACAGCACCTTCACAGTCTATGATAATAAAAGGTATAAAAATGAGTGAATCAGTGATTCCCATTCTCTCCAATGTGGCATCAGTAAGCAGGCAAGGCTGGTCTCCTAGGACATCTAAGTTGTCACATGGGGTATTTGCGGTCACCTCCCTCACTTGGGACCCACAGTGGGCCCAGGCAACTCTTTGAAGGTAATGAAATTTGTCTTTCATGACTTGACCTCATTTTCTATACTCTTTCTCCCTCATTAGTCTTCACACCCCTAAATTGGGCTTTGGAGGCTTCTATGCTGAGAGTCTGCAGGTAGCCTGATCGTTGGAAGACAGGGCCAGACTCAAATCCCAGCTGAGTTCCTTCTCCTACATTTGCATAAACACTTTCCAGTCATCAAGGCATTTCACATTTCAGTTCATGTTTGCAACAGTTCTGTGAAGTAGTCTGTTATGGGTTGAACTGTGTTCCCTACAAGGATATGTCAGAGTCCTAATCCTCAATACTTGTGAATGTGACCTTATTTGGAAATAGGGTTCATACAGGTGTCATCAGGTTAAGATAAGTCATAAGATGGGCCTAGCATGGTGGCTCACGCCTGTAATCCCAACACTTTGGGAGGCTGAGGCGGGTGGATCACTTGAGGTCAGGAGTTCAAGACCAGCCTGACCAACATGGGGAAACCCTGTCTCTACTAAAAATACAAAATTTAGCAGGGTGTGGCGGCACATGCCTGTAATCCCAGCTACTTGGTAGGCTGAGGCAGGAGAAGCACTTGAACCTGGGAGGCAGAGGTTGCAGTGAACTGAGATCGCGCCACTGTACTCCATCCAGCCTGGGTGAAAGAGCAAGACTCTGTCTCAGGAAAAAAAAAAAAAAAAAAAAAGGCATAAGGTGAACCGTCACGCAATATGACTGGTGTCTTTATAAGAAGATGGAAATTTGGGGCCGGGCGCAGTGGCTCACACCTGTAATCCCAACACTTTGGGAGGCCGAGGCAGGTGTATCACTTGAGGTCAGCAGTTGGAGACCAGCCTGGCCAACATGGTGAAACCCTGTCTCTACTGAAAATACAAAAATTAGCCAGCATAGTCGCATGTGCCTGTAATCCCAGGTACTCAGGAAGCTGAGGCAGGAGAATTGCTTAAACCTGGGAGGCAGAGGTTGCAGTGAGCCAAAATCGTGCCACTTCACTTCAGCCTGGGCGACAGGCCTTTTTTTTTTTTTTTTCAAAAAAAAAAAAAAAAGAAAGAAAGAAAAAGAAAAGAAAAGAAAAAGAAGAAGAAGAAGAAGAAGATGGAAATGTGGACGTGGACATAGACGCGTACACAGGGTATGACAGCGTGAAGAGCCAGAGAAAAGATGGCCCTAGGAGGCAGAGACTGGAGCCCGGATGCCACAAGCCAAGGTGTGCTTGGGGCAACTAGAACCTGGAATAGGCAGCAGGATGCTCCTCTTGAGGTTTCAGAGGGAGCATGGCCTTGCCAGTACCTCGGTGTTGGGCTTCTACCTTCCAGAACTGTGAGACAATAAATTTCCTCGTTTCAAACTGCCCAGTGTGTGGTCATTTTTCCCAGCAGTCCCAGAAAACGAATATATAGATAGTTTTTATTTTCCCGTCCTTTTCCATCTAATGTTATTGGGCCCCTATTGTGTTCCAGGCTCTGTGCTGAACTCTGGAGCCTAGACCCAAGGCTACAGGCTGATATAAAGCAACTCAGAGTTCCCGAGCCTTCTCATGAATTTCCATGCTCATTCTGTTGTGTCTCAGGCTCCCGCCATCATCCTCACATCCAGACGCCCCCTGACCCATCACCATGGTTGTATCTGTGCCCCTTCCCACAACTATCAGAGATACACAGTGCTGGGACAGGAAGCGACGTTGGACATCTGCTGATCTAACGCCCTGGTTTCCTGGTGTGCACGCTGAGGTTCAGAGGAGTGGGGCAGCCAGTAGAAAGGCAGCCTTGCACTCAAGTACAGCTTCCCACTCCCTGCCTCTGATCAATGCATGTCATGTATCAGTCCAACAAACAACAAATATTTGTCAATGCATGTTATGTGTCAATCTAACAAACAACAAATATTTGTACTAAATTACTAATGACTGGTAAACTCAATGTATTGTACCTCCCAGAGGTATTTGAACGTGGAACAACGGCTTAACTCAGAGAAGTGAATGTCTACTAGTGGAATGTGGTGCTGCAGGTGGGGTGGGCATGGCAGGGCAGGAAGATTTGAGAGCAAGTGTAGGGTCTTTAGCTGACTGTTTATCTCATATCCCTAGAGCGACTTCTGTGTCTGCTAAGTATAGGACTGGCCACCCTGGAGAATTGTGGAAGTGGGCCAAGGAGGGGCTTGCCCCCTTCTGTACTTTGAGAGGCCATGCAGGCTCTCTCAAAGTACAGGTGACCAGTGGCCTCCTAGATGCAGAAGGAAGCACTGGCCTCATTACATGCAGGTTTCACGACTGCTGTTTTAAACTCCAATACTGCTGAACCATTCAGAAATAGATCCATTATAGGTCTGCTTTAGCCCCAGGGCTTTCACACAGGTCACTAGAAAATCCAAGATTGCGCAATCATTCAAACTCTTAGGAAGGAAAAAACAAATTCTCTTCAGCGCTTCCTCCCTCCCCTCCCCGCTCCTGGCCTAAAAGGAAGCACCTCTTCATTTCTGTAGTGCTTTGGAATAAGTAGCTCTTACATTGAACTTGAAATCTAAATTTTTCTTCAGCTATTAATTGATAAGAGCAGCTCATTTTACTTCTCATGCTCTGAAGTAAGATTACAGTGTAAATAAACTGGGTCAGGTTTAGCAGGACGGACGTGAACTGTTCTCTAATTCCCCTTAATCTCCGGTAAAGGAATAACTAGGATTTGGACATCAACATTCAATAAGCAATTATGCTGCTCCTTCATACTTGATCTAAATTAGTCCACGGTTCCCTCAAAGAGAATCCAACAAACCTCCAAACCAGGCTCTTAAATTGCAATCTCTTTGTATTGTTCTGGCTGATGAGAGACGAGTCGGCATCGTGGGAGGGGTTTGATTTGATTTATATTAATTTTTAAACTATCTGGGATCTCTCGTTTTACTTGAAACAGATCAGGGAAAAGGGGTCGGTAAACAAGGGTTTCATCTACTGCTGATAACCCCACCACGCTCAGCATTTCATGAGCCTGGCTTCTCATTCATAGCACATTAGAATCATTATCTAATTATTAATCTCACCCTAGAGTTCCTAGGAGCTTATGACACCTGTTGAAGTTAATGAAGGCTTTTACCTATAGATCTGGCATTAAATCATTGTGATTGCCTGAGTGCCCACAATATGGTAGGCACTGACAGGGCTGACAGAAAGGAAAGAGAATTAAGCGGAAGGAAAATAAGGAGGGAAAGAGGGAGAAGTCACTGGAAAGAAGGAGGGGCAAGATACCAAATCTAGATAGTAACTTCAAAACACCTCATTAGGAAAATGGGGCAGTTAAGGAAGAACTCACCAACCAATCTGCTTAAACTTTAATTAATAATTCATTTATATATATTTATGTGGCACGCTTTCTCTAGGGAACCCAATGTGCTTAGCAAACATATTAAATAATTAACTCTCTCATATCTGAGTGGAGAGGCAGCAGAGTTACTCCATAACTGGTTGAGCAGATTGGCGGGTGACAACTAGATGTCTTGCTTGGGAGAGGAAAGCCCATGTGTCACTTACCTGGTGCCACAAGCAAATGATCTCTCTGGGGGCCTAGTACTGTAAGGCTCTGTCTTAGCACCTTCCCAGAAGCAGTTTTTGTTTAGATAGATAGATAATGAGGATACATAGATGGAGATAAATAGGTATGATGACTGTAGCAATCAAGAATATTTTGGGGGGGGGTGTTATTAGAAGAAAGTCAAACAGGGTACATTTAAAAAAATACTGCCTTCAAGACAAAAGATAAAAGGAAGTATTTCAAATCAGGAATATTGGTTATGGCATTAAATAAAATGAATTTGCAAAGGCCAAATGATGAGACATAACATTTGCTAAGTTGTGTTTAAACACATTTTGGGTTCCTAAATTATATCCTCAATGTACTGTTGACAGGACACAATTTAAAAAAAAATACCTTTAACACGAATGGTATAAATATCTCTCCAAAAAGTACAAATGCATCTGCCAAACCAGGGGAAGGTAAAAACCAAACAAAACTTAGGAAATTTAAAAATAAAAAACAAGAAGCCAAAGCAGCACCTGCTCAGATGCAGTGAGCATGGCTTCAGCGTGAGTTAGGGGGTCACGTACTTAAGATTCATGCCTTCATGGCCTACATCCCCTTGGTCAATTACAAGAACAGACTTTTGTTCACCACATCTTAAAACCAGTAAATTGGAATCTCCATACACAGGAGGACAGACACAATCCTTGGAGACATCATGCTAATTAAAACCACAACCTGCATTGCTTGGACACACATAACCTGGCAGCTAATGTTGAGATTTGGTCAACTAGCCTACAGGAAGTTTCAATGCTGGAGAGAGGTTTTTAAAATCTTTTTTTTTTTTTCCTTACGAGACTGTCACCCTGGCTGGAATGCAGTAGTGTGATCACAGCTCACTGCAGTCTCGAACTCCTGGGCTCAAGTGATCCTCCCACCTCAGCCTCCTGAGTAGCTAGGGATACAAGCATAGCCACCACACATGGCTTTTTTTTTAAAAAAAAGAAAAAATGTGAAGACAGGATCTCACTATGTTGCTCAGGCTGGTCTCAAAGTCCTGGGCTCAAGTGACCCTCCCACCTCAGCCTGCTGAGTAGCTAGGACGACAGGCACAGCCATCATGCCAGGCTTCTTATCTTTCTAAAATGAAAAATGAACTTACATCAAGACCACTGTCAGGAAAGTATACAGGTGAGAGGTGACAGCATGCTGGCAGTCCTCACAGCCCTCGCTCCCTCTCTGTCAGCGCCTCCTCTGCCTGGGCTCCCACTTTGGCGGCACTCGAGGAGCCCTTCAGCCCACCGCTGCCCTGTGGGAGCCCTTTCTGGGCTGGCCAAGGCGGGAGCCGGCTCCCTCAGCTTGCAGGGAGTGTGGAGGGAGAGGCGCGAGCGGGAACCGCGGCTGCGCGCGGCGCTTGCGGGCCAGCTGGAGTTCCGGGTGGGCGTGGGCTTGGCGGGCCCCTCACTCAGAGCAGCCGGCCGACCCTGCTGGCCCCAGGCAATGAGGGGCTTAGCACCCAGGCCAGCGGCTGCGGAGGGTGTACTGGGTCCCCCAGCAGTGCCAGCCCACCGGCGCTGCGCTCGATTTCTCACCGCGCCTTAGCTGCCTTCCCATGGGGCAGGGCTCGGGACCTGCAGCCCGCCACGCCTGAGCCTCCCACCCCCTCCATGGGCTCCTGTGCCGCCCGAGCCTCCCCACAGAGCGCCACCCCCTGCTCTAGTCCCATCGACCACCCAAGGGCTGAGGAGTGCGAGCGCACGGCACCGGACTGGCAGGCAGCTCCACCTGCAGCCCCGGTGCAGGATCCACCGGGTGAAGCCAGCTGCGCTCCTGAGTCTGGTGGAGATGTGGAGAACCTTTATGTCTAGCTCAGGGATTGTAAATACACCAATCAGCACCGTGTGTCTAGCTCAGGGTCTGTGAATGCACCAATCAACACTCTGTATCTAGCTGCTCTGGTGGGGCCTTGGAGAACCTTTATGTCTAGCTCAGGGATTGTAAACGCACCAATCAGCGCCCTGCCAAAACAGACCACTGGGCTCTACCAATCAGCAGGACGTGGGTAGGGCCAGATAAGAGAATAAAAGCAGGGTGCCCTAGCCAGCAGTGGTAACCCGCTTGGGTCCCCTTCCACAGTGTGGAAGCTTTGTTCTTTTGCTCTTTGCAATAAATCTTGCTACTGCTTGCTCTTTGGGTCCGCACTGCTTTTATGAGCTGTAACACCGCGAAGGTCTGCAGCTTCACTTCTGAAGCCAACGAGACCATGAGCCCACCGAGAGGAGCGAACAACTCCAGACGTGCCGCCTTAAGAGCTATAACCCTCACTGCGAAGGTCCGCAGCTTCACTCCTGAGCCAGCGAGACCACGAACCCGCCAGAAGGAACGAACCCACCAGAAGGGACAAACTCCGGACACGCTGCCTTTAGAACTGTAACACTCACCGCGAGAGTCCGCGGCTTCATTCTTGAAGTCCGTGAGACCAAGAACCCACCAATTCCGGACACAGAGAAGGGTGGTGAGGTGGAATAGAGGAAACTTTTTAAAAAGCAAACGAAACCACTCTATTGGTTCTTAACTCTCTGCCTGGATTCCTGACTGCTTTCCATATTTATTTTATCCTACCTTCTTAGGGGAATTTTTTCTCCGTTTTTTTTTTTTAAGAGAAGGAACTTGGCATGTGGGGTAGATTGCTTCTAGCCCAGACTCCACAAATTATCAATCAAAGGCCCTTGAATAAGTTTGACCTTCTGAGCTGGCTTTATCCATTGAAAATAATGGTAGCAACTTTCAGGATTGTCCTAAGGACTATTTGAAATGGTGGCCGAGATAGTGCTTTGCAAACTACACAAATGTGTAGGGTTATTGGTATCAATTTTGGACAGGGATGAAAGTCTTACAGCTCATTGCGCTGTAAGACACTTCTGAGAGTCAGGTCTTCATCCCTCTGCCCTCTTCCTGACAGACACCCCATGCTACTGCCACTGGAAACTTCCCAAATCACACTCCAGTTTAAAAGATGTTCGTCTTATTTTATTACTTTCTTTACCCTTTGGACTAACCCAAGTTTAGCTGGCTAATTTCAACATTAGTCAGGGATCAGTCTTTAGCCTTAATATAAACCAACTGACATTTTCCTGCTTAATCCTCCTGCTTTAAGTAGCACAGAGCCACAAAGACAAAACAAGATCCCTCTCTCTGTGTTCCTTTAGGGGCTGTAGGTAAATTCTCCTTCACAAGATATACATGCAGGCTGCCTGGGGGGACTTTTCTCTAGAGCTTTCTAATATTCAGACCAACTAAGGTTTTCTAACTCCATTCACATTTTTAGTATATGCTATGGTCTGAATGTTTTTGTCCCTTCTCTGCAAAATTCATTCATTAAAATCCAATCCCCAAAGCGATGGTGTTAGGAGCTGGGCCTTCAGGAGGTGATGAAGTCATGAAGGCTCTGCCCTCATGAATGGGATTAGTACCCATATAAAAAGAGTCTCCAGAGAGCTTCCTCCTCCCCTTCCACCATGGGAAGACACAGTGAAAAGGCACCATCTGTGAACCAGGAAGTGGGCTCTCACTGGATACCAAATTTACTGGCACCTTGATCTTGGACTTCCCAGCCTCTAGAACTGGGAAATAAATTTCTGTTGTTTATAAGCCACCCAGTCTATGGTCTTTCATTAGAGAAGCCCCAGTGAAGACAGTAGTTTATACTTTCTAATGTAAAATACCAGAAGCTTTTTCAAATCATGTAAGCCATGGTGTTAGTGATATTTTTAGGTAATATTTTATTATTCTCATTATGAATCTATTCAAAGGTTCATATCCTTATCTACACAAAAATATCTATTACATATGTTATCTATAGCTATATGAGTTATATCTCTACATCTATCTATATAATGGGTTCAAATCCATCAATACCTAATCTCAACTCACTAGACTTAAATTTATGGTGTTTAGTGTTTCTGTGAAGCATCCTGCATCTCCAATTATATAAAAGAAACATCTGCAGACCTAACCAATTTACCAAAAGAAATAGGCCAAATAGGCCAGGCATGGTGGCTCACGCCTGTAATCCCAGCATTTTGGGAGGCCGAGGCGGGTAGATTATGAGGTCAGGAGATCGAGACCCTCCTGGCCAACATGGTGAAACCCCGTCTCTACTAAAAATACAAAAATTAGCTGGGCGTGGTGGCACATGCCTGTAATTCCAGCTACTCGGGAAGCTGAGGCAGGAGAATCGCTTGAACCAGGTAGTCGGAGGTTGCAGTGAGCCGAGATTGCACCACTGCACTCCAGCCTCGTGACAGGGCGAGACTGTGTCTCAAAAATTAAAAAAGAAAAAAGAAAAAGAAAAATAATTAGACCAAATACTGGGAAAGACCTGATAGCCTCAAGGTGAAGTCACACTCCTCAAATCATAATGCTGGACCCCCATTTGCAATCTCATTAAACCTCACCACAGTCTGGTGAGGGATTCAGCGACTGCTTTTAGTTTTATTTTCAGAAAAAAAGACCGTGAAGATCAAGGAGATCTGGCCATTTTTCAAGGTCAAACACCTATAGCATGGCAAAAAGGCAGGAAGCCGAGTATCTTCAGCCCACACATTTGCAGCAGCCCCAGCTGGATGGTGATTTCTGTCCGAGCAGAAGACACCAGGCAGTCGACCTCTGTCAGAGAGCTTCACTCTCTTGGGAAATTTTGCAAAGCTTTTCCAATTCCTCCAGACTACAGTTAAGCATCCAAATGATTCTATTCTAGCTTTTAATACCTTCCCATCTCCCACCAAAACTGAGGTAGGAGAAATATTTAAAGTCTCAAGAGCACAGGGAGCAAACAACCGTTTCCTTTTTTGTTCCTCTGCAGATGAAGAAATAGCAAAGCTGTTTTTGCATTTCAAACTTTAAATTAAAAAGTTGACTTGCAGAATCCTAAGCTCCACTTTCCTCACTGAATGGAATGAGGTCTGCCCCTCAGCTGGGAGTTTCTAGTGAGGCTGGAATGGAGGCATTTTCATGTACCTGCTAGGCGTTTCAATAGTTTGGAAAGCAAAACTGATCTTAGGTTGAAAACCTCTAACCACCTGGTATAGAATTTTTTTCTTATTTAAAACAATTCTCGAATTATTGGCAATGCTTGTTTTTATTTCGCAAAACCTTCTATACCAGGTGTACTAATTATGTGTCCTCTATACAGTGTTCAAAAGTAGGGGGGATTTTGTCCCCCAGGAGATATTTGGCAATGTCTGGAGACACGTTTGGTTGTCACAACTGGGGATGGGGGAGGTGTGTGTTAGTGGCATCTGGTGGGTAAACGTCAGGGATGTTGTTCAACATCACACAAGGCACAGGGCAACCCCCACAACCAAGGATGACATGGCCCAAAATGTCACGAGTGCCGAGGTTCAAACCCAGCTCTATGACAATCACAGTTAATATTCAGGACAGTTTCCTTCCCCCTTCGTACCCCGTGGCCCCCAGTTCTGCCCCTACAAGGTTTATTGCTATCTTAGCATGCTATGAATTACAATAGCTTGACCCAAAAAGATTTTTTCAGACCTTTTAAATCTCTAAATGTTGAATATCTGGAATATGAAAATGCTATTATGATGTATTTTATTATTAGAATTATAAATGGAGTCAAGAGCATTTACATTTTGAATTTATCTGTATTTAATCCTGGTTGTAAATCGAAGGCCCGGCACGCAAAGGCCACACATCACCTCTCAGGAGAGAGATTATGCCAACTTGGTTGGGTGCCTTGTGTTCTATTAAAGTTGAAACCAGGCTTCCCTGTCAGACTGCTACGGTTAAACACACTTGGATCTGCAAGCAGCAAGCACAGGCTGTTCACTGTGTGCAGAGATGAGAACCGAGCCAGACTACTGGAGTGTGTCCCTCCGCCACCCCAGCATCCTCCCCATTATCCACTCAGGACTGGGAGACCAGCCTGCTGGGCAGCTAACAGCTATTGGGGAACACCTGTAATTGAGTCAAGATGCCAACCAGGGACTGTGTCAAGGCAAGAACAAGAAATTCTAAAACACTTTCCAGTATGCTTCCGAGTATGCTTCCACAACCCACCTCGAAAAACTGGCTCCATCCCAGTCCTCCACTGATTCTTCCACGTGAGTCCACTTTGCTGTTAGGATAAGGACAACAGTCCATAAGGGCCCACAAGGCCCTGCCCACACCCTTTGCTCTCCCCCATCCTCCCACACTGACCTTCATGCCAGTCCGTGTGTGCATTATGCTTTCCCACGACAGGGCCTGTGCACGAGCTGTTTTCATTTGTTTTCCATTCCCGCCGCCCACTTCACTTAGGTAAGGCACTGGCTCATATACAGATCATCACTTCCTCAGTCATCATTCCTCAAGGACACTTCCCAGACCCCCCTGACTAAGGCAAATCCTTCTAATACACATTTCCACTGCACCAACTTGTTTCTTCAGAGCACTTCCACTGAAGCACTTTTACAGTTGTGTACTTAATTAAATAATGTCTGGTTATGACATATCATTGTATCCTAAGCACCAAGCACAACACTTGGCATATAGTAGGTGCTGGGTACGTATTTGTTGCCTGGCCATTTAATTTTTTTAAATGAGCAAGTGAATGAAAGAACAAATGAATGAATGAATGAATGAATGAATGAATGAAACTATCCTAAGATCTAAAACCTGGGCCAATGTCACAGGTATGAAACTGTGAGTGTGCTTGGGTCCAGCTAACCATTCGGATTGTCAGTTTAGATTATTGAAAGGAACAGAAGAGAAATCTTGCCTATAAAACACAGAACTGAGAAAAAAGTGTATCCCTCACTTAGAGCGTCATTAAGTTAGAGAACAACTCCCACACTCTGCTCTAAGATGAAGCCAACATCCAGATTCTCATTGCAAACTTGGCTCCCCTAGAATTCTCTGTTCTTCTTTCCCCTGTCCCCGCTACTTTCTGAACGTGAAATATCCACAGCTGCACCTTTTCTTTACTTTTTTTTTTTTTCTGGAGAGGTTAACCTTCCTTCTTCAGTTGTATGTTGTGCAGTACCCAAGAGGCCAACACTACGGTTTGAGATATTTAAATATGACTTTGAGAAATCAGTCTGTCTTAGATATAAAAGCCCACAGTCACCATGATGAACATGACTGCAATGTTTAAAATTCCTAAATAAAGAGATGCAGCACTTTCTGCATATTCATTGCTGAAATGAATATTATATATGATGCCTGTTTTTGTAAGCATTCAAATAAAGCAGCAGGAGAGAATGTGGATTTACTTATTTTTATTAATGAAAACAACTCCACTTGACCAAAGGAAGAATTCTTTCCTCTAGTATAAAGAGCAATATGTACACGGAAGGCAGTTCTGTGTATTAGTCTCTGAGCAAAGCTTTATTTTTATATTATTATGTCATTTTATGCACAGTCCCCAAGTGCCTTGTCAGTGACAGCCACTCATTAAATCATTTAAACTATCATATAAAAATAAAGACGGATTTTAAGCTACACTGAGCCAGGCAGTTGGTTAGCAAATACTGATTGCTCCCCGTGGGGTCTCAAGTATTCTTTCAGGTGATGGAAGTACATATGAAAGAAGTGCATGGTCTGTTACCTTGAAAGGACTTAGGGACTAGTCAAAGCCACAGTCAGATGAACCTCTAATCAAAGTAACATTATCCAGATAAATGCTGTCTTTTCAAAATGGATTGAAAGTCAGCAGTGAATCAGTCTTCAGACTCAGCCAATAAGGTGGCAGGCACCATGCTGGACAGAGGAGGTATGCTGTTCCATAAGTGGTAAACAGTTTAGCAAAAAGTTAGAAAGTCATGAAACTGAAAGAAGAACCTCCAAGAGGTCAATGTGGTTGATGGACAACTGAATTCCAACTTGGGGCAGCTGAAGGCACAGGAATAAACTTGGTACATCTTCCACAAGATTCATTTCCCCTTTTTGGCAAAAAAATTCTATAAATTTTCAACATAGAAATGAACATGACTGTCTCATGGAGAAGATTAAAAAAAAATTCTGAAAATGTGGAACAACAAAGAATTCCCATAGACTGGAGATGGGAGTGCAGGTTGGTTCAACCAAGGTCTTTGAACTATCAAAGAGTTGAAATACGTTGAAATATGTAAAAACCATCATCCAGTAATTCACTTCTAGATATATATGGCCCCAAATTCATGCTCACATGCACCAACAGATATTTGTAAGACTGTTCATGGCAGGATTATATATAATAACCATCAACTGGATGCAACTTAAATGCCCATCAACAATGATATGTATAAATAAATGTTGGTGTACTCATATAATGGCATACTATACAGCATGAAAATGAGTGACCTAAGACCACACATGGCACCACAGATGAATCTCACAAACATTATGCTGAATGAAAGAAATCATATACGAAGCAGTCTGTAGTATTTGATTATATTTACATAAAATTCAAAAACAGGCAAAACCAAACAATAGTATTAGCAGTCAGAAAAGTGGTTGGTTTCCTTTGAGGAGAAGATAGTGAAGCATTTGTTTACCTGGAAGTTATACATTTTGTGATAATTTGTTAAGCTGTATGTTTATTTTTGTGTACTTTTTAGAAGGTACGTTATACATAAATAATATTTCAATGATTAAAACATTTTCTCTAAAGCATGTGACCTTTTGAAAATAAAAACATTACAATTCAAATAAATATATTGCTTGTCGGTGGGACTTCTGCCCCAGATTTGCTGAAATATGTGGTCATCCTTTGTGCTTAAGTTCAAGAGCCACTGGCATGGGTGGTGGGAGTGGCAAGAAGCAGTTTTCATCTAAGATGCTGGTCAGGGATTATCATAAAAGATCCAGGAGCTGGAAGGCAGGTGGCAATTGACCAGATTGTGTTTCCAAGCCCAAGGGTGACTCCATCAGGGACATTATTTTCTGGGGATTGTGCCAAATATAAGCATGAGACCAGGGATTGCCTGAAGAAGCTAGAAACAAGTTAATCAGAGACAGGGATTGGAGTTAAAGAGAGAAGCTGAAGAGCGGAGCCAAACAAATGGCACCGAATGACAGACATCACTGGTGTGCAGTAAAGGGGAAGCGACTAGAGACACATTCGGAGCA
The DNA here is from genome assembly GCF_009828535.3 of Hylobates moloch. Lineage (NCBI taxonomy): Eukaryota > Metazoa > Chordata > Mammalia > Primates > Hylobatidae > Hylobates > Hylobates moloch. The sequence continues at coordinate 59,947,848 of NW_026652292.1, read as the reverse complement.
GTCCAGGAGCAGGCTAGAAAATAGAAAGAAGGGGTGAAAGTTGGGGGTGGGGTGGGGCGAGGGGCTGCTCTCCCACACTGCCATGTTACAGCATTAAGACTCCAAGGAGTCAGAGAATTCTGATCTTGAACCTGGACTTCCAGGTAGTGAAGAAAGTCTATTTGTCAAGGTAGGCGGATAAGGCCCATTTTGTTTAGCTTGTTGTCTTGATTTATAACTTCCAGATATTTGGATGTATGGCAGGCTGGTCTCCATTTGTACTCTTGCCCCAGGATCTGAAAATATCAGATATTTTTCTAAAGCCCCACATTCTTCATTTAGGAGAGACTGCTTCTGTGGCAGAGAGTACATTCTGACCACTACTCTAGTTCATCAAGATTTCTTTGGAACACGGATTCTGACATATCAATGCCACTTTTAGCCATCCTCCATCCTGTAGCTATGGGCAAACTCCACATCGAGAAACATGGTTTCTGGTTCATGTATGCCAGTGAAAATGCTGAACAGGACAGGAGTAAGTCTGCAGTCTTATAGGAGCACATTACATATTTCCCTAAGATTGATGTCAACCCATTCATGCACATGCTGTAGGGGCAGCTGTTTGGCTAACACAACTACCTAATCAATTCTGTCCTGCCAGTGAGGATATGATAAAAATGTTCCTGAATGCTGCTGCAGTCAGTATACTTGGGGTCATGGAAGGCTGCTGACCTCATACATGGGGACTTTTGGAGAGAAGAGATGGAGTGGCTTGACAAGACTTGCCTGGTTTCTAGAACTCACTGTCTCTCTGTCAGTCTCTCTCTCTTTTTTTTTTTTAAATGTGATCCTCTACCCTATGCTCCACAACTGACTTTGTGAAAGCAGTTGAATTTGGCCACTTGATAAAGGCAGAGGTGAGCAGTACAGAAGGCAATGAGGCAAAGTTTCCAGGTTGTCTTCCAAGTTTCTGGTCTGATGGGAAAGATGGCAATGACTTTGGAGAACCAAAAGTCAAGGGTCAGCAAACTTTTCCTGTAAAGCACCACACCATAAATATTTCAGGTCTTGTGCATCTGTCTCTGTTGCAGCTATTCAACTCTGCTGTGAAATCAGTCCTAGTGCAATGATCAGCCATAAACAACATGAAATGAATGGTTATGGCTGTGGTCCAATAAAACTTTATTGGCAAAAATTGGTGGTGGGCCAAATTTGATATGGCTATAGTTTGCCAACCTCCGTTTTAAAGTATAATCACTCCCTGAGACTAAGCAAAGGACATTAGGAAATGGGCTAATCTTCTGAGTTAGTAAGTAAAACAATGACGACACCATGTATCATATTAAAGATGGCCCTCGTTGAGCTGCCCTCCTCTGCAGCTCAGAGACCATCAGAAGAATCCATGTAAAACACCAATCTCCTTGCACCTTTCCTAACCTGAGAATCTTCTGGGCTCCTCTTCACACTGGCTCTGCCCAAACACTCCTGCTTTCTTTCCCAGCCTCACCCCTTGTCCCTGTCACATACACCATGCTGTCCAGCCATACAAAGCTCTTCTCTGATCCCTCATTAGCTGTGCAGAGTCATGCCTCCAAACCTTACTCCGTGTGTTGTTCCTCCTGCTGAAAAAACTCCGTTGCTGCTTTCAAACTGTTACTCATCTTTCAAAGGACCATTCAAATGTCTGTGCCTTGAAGTTTGCCAGGCACCCTCAGGTTGGGTTAATTTTCCTTCTTCCATGTTCTCATAGCACTTTGTACAGAACCATACTTCATCAACACAACTTCAGAGTGACCCCTTTTAACTCATCTCCAATAGTTTAACCTTCTTGTGTATAGTATTTAAAAAATCTGTTCGCTCCTTTCTCACTGGGATGTGAACTCTTTTCAGACACAGGCTACACTTTATTAATCTTCGTTCACCCCAGGGTTAGCACTGAATCAGGCACAGAAAGGATGTGGAACACATGTTTGCACAATTGTTTAACTCATGGCAGAATCTGCTTGTGCTCACACCACTGGGGCTCCGTGGAATGATTCACAGTTTAGATTGTCTGCTATTTTTATAAGACACTTTCAGCGGCTTAATAACTGGCTCTTCCTGACAAGACATTTGGGAACTGTGCATAAGTGACAGAATAATATTAAAATCAAATCAAGTTCAGAGATAAATATACAAATCTCTGCTCCACCTACGTGATATGCCCCCTACGAATCACAAAAGATAATTGTTTTAGTTGATACAGCTGTTGTGTGTTTTGTACAAGCATTTTCTCTTTCAAAGACATCTCATGAAAATCTCATTCTCTTATGAGATATGAGACCATGTTACACCTTTTCCCTTTTTAAATACATTTCCTACATCTTGTTGATTTGATCCCCAGTTCCACTGAGAACACTGACGGAGTAATCTATGCAGTGGGACCCCAGTGGCCTCAAAGTAAGGCTGCAGTTTTTCAAAGTGCCGGTTCAAAGATCATTCATAGAAGTAAATCCGGGCAAGATCAGGTTCATGAAATGACACGTGTCCCCGGGCCTACTTCTACATTGTTTATCCAAGGAGAAGGTCAAATGTGTGTTTGAGATGGACACCCTGTTATGAGTTGAAACCTCCCACATCCTCAGGTTTCCTGCAGCACCCACTTTCCAGATACTGCTCTTCCTGCACATGAGTGAGTAAGACGACAGGGCAAACAGAATTAGGGATGGGGGTGGCAGATGTGAAGTTATGAGGCCCTCACTCCCTCTAAAATATGTGAGTCGTGAACCCTCACTCCCTCTAAAACTTCAGACAGCCTCATATACTTTTCCTTATTTACTCCAAGAATTCTTGGGGGAAACACTAGGCTTATCAGAATCTTCTCAGGCCAGGCACAGTGGCTCACACCTGTAATCTCAACATTTTCAGAGGCCAGGGTGGGAGGATCACTTGAGCCCAGGAGTTCGAGACCAGCCTGGGCAACATAGCAAGAAGTAATATCTGTTAAAAAAAAAAAAAAAAAAAAATTAGCCAGGCATGGTGGTGTGTGCTTGTAGTCTCAGCTACTCTGAAGGCTGAGGTGGGAGGATTGCCTGAGCCCAGGAGGTCAAGGCTACAGCAAGCCATGATTGCTCCCCTGCACCCCAGCCTGGGTGATGGAGCAAGACCCTGTCTCAAAAAAAAAAAGCAAAAAAACCCCCCCAAAACCATAACAAACAAAAAGAATCTTCTTGGCTGGCAAATCCCTGGTTGGGCAGTGGCATCACTTTCTTTCCCTGCATCTCAGTTCCTTCCTCTCTGGTCTCGCCTGCTCCTCCAGAATCTGCCTACGTGGACTCCCACATTAGCCTGAAGCACTCACAGGCAAACTCCTCGAGGTTAACGAGGCCACGAAACAAGAGAGAGGAAAAGGAGAAGTGGTCAAAATTAGTTTCTTTTAGACTGGATTGATTTCCTCTGGGCCCTGGAATTGGCAGGACATAAATAGATAATCAAAGATTTTTACTTGCCCAGGTAGAAATTATATAATCAGAGGCTGCTTCTTCCTCTGGTTTTTTTGAAACTTCACTGGAAGGAAATTCTCCTTGAGTTCTCAATGACATCGAGCATTCCTCCTCTGCTTTTACTTGGAAATCTTCATTCTCTTTAAGCCAACAGCCTTCAAAGCTAATCAGGTTATTCTATTTAAGTTAATGTACACACTGGGGCTTTAAAAATACATCTTTTATGATCTTTGGCGTGTATGTGTCTTGCGTGTGTGACAAGAGAGATCATACAATGACACAGATAACCCATTTCAGAAATAACCTTGTTTCCTTCTTCAGGATCCACTGAACCCAGGAACATGACCCCCATCCCTGTCCACCGCAGAGTTCAAAGATGAGAAAGCGTTCTGCCGCTACCTCCATTCTGAGCAGGTGAACCTTTCAACTCCTGTTAGCAGAGGGAGTGATTTCTTTCCAGTCTCCCCCATTTCAGCCCCCAATGCAATGACTCCCAACTCTGCACCTGGCTCCAGAGCCCAAACTCTTTTCTCCACTCTCCTCCACCTACTTATGCCCCAGGCATCTCCAGCTCAACTCATTCAAGCTGATCGTCCCCTCTGTTCCACCCTCAGTCCACCAGACCTGCTCTTCCTCCAGCATTTCCTGCAGCACTGTAAATATTTCTAATCATCCACGTGAGAAATATTCTCTGCCCATAGCAGCCAGGAATTCTTTTCTGCCAGGGGATTCAAGTCTTTTGTGCCCACGGCCACTAGCTCAGGCCCATGACACACTGGATCAGCCAGAGAAGCCTGGCCCAGCAGGATGCCTCCTTCTTGCTTGTCTCCACATTCAGGCACTTTTGTCTGCTCCATTCCCTCCCCTCTTGACCTAGTTTGGCCCTTAGTTTCTTCCTTGGACTTCTGTAAACACCAGGTGGAAGTGGGCTCAGAGCATCGGGCCCCAGTCCAGACAACCTGCATTCAAGTCCTGCCTCCACCCAGTCTTAGTTCTGTGACCTGAATGACATCATTTCATCCTCCCTCTGCCTCAGTTCCCTTATCCTTAAGTAAGAACAATGCCTAGCTGGGCGTGGTGGCTCATGCCTGTAATCCCAGCACTTTAGGAGGCCAAAGTGGGCAGATCACTTGAGATCAGGAGTTCGAGACCAGACTGGCCAACATGACGAAACCCCCATCTCTACTAAAAATACAAAAATTAGCCAGGCGTGGTGGCAGGTGCCTGTAATCCCAGCTACTCGGGAGGCTGAGGCAGGAGAATCGCTTGAACCCAGGAGGCGGAGGTTGCCATGAGCCAAGATCACTCCATTGCACTCCAGCCTCGGCAACAGAGTGAGACTCCGTCTCAAAAAAATGAAAGTGAGAAAGAAAAGAAAAGAAAGGAAAAGGAAAGAGAAAAGAACAGGGCTGGCAAGTTTTTGCTACAAAGGGCTAGATAGTACATATTTCTGGTGTTGCAAGTTAAGAAGCAAAATTGAGGCTACTACGCAGGTATTTATAAAACTAGAGAAAAAATAAAGATCCACAACGTTTTTACTGGTAAAATTCAAAATACAATAATAATTGGAACTCAGAGAGAGAGTAGAAAGGTGATTGCCAGGGGCTAGGAGTGGGGGAATGCTGAGATGTTGGTCAAAGGGTACAAACTTTTGCTTATAAGATGAGTAAGTTCTGGGGTTCTAGAGTACAGGATGTACTCTAGTCAATAGTTAATAGTACTGTATTGTAAACCTGAAATTTGCTGAGAATAGATCTCTAGTGTCACCACCACACACACACAAAAAAAGTTGCTATGTGAGGTGATGGACATGTTAATTCGATTGTGGTAATCATTTCACAATGTATACCAAATCGTCATGTTGTGTATCTTCAATATATACAATTTTCATTTGTAAATTGTACCTCAATAAAGCCAGAAAAAAGTATTATTAATTGAGGACAACTTTATTCATTTATTTGTAGAATAGAGGTGGGGTCTCGATATGTTGCCCAGGCTGGTCCCAAACTCCTGGAATCAAGTGATCCTCCTGCCTTGGCCTCCCAAAGTTCTTGGATTACAGGGGTGAGCCTCTGTACCTGACCAAGGACAATTTTTTTTTTTAATTCAGGCCTACTAATGAGAACAACAGAATTCTTTGTGAGGAGGATAACATTTTGTTTAATTAGGGTTTGAAGTTAGTATTCCCTATCATCAAAATCAATTTCAAGTGTTACATCTGTAAAAATCATTCTTACCTCACCTGCCAGCAAAAACGGGTGGTGGGCTCGATTTGGCCTGCAGGCCACGGTTTGCCCACTCCCGGGAAAGAATAGAAGTTATTGTGCTAAGTGCTTAACACATCATCACTACTCAAAGGGTGCTAGCCACTATAATGATCTCTCACCATCCTACACACCACCACCGGTGGCTTCAGACGTGTACATGCTCAGGGTTTTCTTAGGCTGTCTCATACCTGAGCCTTTGCCCAGGCTGTGCTCTCAAGATCCCACTTCCTTAGAAAGCCTTTCCTGCTCCCCTCCCTTCTTCCACATCTTTCCATCCCTAAGGGACTCACTTAATCCCTCTTCAAGCTCCTGATCCTTCCAGAGCCCCCCTCCCTGCTCCTCTCCTATTTGATTAATTTATTCTTCTTTCCCTTGCAACTTGAAGGTGACACCACGCATCACTCACGATGTCTCCAGCTCTGTGCTTAATTGTACTATGTGCTCAATAAATATTGGCTGTAATGAATGAACCTCCTACCTGCAAATGGAAGACTCAGCAGAAGCCCTCCTTCATTTCTTCACTTCCCAAGGAGCTCTTTGTTCTCAAAGTATCTGAAACACTTGGTCCTCATTGGTTTTCTTATAAATGACACATTATAGAATAACAGCTAAGTGCCTTCATCCTGGTTACAAATTCCAGCTCCATCACTTCCTGGCTTTGCGGTTTTGTAGAACTTACTTAACTTGTCTGAGCCTCAATTTGTTGGTAAAATGGTGATAATGGTGGTACCCACCTCGTATGTTGTTTGCAAATTAGATTACATAAAGCATACAAAGCACTTAGCACAGTAAATACTCTATAAATGTCTGTTGCTTTCTTCACAATTATTGAGCAATGGCCATGTTTTAAGCTCTTTCATTAATTTTTTTTTCTTTTGAGACAATGTCTCACTCTGTCACCCATGTTGGAGTGCAGTGGTGGAATCACAACTCACTGCAGCCTCGAGCCCCCTGGTTCAAGCGATCCTCCCTCCTCAGCCTCCTGAGTAGCTGAGACTACAGGTGTTCATTGCCATGCTTAGCTAATTTATTTTTAATTTTATTATAATTTTTTTTTGTATATTTTGTAGAGACAGGGTCTCACTATGTGGCACAGGCTGGTTTCAAACTCCTGGCCCTAGCGATCCTCCTGCCTCAGCCTCCCAAGGTGCTAAGGTTACAAACGTGAGCCACCATGCCTGGCCATTAATTTGTTATTTTCTCACAAATATGCTGTGAGGCAGGTGTTACTGTCATACCCATTTTACAGATGAGAAAACTGAGGCAGAAAGACATTGTGTAAGGTGACACAGCCAGTGTGGCAGAGCCAGGATTCAAATCCAGGCCATCTGGTCTAAAGCTGTGCTGCTAACCCCTGTTGGTGGGTATCTTATAGAGATATGCCTCCTTGGCAAGATTTTAAGCTCTTTGAGGGTTAGGAATGTGTTGTAGAATTCTTCATTCCCTTCCTAGAGGCCAGCACGCACCCTGCACATGGTGCTCCTTGATACAGATCTGCTAATTCACGTACTCATCCCTCCAACACCCTAATCCAGAGGAGGGTAAGAGTGTTCCACAGAAATTTCCTCCCACCCAGGCCTGACCACCCATGAGCACCTTTGTGTCTTATAGAAGGGGACACAAAGGGAAGCAGAAAAGGAGGAAAATATAAGAAAAGAGTGCAGGTGGGGTGTCTGGGGAGAATTTCACCTGCTCAGAAGGCGACAGTGGAATTAGAGTCGACCTCAATGAACTCCTATTTCTTGCTGTTCCGCAGAGCACCAGCCCCATCATCAGTGAGCGGCTGTGAGGACACCAACCAGCACAGGCTGACTCTACTGATTGTCTGTAACATGATTGTCCCTCTTAATCAAAGTGATGTCATCCTCTGATTTTAGAAAGTGAAGGATAGCAAAATTAATGTTGGCTCAAGTGGGCTTCTAATGGCCGTGGGCCGCTGAGGGGCTGCAGGGCTGCAGGCCTGCTGCATTTCAATGATGTGCACTGGGATTTCTTCGCTAACAAGGGTGCCATAAGTCTTAATTATCCAGAACCAAGGCCTCACCTTGCTGTGTGTCCCCCGGGAACTCCCTGTGAAGTCAGTGGGAGCTTTGCCTGCGGTTCAGCCTGGTGAAAACTTGCCTGCAAATGTTTGCAAATTACCTCGTGCACCTCTGAAGGAAACAGGAGGGAATTATTTATTTTTAGAAGGTTGGCGCAGCCTTGCCCCTGCCTCGCCTGTCACATACCTCTGTGTTGCTCAAATCCTACTCCCTTCCCTCTGATTAATTCTGAACCGTGGGTCTCTTTTCTTTATGGTTGATGGATACACCTCTTAGGTCTTGCCCTCAGCCAAACTGCTGTAATGTCCTGTTGCTCTTTCTCCTTCCTTAGGGGGCTCTCTAGAGAAAGCCTAATGCATTTTCCATTAGAGGAACTGATTTGTCCTTTCTTTTCCAGCAATGGAAAGCAATCTCCCCCATGTGGAGGATGTCAAGAGCTCCTTAAATGGCTATTCCTTCTCTCTTCGGCTCTTCCTGCCTGGACTGAGGCACCCATGCCCCCGCTTCTGTGAATGCTGCCCATTAACAACACAGCTGTTCCCTTCTCCTGAGACTTGCCCTGGGAGAAAAGCACCACTCACCTGGAAAAGCTGGGGAGGTTTGCCTTCCCGCTGGGGCCAGCACAAAGACTAGCCCTCTTGCTTCGCTCAAGAGGGCAATCTGTGTCCCCATACATGCCCCAGAGCTCCCTCAGGATCAGGCTGAGGCCAAACCTCCTCTGAGCCTGTCCTATTTGCGTTTTCCTCACACCCTTACAGGTTTCACTTGAAAGCACTCCCTCAAGAAATTGCTTGCCCAAGGAGCCCCGTTTCTGGCTCAGCGTCTTGGCAAACCAATCTAAGCCGCCTCGCTAAGCCATCCTTCCCACTGCAAGCAGAATAGTCTTTTCAAACTGCAGCCTGATCATGCCACTTCCTTTCTTAAGCCTTCAATGCCTTCCATTGTCCAAACTCCGGAGCTTGGGTCTTAATCCCCCGAGACCTGGCTCTCCTTCCACCTTCATCCTCACCTCCCAGAGAGGTCACTTCCTCCAGAGATGCCTATCCAGACCCCCTACCATAAATACTATTGTATTGAGACTGCCCGCTTGCTTTTCTTTCTTCTCCTCTAGACTGCAAACTCCTCTGGAATTCCAGAAACCTACCATGCATGTGGCACATATGAGACCTTCAGTAATTATTTGTTGATTGACAAAATTGAACTGATGAATGATTGAACTAGATACTTCATACATGTTTAATAATAACAGCCAAATGCCAACTTCAAGTTAATGTTATATCGACATTTGCCTCCATGTGGTTTATCTAAAGTTCTCCTAAGTGGCAGAATTCACTGGGAATGTATTAAAATAATTACATGTTTTAACGCATACATATATGCAGGTTGATTAGGGTGTCCAGTACAATCAATGTACAGATGTTCTCTGATGTTTCAGGTTTTCATTTCTTTTGGACACTTAGCTTGTCAATCAAAGCCTTCCCAGCCCCCACTGACCAACCTCTGACTTTCAGCAATTCTCTGTCGAATGTTAAATACCCTTGCCTTCTCTCTGCATGTTCCCAACAACAACAAAGAAACAAAACAAACAAACAAAAAACTCTGCAATTTCAAGTGCCAGAATAGCTCTTCTTATCGGAGAAAGAAAGCCTTGAACATCAGTGGACCATGCTTATAATCTGCCATTTCACTGCTGACTTTTCAGAAAAGCCTCACCCTGCAAAGAAGCTGCTCTTGAATGCAGGCCTCATGATTGCCAGAGTCATCCAATGTTCGGACTTGCCTAGTTCTCACTTTGGAATTGGGCATATCAGCTAGTCGAGTGCATTAATTCTCGGCATGACCATAGACTGAAACACAAGCAGCATTAACAAATTACCAGTGATAGATATGCAAATGGGCCAAGGACAAATATTCAAACAGCTCTATCTCGCTTTGCCGCTACTTTGTCCTGCCCAAAATTTGCAGAATTGTTAATCCTTCTGGAATGCTTAGTAGCGCGTATAGGGTAATATTCTTGAGGAAGCTAATAATTATCTCTTGGTAGTAAGATCAGCTTACTACAGTCTTTCACTGCAGGGACAGAAAAATATTGTGACTTTGTTATGCTAAACGAAACACAGTGGCAGGATAAATTAGGACATTTAAACTAACAATAATAACGTCATACAGCTATAGTTCCCCTCTACGTATCATTGATAAAATTAACAGAAAACAGGCACGGTGACAATAGAAGAATATGCATTATGATGAGACACAAAGGGACAAACTTTCTTCTGTTGCTTATGTTGTTATAGCTAATATTTATTACGCACCCACTATGCAAGGCATAACTCTTATCAAGGACAATGATAATAATAAAGTACTATCTGTCAACCATAGTAACTTCATTACGTAACCAGGCAGCACTCTTATTAAGGCTTTAGAATCTATTAAAAGTTTCATTTTGAGACAAAGAACCAAGAGGAACAAATTTATGAATTGTGGATCTGCGATATTAACCCAAAGACTGAGCCTTGGAGACCAAAAAAATTCTAAAGAAAAAAATTAATTTCTGCCAAAGAAAATCTAAGAACATAAGTTAGCCGGCCCTACCAGCTGCCTCTGGCTGTGCTGTAGCAGAGATGAGGCAAATATCTAATTTCGCAGGAAAAAATTTATAGACTAGACTTTGAATCAGGCAGAGTCCAACAAGCCTTCCCTGCCCAGTTCTCAATCAAATGGTGTAATAAACAGCAATGTCCTCACGTGTCCAAGATTCCCCTCTGATCTCTGGATCTGATCACGATTGTGTTCATCACTTTCCCTGATATATCCAGACATAACTCACCCACCGCACTTGCTAGTTTAATTTGCTTAGTGGGCACGGTAGACTGTTTACAAAGTTGGCTGTAGTAAATCCTCACATCAGGTCGAACGTCTCTTTGCAACGTGACTTTGTACTGCTTCCCATCAAGTGATGGAATCTATTTCTCCTTGCCTTGAATCTAGAAAGGCTTTGCAACTTTCTCTAAGAAAAGAATACAACGGAAGTGATATTTTGGCAACTTCCAAGCCCAGTCCTTAAGAAACCTCGTTGCAGCTTTCGTTTCTATCATCTTAGAACACAGGGCCACCGGTAAGGAAGCCAGGGCTAACCATCTTGAAGATGAGAACTCACATGGAGACAGGCAGCCCAGCCAATAGCCAGTACCAACTGCCAGACATATTGGCCATCCAGAATGATGGTTCCAGTTACACTCCTAGGTGACAGTAGCTGCATAAGTTACTCCAAAAGAGACCAAGCAGAAGAACCACCCCGTTGAGCCCAATGTAAATTGCTGACCCTTAGAATCGTGAACAAATAAAATAGTTATAATTTTAAGCCACTGAATTTTGGAGCAGTTTGTTACACAGCAGTTGGTAACCACACATGAACAACGTGATAGACACTTTAGAATTTTGCGCGGTAATTTAGAGGAATTGCTCTAACTCCTACACAACACCAGCCTCCAGGACTGTGTTAACTTGGGAAGCTAAGGAATTCTTCTCATTTCTTTCCCCTTCATCTCTCAAAGCAATTCACACTGAGACTGAACTGTTCAACCTTCCTTTGCCAAGGGATTAATAAAAAATTGAAGGCTCAGAAATGCTTCTTCAGTGGTTGACTGATAGTTTGTTTACAGTGAGGTGGGTGGAAAGGCAACCCCAGCTATCCTCCTCTGTCTAGGGGAGAAATTGCCTCAGCTCTGGCACCACTGCCAAGACCCTGAGGCCTAAGGGGGAGGACCTCTGGTGACTGGAACCAATGAATAGTGTATTATAATGCCAGCGCTGGCCGAGGACGATGGCTCAGGCCTGTAATCCCAGGACTTTGGGAGGCTGAGGCAGGTGGATCACCTGAGGTCAGGAGTTCGAGACCCAGCCTGGCCAACAGGGTGAAATCTTGTCTCTACTAAAAATCCAAAAATTAGCCAGGCTTGGTGTTGGGTGCCTATAATCTCAGCTACTTGGAGGCTGAGGCGGGAGAATCGTTTGGACCCAGGAAGCGGAGTTGCAGTGAGCCGAGATCATACCACTGCACTCCAGCCTGGGTGACAAGAGAGAGAATCCATCTTAAACAACAACAATAATAATAATAATAATAATAATGCCAGGGCTCTCCAGAAGAACAGCACCAACAGGATGTGTGTATGTAATCTGTAGGGTAGGCTGGCAGGCTGGAGACCCAGAGAACGGTTTCAGTTTGAGTTCAAAGGCAGTAAGTATATTGGGAGAATTTCCTCTCCTTCTGGGAGATTAGTCTTTTTCCATTAAGGCCTTCAACTGATTGGAGAAAGCCTACCTACATTATGGAGAATAATCTGCTTTATTCCAAGTTTACTGTTAATCTCATCTAAAAAATACCTTCACAGAAACACCTAGAACAATGTTTGATCAAATTTCTGGGTACTGTGGCCTAGCTAAGTTGACACACTATTTTGTTTGTTTGTTTGTTTGAGACAGGGTCTCGCTCTGTTGCCCAGGCTGGAGTACAGTGGCATGACCTCTGCTCAATGCAGCCTCGCCCTCCAGGACTCAAGCAATCCTCCCCACTCAGCCTCTCGGGTAGCTGGGACTACGTGACTGGCTAATCTTTTTATCTTTTGTAGAGACGGTGTCTTGCTGTGTTGCCTAGGCTGGTCTCGAACTCCCAGAATCAAGCAATTCTCCAGCCTCAGCCTCCCAAAAGTTCCGAGGTTACAGGTGTAATTACTGTGCCCAACCTGACACATGAATTAACCATTACAGATGGTTTTATGAATTGAATTGTGTCTCCTCAAAGAAAGATATGCTGAAGTCTTACCCCTTGTACTTCAGAATGTGACCTTATTTGGAGATAGGGTCTTTACAAAAGTAATCAAGTTAAAATGAGGTTGTTAGGATGGGCCCTAATCCAATATAATTGATATCCTTATCAAAAAGGGGAAATTTGGACACAGAGATAGACACACACAGAGGGAAGACAATGAAGACACACAGGGAGAAGGCAGCCATGTGACCGATGTAATGTGTCTATAAGCCGAGGAAAGCCAGGGGTTGTCAGCAGAGACCAGGAGCTAGAAGAAGCAAGGAAGGAGTCTCCCGTGAGCATTCAGGGATAGTGCGGCCCTGCTGACATCTTGATTTTGGACTTCCAGACTCTAGAACTGTGATGCAATAGATTTCTGTTTCAAGCCACCCAGTTTTGGGTCCATTGTTATGACAGCTCTGGGAAATGAATAGAGGTGGAGAGCTAAGAACCATGTTTCCAGGTCTGAGAGGAGACCACAGGCACCTGCCCCTCCGGCATGGGGAGGAGAGGGAGCTGAAGAAAGCTTAAGTGGGTCTTCCCTCCTTGAGCTCCTGACCTCACAACATGGACCTTTGATGAGCCCCAGGAGACAGGTCTGAGGGGAGTTGGGAGAGCGTCTACTTCCTCCCAAAGAAGCAAGCTTTCTCCTTAGGCACATGGACAGGACCAAGTAGAGTGGGAGTATGGAGATTCTTGGCTGTGAGCTTGTGGGTGGAAGGGCCTCAGCCCAGGTATTTGGCTGCTGGTCCTGTGTCCCATTGCAACAGCTCATTCCATAGAGGACAACCCTGAAGAGCAGTCCAGCAGAAGTCACACTGAGCTCCCGAAATGGCCCCTGGAGCCAGAGAAACCTGGCTTAGTTCTAGCTCTGCCAGCCACCAGTTCATAATAATAGCTGGCTTTTTATGGAATGCTAAGCACTTCAGGTACGTGGTCTCATTGACTCATTGAAACAACTCATTTTGCAGAAGAGAGACTAAAGCTCAGAGAGGTTAAATGAGCTCCCCCAAATCACACAGCCAGTGAAGATTCTAATTGAGGTAGTCTGACCACCAACTCCCCATGCCCAAATTCTTAATCATCATACCTGATAAAAGTGTGCTAGGGACACTATGGCCTGGAGTAAACCCCTATATTTAATCAAGCCAACTAGCAGGCCAGAAGCACTCTCTCTGTATGCTATTAAAGGTGGCCGGGCATGGTGGCTCACACTTGTAATCCCAGCATTTTGGGAGGCTGAGACGGGCAGTTCACTTGAGATCAGGAGTTTGAGACCAGCCTGGCCAACATTGTGAAACCCTGTCTCTACCAAAAATACAAAAAGTCAGGCATGGTGGCATGTGCCTGTAGTCTTAGCTGCTTGGGAGGCTGAGGCAGAAGAATTGCCTAAACCCAAGAGATGGAGGTTGCAGTGTGCTGAGATCACGCTGCTGCACTCCAACCTGGGCAACAGAGTGAGACTCCATGTCAGAAAAAAAAAAAAAAAAAAAAAAAAAAAAAGATGTTATTAAAGGTTCCAGAAAAAGCTAGACTGGGGCCTTGTCCTGGAGGTACTGATGGTCTAGTTGACAGGAGGACACCCGCTTGGGGATAATTATGACTCGCATTGCCCCCTTCTTTGGGAATATGGAAAGTTTAAGTTTATCCACAGGGAGGGCTTTAGCTACTGGAGACCTCGCCATTTTTAATGAGTTGGCATTTTGCTCTCCAAATACATCGGCAGGTGAATGCATTTTATCAGACTTCTACTGGCATAGCAACAGAGTTGAAAACTAAAGGAAGTTGGACCACTGCTCAAAATGCTAGGCAGCAGGCCCAGATTGTAGCTAATCAGTACCCTAGGCAAATCACTGATTAATTCAGACTTGCTTCCCCTCATTGTGTGTCTTCTTCTGCATCTGGGCTACCTACCTGACTCAAAGGAATGTGCAAGGTGAGGGCTGGTAGGTAAAAGTGCTGTGATGGTCAGCAACCAAAGACTGTGTGATATTAAGACAGTACATCAAGAGATGGCTTCAACATTAATCACAAAGGAGAAATCATGAGACTTGTATCCTGGAAACAGAATGGCCTTGGAATGAATATTAAGAAAGGGCAACACCCTGCTGCCTGCTGTCTCTGGGTACTTGCTTGTCCAAAGCAAACAGTGGAGCAAACACCAATAGCCACCGGGGCCAGAGTGTGCTCAGAAGAGAGTGTTGTTATATAGGGCAGGTCCTGGTTTCAGGTATGCCAAGAACTGGCTGCATCACACAGCTGTGGGGTTAGAGAGTCAGGAGCTGCATCCAAAAGGATCTCCTCTGCGATGTGTCATAGATGGGGAGGGCAGGACTCTCTGGCTGCAGGGGGTTGTCCAGGGGGTAGCTGCAATTGTAGACAAGATTTAAACTTGCATAGGTTCCTGGAAGCATTACCCTGGATGACTGTATTGATTTTCTAGGTCTGCCATAACACAGTACGAAAAACTAGGTTGCTCAAAACAATACAAATGTTTCTGGAGGGTAGAAGTCTGAAATCAAGATGGTGGCAGAGTTGGTTCCTTCCAAGGGCTCTTAGGGAGTGTTTGTTCTGTGCCTCTCTCCTAGCTTCTGGTGAAGGCTGGCAATCCTTGGCATGCTTTGGTTTTTAGACACGTCACTCCAGTCTCTGCCTCTGTCTTCATATGGCATTCAAACAGTGTGCCTTTGTGTTTAAATTTCCCCCTTCTTATAAGAACACCAATTATATTAGATTGGGGCCTGCCCTAATGACCTCATCTCAAATTGATCACATCTGCATAGACCCTATTTCCAAATAAGGTCACAATCACAGGCACTGAGGATTAGGCCTTCAATATATCTTGTCGGGAGGACACAATTTAATCCATAATAATGACCCTGATGGAGCCATTAGACCCTATTGGATTGAAAGCATCTGAAAATTTGGCACTATTTTATTCATTTCATATCCTCATTGCCTAGAACCATGCCAGGCAAATAGCTAGTGCCCAGTAAGTGCTGACTGAGTGAATGAGCAATAATCTCATCCAGATCTGTATAATGTGGGTTATTTGGCCAAGACTTTGAATGCAAAATCTTGGCTTTACTAATTCTTACCTGGGTAGTCTTTGGCAAGTCTCTTGGCAACTCCAAGCCTCAATTTGCTCCTCTCTAAAATGGGTGTAATGCAACATGCAGGTTGGTGGCCAGGTGCCAGGAAGACAGTGTACATAAAATGCCTGGCACATAGCAGGTGCTGAGCAAATGGAAATTTTTTTTTTTTTTGAGATGGAGCCTTGCTCTGTTGCCCAGGCTGGAGTGCAGTGGTGTGATCTCTACTCACTGCAACCTCCACCTCCTGGGTTCAAGCAATTCTCATGCCTCAGTCTCCTGAGTAGCTGGGATTACAGGAGCCTGCCACTATGCCCAGCTAATTTTTGTATTTTTAGTAGAGACAGGGTTTCACCATGTTGGCCAGGCTGGTCTCAAACTCCTGACCTCAAGTGATCTGCCTGCCTCGGCCTCCCAAAGTGCTGGGATTACAGGCATAAGCCACGATGCTCGGCCAGAAATTTTTATTTTAAAAGGTGATATGGTTTGGCTCTGTATCCCCTCACAAAACTCGTCTCAAACTGTAATCTCCACCAGTCAAGGGAGGGACCTGCTGGGAGGTGATTCGATCATGGGGGCAGTTCCCGCATGCTGTTCTTGTGACAGTGAGTGAGTTCTCATGAGATTTAATGGTTTTAGAAGTGTTTGACAGTTCCTCCTTCACATGCACTCTTTCTTGCCTGCTGCCATGTAAGATGTGCCTGCTTCCCTTCCACCATGATTGTAAGTTTCCTGAGGTCTCCCCAGCCATGTGGAGCTGTGAGTCAATTAAACCTCTTTTCTTTATAAATTATCCAGTCTCAGGCAGTTCTTTATAGCAGTGTGAAAATGGACTAATAAATATAAAAGGAAAATTTAACTCTACATGCTACCCTCTAGTTTATATTTATGCCATATTTATTTCATCATATCAATTCTTTAAGATTTTTTTTAAAAACCCTAATACATATTAGGCTAATCTAACCATATTAATCAGAAATGCGTTCAGTTCACAGTAACACAATCCTCATTTAAACATCATTCAAAAATAGCAGGGTGGAGGGTATTTATTAGCTCACATAATGCTGTGCTGTTCTGGCATCAGGGATGGCTTGATCCAGAGTCCAGACAATGCTACTCAAGTTTGCCCTTTGTCTCTTGGACAGGACTTCATCGTGTGGCTACTGGTGGCCTAACTGAATCTTACCAACCTAACAACCCTGGGGGATAGAGATAGCCTTTTCTTATTGCAACCTCTGAAGAGATCCAAGGAAGATACTGATTTGCTTGACTTGGATCATGTGCCTATCTTGGAACCAGCCACTATGACCAAGAGCATAGGATAGGTGCATTGCCAGTTCTGGGTCATGTGAATAGGGAAGGGCAGAGTCAGGCTCCCGTGGAATGGGTTCCCTACAGAAAAAAAAGGGCTCTATTTCAGAAAGACATGCTGAAGAGGTTTAATAAGAAATGCCTCTGGCCCTTGCAATGGCCCACAGGACAGAAGATAAATGAGGTTTAAAAAACATCAGGTTTCTAGAAAAGTACTCAGTATAATTTCTGCAAAAATAAAAACAGAAGCTATATCTTATAGACAAGAGCTTGCTGCTCCAATTCTTAAAAATGCCTCACTGCCTTTGTGGTCCTTAACCTACATCAATTATTACAAGAGATGAGGAAGGCTGGCAGGAGTCACGTGGACTGAGAGGTCCTATCATTATGTCAGCTGATAACACTGGGATGTCCCTGCAAGGAAGACTGGAACATGGCCAAGTGAGGTAACTCTTTATGGTTATACCTAGGTCCCACTATGTACAAGCGGGGTAAAGTGGGAGTGAAAGCGAGTTTAGTGGCAGGAATGCCAATGTGCAAGGGGCCCTTCCATTGAGAAGAACCCTGTTTAAATCCACTTAGGTTCATGCCACAGTAGTTTTTTCTTTTTTCACTTGTTAGTTTTATACTCTGATTTTATGAGAAATACCCCACAACTCAGGTTTAATTTCCCTGGGGGGAGATAGCTTTGAAATAACTATTAAATCTCTTTTTCCCTCTTTTTGCTACACTAAGCAAACTGGGAAATATTTTCCCTGAGGACAATAGCCTGGTCATTCATGCAGTAATCATTTTAATGCTATTTGTTTCTTCTTCCTTTTTTAAAAAAAGTTTCCAACAGTGTTTGCATATAGCCCTCCCAATTTTATATTTCTACATTTTCTTTTTTATGAGTAAGACAGACGACATGTTCATGTTTAGGATTTTGTGAGAAATTCAACTTAATTTCATGGCCAGGGGTAAATGTGAATGACTCATTGATGAAATTAGTAAGCCCTTTGCACAGCAATTGAAAATTTATCTATCTGGCACATTCATTTCATTGTCACACAACCACAAGAGGCATTACCCTCAATTTATACATGAGGAAACTGAGTCTCAGAGAGATGAAATCTTGTTAAGTTGCCGCAAGTAGATTTGAACCCAAATAACCTGCCCCAGACAAAAACTATCAACATTTCCTGTTTAAACCCCTTGCGTGCAGTGTGCTATTTAATCTCAAAAACAAATCTGTGAGCTAGGTTATGATTATCATCTTTATTTTACAGATAAAATTGAGGTTTTGAGGATTAAATAAATTGATAAGATTCAAACCCAGATTTGCCTTGTTGCAAAGCTTTGTCCAAACACAGAACTTTTCCCGAAGCCTCAGTTAGCTGTGAAAACTCCAAATCTGGTGGAGGTAAGAAGTGAGGGCTAGACCCGAGGCCACAGAAAGGAAAGCAGGCAGATCAAGCCCCCTGCTCGGGCTGAGAAGCCTTTGCCTGCCAAGCCAGCTCTGTGGATGAACTATTTGCAGGCCGTGTTCATTCAGAAGAGCTGAGGCAGCCTGGATGGAAGCCCAAATGCCAAGATGAAGGAGCCCGACTGACAAAATGCCAGTGTGAGCTGTTGCCTGCTGGCTTCACCCGCTGAAAACTTGGGGACCCCCATGTTCACAAAGGCACTGCAGACAGAAAGAAACGTCTGGTAAGCAGAGAGGTCTCAGCAAGCCCAATTATCCACTGCAGCCAATAATCGTGATTGCGGTGCATACCCAGCCCTACCACATCGGGGGTGGCCCCATGCGGACACAGAGGCGCCAGCTGGTGCACCGCCAATTCTTCATCAGCAACGAAGGGCAGCCCTGACATCTCTCATCCGCCCCAAGCACCCTCCTTTAAACTCTTTTACATGACAAAATTTCCGCTTACAAGTTAATCAAAACCCTGACCATGAATGAGAAAGAAAAAAAAATACTCCGTTAATTAAAAATCTCAAAAGATGCCAATGGTAACAGTCTGCAGATGCCTTCTTCCTCTGCTAATCCTACAGGAAAACCAGACATCAGTGATCAGTTTAAGAATCACAGGTGCTGTGATTAGGCCTGAGAGCATTTAGCGGTGACAAGTGGAATGAGAAAGATTTTTAATCTTCCTGAAATCCCAAGCTTTGAAAGTAATTAAATAATTAATGAGAAGCAGGGCTTCCCCTTCCTTCCCAAGAGAGGTTAAGTTCCCAAGTGTCTTCCCTGTGCAATACTGTCTCTTAAATGCATACACAAAGTATCTCCAGTCATTCAACAAATATTTATTGAGCACCTACTCTGTGTCAAGTCCTCTGGAAGGTGGTGGACACACCGCAGGGAGGTTCACAAAGTTCCTGCACTTACCTTCTAGAATGAGGGACAACAATTAACATGTAAATGGGTAGTTTGAGGGTGTTGGAATAAAAAGCGAGATGCATACAGCGTGAAAAGGGGGAGGACCTCTTTAGACCATGTGGTCAGGTACAGTCCCATGAGGTAGTACCACTTGAATAGATACTTAAATGACAAGTGCCTTTGTCTTCTCTTGCTTATAACTGAATACCTGAAACTGGGAAATTTGTAAAGAAAAATACTTCTTACGGTTATGGAAGCTGAGAATTCCAAGGTCAAGGGGCTGCACCTAGGGTCTCTGCAGTTTCAAGGCGGCTCAGGGTATCACGTGGCAAGGTTGCCATGTGTGCTAGCTCAGCTGTCTTCCTCTTCTTGCAAGGCCACTAGTCCCATTCCCATGACAACCCATTAATTCATGAATGGATTAATCCATGCATGATCCAATCACCTCTGAAAAGCCCCACCTCTCAATACTGCAACATTGGGGATTAGGTTTCAACATGAGTTTTGGAGAGGACAAATATTCAAGCCATAGCAACAAGTAAAGCCAGGCCAAGAGCACAGAGCATTTCAGGCAGAGGAAACTATAAGTACAAAGTCCCATAGGCTAGATCAGACTCGATGTGCTCGAGAACAAGCGGAATACTTGTGTGAGGTAGACGAGGTCGGCAGGGACAAATCCCCTAGAACCTTTTAGGACATAGTAAAATGTCTGGATGTTATTCTAAGTGATTGAGAAGGCTTTATTACTAATTTTTTTCGTGTGTGTGTGTGTGTGTGTGTGTGTGTGTGTGTGTGTGTGTGTGTGTGAGAGAGAGAGAGACAAGGTCTTGTTCTGTCACCCAGGCTGGAGGGCAGTGGAGGAATCATAGCTCACACAGTAACCTTGATCTCCCAAGTTCAAGCGATCCTCCCACCCTCCCACCTCAGCTTCCAGAGTAGTTGTGGTGGCACAGGCATGTGCTGCCATGCTTGGCTAATTTTTTTTCTTTTTTTTTTTTTGGTAGTGATGGGGGTCTCAATTTGTTGCTCAGGCTGGTCTCAAACTTCTGGGCTCAAGCAATTCACCTGCTTCATTCTCCCAAAGTGCTGGGATTACAGGCATGAGCCACTAATCCCAGCCTGAAAAGCCTTTTATTGGGATGTCTTAACAAGGGATCATAAATCAGATTTCAATTTCTAAATGTTTGCCCTGGCTGCAATGTGGGTAATGTTTATGGGGGTGGGTGGTGAGCAAGGAAGAGGACAAAAATATTCAATAGGACCCATAGTCCATATAAAATAATGCTGCCTTTGATAAAGCCCCTGTGACATTTTTTATTGACCTTACACACATAAGCACACTCATGTGTCACTTAACAAGGATACATTCTGAGAAATGCATCCTTAGGTGATTTCACCATTTTCTGAGCATCAAAGTGTACAACCTCCATGGTATAGCCTACTACACACCTATGCTATACGGTCTGGCCTATTGCTCCTAGGCTCCAAACCTGTATAGCACATGATTGAACTGAAAACTTTAGGCAATCATAACACAATGGGAAGTATTTGTGTATCTAAACATATCTAAATATTAAATTAAAAGGTATAGTAAAAATAGGGTAATCTTAAGGGACCATCATCATATATGTGGTTCGTTGTTGACCAAGACATTATCATGTAGTACATGACTGTAGTTGGTATTTTCAGAATGGATTTATATTAGACAGGGTTTTCCAAAGAGACAAAACATAGATGGATGGATGGATAGGCAGAGATGAGAGGGGATTGATTAGGGGAATCAGCTCACACAATTCGGAAACTGAGAAGTCCCATGCCAGGCATTTGCAAGCTGAAGACCCAGGGCAGCGGATAGTGTGGCTCAGTCCCAGCTGAAGGCCTCAGAATTAGGGAAGCTGATGGTGTTACTCTCAGTCCAAGACAGCAGGTCTGAGAACCCAGGGAAGCACCGGTTCAGATCCTGGAGTCCGAAAGCTGAAGAACTTGGAATTCTGCTTTCAAAAGCAGGAGAAGGGTGCCCCAGCTCCAGAAGAGAGAAAAAAATTGTCTCTCCTCTGCCTTTTTGTTCTATCTGGGCCATCAGCCAATTAGATGGTGCCAACCACACTGCGTGAGGGCAGATCTTCCTCATTCAGTCCACTGCTTCAAATGCCAGTCTCTTCCAGAAACACCCTCACAGACACACCCAGAAATCATGCTTTACCCACTATCTGTGTATCCCCTGATCCAGTCAAGTTGACACCTAAAATTAACCATCACAGGATTTCTCTATTGCTTGGCAGAGTTCCAACATTTCAGACTTTCTAATGTCTTAAAGTAGTACTTTTAATAAATGGATGTATCGTTTTACCTTTCTAGGAGCTAAGGACTGGCTCAATTGACTATAAAGAATTGAGAATGTCAGCTGACCAGGCAACCAGGAGACGCTTTCCTGACTTCCACTATGCACACGGGCTGCATAATTGTGTGTGTGAAGTACTGAAGAACGTGCTTGCTCTGTAACATCCAAACGCGTGGCCACCATTCACAGATAGTGTCCTTTGGGGATGGTGTGGGTATAGATGGGGAATGGTCAGTCCTATGAATATGGGGCTATAAGACAGCAAGGCTACAAAGTATCTGTGCTTTCATTTTTAAATTTTATTTCTTTATTTATTTTTTTGCACTAATGGTTTGCATTCACATTGAGGAACTGAGACTGTTTTTCAGACTTTTGGCCTACTGATGACCTTATGTTCATAAAAGGATAGAAGTATAAGAAGTTGTTTGATATAAAACATCCTGAAATTTTATTTTCTGTCTCCTTGGATATAAAGTTTCCACTTATCTTAGGTTTAAGTACCTGCTCCTCCACAGAGAGGGACCTTGTGCATGTAGATTGATATTCTCAGGATGAAAGCAGTACCTTCTACAACTAGGAACTCGCAGAACAGGAAGACGGTGCTTGTTCCTGATGGCATGTAAATCTAGATTCACTTCTAGCTGGAAGGAGGCAGGCCAGAAATTCAGAGTTGTAGGTCCTTGGCCTGGGTGGATGTGCTACAACATCAACCATAAACCTCCATCACTTATCTTGGCAGAAAGAAAATTGGAATTTTGGAGGAAAGTTTCGCATCAGGCACTCAGACCCAATAAATACTCCCACTCCTTGCAGAGCTACCGAACACTCTGCACTCCATTTATCAGGCTACCCAAGGATGCCTGGAATGTGTTGACCGGAGCCACCATCAGCACTTGCTGATGACCCTTTGTGGTACCACCACTCACTTTCTATACTGCGTTCTTTCTTCTTCCTTCCCTTTTGTTCTTCTGCCCAGCGACACACTTGTGCAGATTGACTTGGTGCCTTCGTGCCTGCTATGGACTGAATGCTCGTGTCCTCCCACATTCATATGTCAAAGCACAATCCCCAGTGTGATGGTATTTGGAGATGGAGCCTCTGGGGGGTGATCAGGTTTAGCTGTTGTAAAGGTGAGCCCTCCGTGTCTGGATTAGTGCCCTTATAAAAAGAGACACAAGCGAGCTTTCTCACTCTCCTTCCACCATGTTAAGATACAATGAGAAGATGGCCATCTGGAAAATAGGAAGCAGGTCCTCACCTGCTGCAGGCAATCATAACACAGTGAGAAGTATTGTGTTGGCACTGTCTGGTCCAGGAGCAGCTGGACCTCCCAGAAAGACATGGGGTCGGCCTCCACCTGGATCCTGAACTTCCCAGCCTCCATAAGTGTGAGAAATAAATGTCTGTTGCTTAAGCCATCCAGCCTATGGTAACTTTTTATAGCAGCCTGAAGCTACTAAGATGGTGCCAAGACTGTGAGATGGCACTAGAAGAGAGAGAATAAAAACACAGGCTCTTAAGTGGTTCAAATCCTGGCTCTGCCACTTGTCCATTATGTGGTTTTGGGCAAAGCCGAATCTTTCTGTGCCTCAGTTCCCAATCTGGAGAATGAGACGTCTATTCTATCAGGGTAGGGATGAGATAAGATCATGTGTTCAATTAGATGGGATCAAACACATGGTAGAGGAACTTAATACATGTTTATTGTTATTATAGCTATGTCACTGAAAGAATTGGGTTAAATAAAATGCAATCTCTCAGCCGGGCGTGGTGGCTCATGCCTGTAATCCCAGCACTTTGGGAGGCTGAGGTGGGTGGATCATGAGGTCAGGAGTTTGAGACCAGCCTGGCCAAGATGGTGAAACCCTGTCTCTACTAAAAATACGAAAATTAGCTGGGCATGGCAGGCACCTGTAATCCCAGTTATCCGAGAGGCTGAGGCAGGAGAATCGCTTGAACCCGGGAGGCAGAGGTTGCAGTGAGCCAAGATCGCTGCACTCTAGCCTGGGTGACAGAGCAGGACTCCGTCTCAAAAAAAAAAAAAAAAAAAAAAAAAATGCAATGTCTCACCAGAAGTTGAAGATCTAGCCTGTGAGATAAAGAGACACTTAATTGTAATACGTGGCACTTGGCAAAAGGTGACAAATACTATTATATAATCAGTATATGGAAAAAACACCAGGAAAGCTGCAGGAGATTAACAAAAACTGCAAATTCCTTATCACTGCTTTCATCAAGAGCTGGAGTCTAGTTCCCCTACTCCTTGAAACTGTGACCTGTCGACAAACAGAATGAGGCTGAAACAACTCTGGGTGTCTGGTAAGGCAAAACCATGAGAAACCTTGCAGCTGCTTCCTGATTCTCATGGGGCACTCCCTTTTGGAACCAAGCTGCCATGCTGGGAGATGTTACCCATGGGGGCTCCAGTTGACAGCCCCAGTTGAGCATCCACTGTTGGCTGTAGGAGTGAACCATCCCAGACAGTCCAACCCAGTCAGCTCCCAGGTGACTTCAGCTGTTCCAGTGCCCAGCCACACCTTGTGACGCAGAAGAATGCCCAGTCAACCCACAGAACTGCAAGAGATAATACAATTGTTGTTTTCATCTTTAAGCACTAAGTTTTGGATAGTTAGTCATGCAGACACAGATAAACCAAACAGGAGTTTAGGAGAGGAGAGTTCTTTTCAAGTCAAGTGATCATGGAAGGGTTCCTAGAAGAAGTGGGATTTGAAAATATCCTTGGAGGGAAGGTCTGTGACAAGAGACTCACAGGAGAAGGTCATTCTAAAGAGAGGAATGAGTTAGAGCAGGACCCAGAGTGGGGTAAAAGTAGGCTGCAGGCAGCACCTGGCAAATGGACCAGAGCTGCCTGTGCAGGGGGCTGGGAGAAATGGGCTAGAGCCAAGCTGAGATGGTTGCTCATTCCCAATCATGGCGGCTTTAGGGGCAGGCTCTTTTCATTGCCAGGAAGGAAAACTCATTCCTGCTCTTTCAGGTAAAGGGGCTTTATGGGAAACAATGGGATTTTATGAGTTAGGGAGACAAGAATCTGTGGAAAGAATAAAAACTAAATTGCAGGTGGACCTCCCAGAGAGACACTGGAATTGGAAGTTGCTCAAGATCCCCCAGTAGCTTCCTATCACAGGCACAGCAAAATCCTAAGCCCTTCACATGGTCTGTGAGGCCCACAGCATGGTGCCCTTGCCCTGGCTACCTCAGTGATCTGATTTCCTTTCACTGCCTCTTTCACTCACTCTGTTCCGGCCACACTGGATTCCTCGCTGATCTTTGAACAGCACAATGTGGGCTCAGCACTTTTGCACTTATAAGTCTTGCCACCAGGATTGTTCTTCCAGATATTTACATGGCTCCCTCCTCTTCATTCAGGTCTCTGTGGTCTCCTCAAGAGTGACTGCTTCCTCCCGCCATAGTGCTCCTACCTGCTCTATTTTTCTTCCCAGCATGGTATTATTGCCTTTTAAAAAAATCAGGCCGGGCGCGGTGGCTCACACCTGTTATCCCAGCACTTTGGGAGGCCAAGGTGGACAGGTTGCTTGAGCCCAGGAGTTCAAGACCAGCCTGGGCAACATGGCAAAAACCCATCTCTAAAAAAATACAAAAAATTCGCCGGGTGTGGTAGCATGCACCTATGCTTCCAGCTCAGAGGCTGAGGTGGGAGGATGGTTTGAGCCCAAGAGTTGAAGATTGCAGTGAGCCATGATCACACCACTGCCCTCCAGCCTGGGTGACACAGAGTGAGCAAGATCCTGTCTCTCTCTCTCTCTCTCTCTCAATCTGTCTGTCTGTCTGTCTGTCTGTCTGTCTGTCTGTCTGCCTGCCTGCCTGTCTGTCTGCCTGCCTGTCTGTCTGTCTATCTTATCTATCTATCTATCTATATATCTATCTAGCCCATCTCTACTAAAATACAAAAAATTATCTGGATGTGGTGGCAGATGCCTGTAGTCCCAGCTATGTGGGAGGCTGAGGCACAAGAATTGCTTGAGCCTGTGAGGCGGAGGTTGCAGTGAGCCAAGATCTCGCCACTGCACTCTAGCCTGGGCAACAGAGTGAGACTCTGTTTCCAAAAAAAGAAAAAAAGAAAAATGATATACATAATTATCATTTGCCTCTCCAACCACAATATATGCTCCATGATAACAAAGATTTTGTATAATGCTTAGAAGAGTTCCTGGCATATAGTGGGTGCTCCACAAAAATGGTAGAAAATAGTGAATGAATAAATGAATCCCAGGCAGTCGTAGAGCTTGAGGTATCTTGTTACTTCTCAGTGGGAGAAGTTTGTGGATCTTCATTTTAATTCTCCTCCAGTGTTCTCTGCTTCCTGTATTCCCAGGCAATTCCCACCCCATCTACTCACTAAGAGCTTTCCTCTCACAGCTCCTGCTGACTCATAACCACGGCTTACTCACAGCTCCCCTTGAGCTGCTACTGTTTCTTTGTGCATCTGTCCACCGTCTGTTCCTTCTGCTGACCTCCGGATTCTCCCTGGTTTTCCAGTTGAAGTTCCAGAAACAGAGAATCTGATTAGGTCAGCCCATTCTCCATTTAGGCAGAGGTTTTGACCTTTAACTCTGGTCTGGGTCAGACATCCACATGGCTCCATCAGCTGTGACCACAGGTACAAGCACAGCAACCTAGACACAGAACCATTGTCTCACTCAGCAGAGGCGCATGGATGCAGTGGGTGCCTTTAATGACCTGTTGACAATAGCTTGAGGCTCTGGTCAGGGCAGTGATGGACCAGATCTATGTCTTCAGAAGGTAATTTTAATCACCTGTGTATTAGTCTGTTTTCATGCTGCTGATAAAGATGTACCCCAAACTGGGCAATTTACAAAAGAAGGAGGTTTAATGAACTTACAGTTCCACGTGGCTGGGGGGGCTTCACAATCATGGCAGAAGGTGAGGGTCACGTCTCACATGGCAGAAGACAAGAGAAGAGAGCTTGTGCAGGGAAACATCCCTTTATAAAACCATCAGATCTCGTGAGACTTACTCACTATCACAAGAACAGCACAGGAAAGACCCGTCCCCAGTTACCTCCCACCAGGTCCCTCCCACAACATGTGGGAATTGTGGGAGCTACAATTCAAGATGAGATTTGGGTGGGGACACAGCCAAACCATATCACCCTGTGAATAAGACAGTTTACTGATGGAAGAGGACACACAAGACCAGTTAGGAAACCATAGGAAGGGAGAGCTGATGAGGACTCAAGTCAAGCCAAGGTCAATGACAGTGAGGAGGAGTAGGAGCAAGTGGGCCTTGAACCTGAAGCTGTCCACCAGGCAAGTGACGCTGAAGTTGAGCAGAGCAAATAGTCTGGAAGTCATAAAGACATGAGTTAAAATTATGGGGTGCAGAGCATAGCAAGAGATTAGCTGAGATGGACATTTTGGGGAAATCTCTTACATGGAAAGAGTCAAACAAAGAAGAAAAACCTATATATACTTATATAGATGGGCAGAGACTCAGCAACTCACAGAACCCCATAAAAACAGAGTAGCATTTTCATCACTTATTCTCTTATTCTCAGCAGCACCAGCCCAGAGGTTCTGCATGAGATCCCACTCTGTTCCAAGCCCCAAGCTTCAAATCTGTTTTTCTACAGCCAGTAACATTATTTCTTGGGAATCCACAACATTCTAAAAATACATTCACTAGGCTGCAGTGCCACAATTAGTAAAGCTGCTGTCCCAGGAAACCCTCATCATCATTTTGCTTAGATCAGACAGTGGATTAACTTTGATGTCTGTCTGAACCCTGTGCGATACACCACCGGCGGTCTGCTCCCTGCAAGTATTCAATCTTCACATCCAAGGGAAGAAGGAGAAAGTGCTGGAGAGGAGCCCAACCCAATTCTTTCCCCAGTGATTGAGATGAAAATATGCACCCTAGGACTACCGACATATCTGACTTGCATCCTATCTCCCTATATCCCTGGAGCTCTCTTTCCCTTTACACAAATACATTCCCCCAAACTCAAACTTCCTTTGCCTTTCCCAAACATTAGCACAGTGATGAAGCCCCAAGTGCTTTCATCCATGCCATGTGTAGGAGGTAATTGTGTTAATTTCTGTATCTATTAGCACTCCTGGTGGCATGCCACTGAAACTGACTCTGACTTAAGTCCAAAGGGACTTTATTGGAAGCATATGGGGTGGCCTGCAGAGTATAATGAACACTCAAGAATCAGACTGCAAGGGAAAACAACCAGGCAAGCTCCAGGATTAGAGGCAAGTGGGAGGTATACAATAATCACATCGGAATATTAGCAATGGAAGACAGCTACTGCAACCATGCTGTCTGTCTTTGCATCACTATCGTCATGGTCCTTATTTCTGGGAGAAAAAGAACAATTGGACCAAATGATCCAGTTGGATCATCCCCACACCCAGGCAACACAAGCTCCCTGACATCACAAAGCATTGTAGATTGGTGGTTAGGAGCAGTATCTGGAACTAGCCAGGCTGGGTTTGAATCCTGGCTCTGCCATTTACCAGCCATGTGACCCAAGTCATTCTCAGTATGCCCCAGCTTCCCTCTCTGAACATGAGGATACCTATCCATAGGTATTGGTGAGCACAAAGTGAGCAAACCTGTGATACTGACTATAGAGGGCAAGTGTTCTACAAATCTTGATGTTAGCATTGATTAGGAATACACAAGGCCCCTGAAATTGCAGTCCATCCAAAAATGCCAAGATGAGAGGTCATTCTGCAAATGACATCAGGAGCTTTTATTAAGGGAAACTGGGTGGCCAAAAAACAATGACTATCCTCTGCTACATCTTATCCCTCCATCAGACTGTGGACACCATGAGGACAATAGATTCTGCTGTTTTCCTCACTGCTGTGTTCACCAGCACCTGAAAAGCGTCTGGCATGTTGTGCCTGGCTCAATGAACCATTACTGAATTCACAAATATTGAATGATTCCTTCTGTGTTCCCAATCAACTAGTACAATGTTTTGCATGGGAGTAGGCACACAATAAGTATTTGCTGATTTAATTGATAGGTCAGAGGGAAAAGAAAAACTGGAGGAGTGTGGTTTTCTCAGAAATGGGGAAAACATTGGAATCAAAGAGATGAGCTTGCATTTGGCAGGACTCAGTGGCAAGTAAGTCATAGGTAACTGTTTTCTGGTGTGTTGATGTCAATTATCTATACAAATGATCTAGATGGCCTATATCATTTCTGCTGGTTAACTAATGCCTTTAGATCAGCATCAAGGAGACAAGAGAAACCACGAGTCACTTGGCACATCACCTTGGAGAGGGAGAGGCTCATCTGCCACAATGGATTTGTCCTTGCCTTAGAGGCACTCCCAGTACCTCATCACGATGCTCTATTCTCCTGGCAACCCTCCTTACTGGCTTGCAGGTGCCCTCACGGGCACCTCAGGGAGGTGTTATCCAAGTGGAGTCACATCCTCAGAGATTTTACCTGGAACTCCTTCTGTTATAAAAGACAGAACCTAACTCAAACTGGCTTCAGAGAAAGAGGGACTCTATTGCTCATGTTACTGAGCAGTCTAGGGATAGATCTCCTCTGAGGTACAGCTGGCGCAAATGCAACATTGGCATCTGATTTCTCCCCACCTCTCAGCCCTCCTTCTGCTGTACTGACTTCCTTTCAGGCCCTAAATGATGGCCCCCAGTAGCTCGAGTCTCATTCACTTAAGTTCAACTCCAACTTTCCAGTAGCTGGGATAGACTATGGTTGGCTCAGCTTGGGTCATGTGGCCAGGAGGATGCAACTACATTGGGTGTTCAGGACTGATTCCTAATCAATACTAACCTCAAGACTGAGTCCTGGGTGCCAACCAATCCCTGTGACGAGGAAGCTTGGTTAGGCCCTTATGCTTAACTCTCAGAGCTGGGAAGAAGTAGGATGAGGATGGGGAGCCCTAGCTTATCTCATGGACCAAGAGTGGGAAAAGAGTGGGTGCCAGAAAGATACTTGGGGTACTATTCACAGAAAAAAGGGAAGTGGCCACTGGGCTGATAAAATGACAGATGCCCACTACACCTGGGTATTTTCTTTCTTTTTGTTTTTTGTTTCTTTTGAGACGGAGTCTCACTCTGTCACCCAGGCTGGAGTGCAGTGGTGTGATCTCGGCTCACTGCAAGCTCCGCCTCCCAGGTTCCAGCTATTCTCCTGCTTCAGCCTCCCAGGTAGCTGGGACTACAGGCGTGCGCCACCACACCTGGCTAAATTTTTTGTATTTTTAGTAGAGACGGGGTTTCACCATGCTGGCCAGTCTAGTCTCAAACTCCTGACCTCATGATCCACCCACATCAGCCTCCCAAAGTGCTAGGATTAGAGGCGTGAGCCACTGTCCCCAGCCCTCACCTGGGTATTTTCTATCGTGTGATATAAAGCTGGCGTCGCAGGTTCCCTCTGTATTATGAAGTCTTCTGTCCTCACCCTAACAAGCTCCTGTAAGTGCACGAGAAGCAGCTGCCACACTGCAGTCATCTGTCTTCCTCTGAATTTCTGTAGCCCGCAGGACCATAACATGTGTCGGCAGCAGGCCATGTCGGTCATTAGTTATCTTTTTATGGATACGTTCTATCTCTTCATCTATGCGACAGGATCCTAGAGAGCAGGGGTCACATCTTATTCATCTTTGTGTCCCCTTAGCACTCTGCCTTGTGTTTGGGGCATGGCAGATAGTCCATGAATCTAGGGAGAGACTGAATAACTGATTTACATGCTTCTAGAGCCACAGAGGTAGACGTAGACGGTAGCTTGATGCAGCTACAAGATTACAAAGAAAGAGGAAACCTGTCCTCTCCAAGCTATTTTGAAACGCTTGTAGATCTGTTGTGGCCTAAATAATACTGCTAAGGTCAAGATAAATATCCTCTTTGCTCCCCAGGCCCAGCTGCTGGCATGATTCCTATTTATGAAGGCATGGGGCCCAAAGAATCTGTGTCTCAGCTGCCCAGTATCCCTGGGCAGGTCATAGTCAGGCACAGCCCACCTGTAAGGGCAGTGTGGTGCAGAGGGCGGAGGATGGCAACTTGAGGAAGAGGAAACAGGTATCTGTCCTCAGTGGCTCCCACCCAGACAATACGGAAGCGCCCCGTGGCCCCGTGGATGGGACCGGACGCTGGCTCTCTGCCTTGGCCAAGGCATCCCAGCACAGGGAACAGGGAGAGAGGATGGGATGGAGGGAGACAGGATGGGATGGAGAAAGAGAGTAGCTCGGATGCTGAAACAACGTTCCTCCTAGGCTAGTCTTGGTGCAGAAGCCCCGCGGCTCCGGTTTTAGAATCCCCCAGCAGGCCCTCTCGGGCCAGAGATTTGCCCCTTGGTCTCTCATAAGTACAAACCTCCCTCAAGAAGGACGAGTGACTCGTCCAAAGCCGCGCAGCGGAGCTGCGGTTCCCTCTCCTGTAAACTAAGCAGACTGATACAAGGATTAATTGCGCGAGCGACAGAGAGCATACGGCGCATGGCGGACAGTCGCTAAATAAGCAATTAACGGGGGATGGACGAGAAAGCTGGCTGGTAAAGAAGGCGATGGTAAAGGAGGTCTGGAGGGTGCTGGGTGGAGGTGCTGAGGGAGGAACTGGGCCGAAGAAAGGAAAGTAGACAGAACAGGGACCGCGGGAATCGAGCGCAGCGAAACAGCTCCAACCTCAATCCAACGCCAGCGCCCGGCCCGCACAGCACGGAATCCCGGGGAAGGCGGAGAGCGGGGTCCGAGGCCCCGCCTGTGACCCCACCCCTTTCCTGGCTCCGCCCCTCCCAGCCCTGAGGCCCCGCCTCTGACTCCACCCCTGTCTCTCTCTCCGCTCCGCCTCTCCTCTTCGTCCCTCCCCCAAGGCCCGGAAGCGAAAGCCTCTCCACCTCTTCCGAGCGCGGTCACGGCCCGGCCGTCGGTAGCCGGGTTTCCGAGAGTGCGGAGCGGTCGGCGGGTCAGGGCAGCCCGGGGCCTGACGCCATGTCCCGGAACCTGCGCACCGCGCTCATTTTCGGCGGCTTCATCTCCCTGATCGGCGCCGCCTTCTATCCCATCTACTTCCGGCCCCTAATGAGATTGGAGGAGTACAGTGAGTGATCTCTGACCCCTTGCGGTGACCTGACCTCCCCACACACACACCTCCCTTTCTGTGAGCTCCACGTGGTGTCGTGGAAAGAACTTGGCTCGAGGATTAGGGAGAGCCGGGTTCGAATCCTGCCATGTTCAGCTTTGTGACCTTGGACAAGTTGCTCAACCTCTGGGACCCTCGATATCCTCATCTGTGAATGTTTATGGCTACATCATCTATGCTAAAATGCCGAGCCTCCTGTGAGATTCAGGTGGTCATGTATATGAAAGCAGTCCTCACATAAGTCGACGCTAAGTACTAGTTCATATTTGCAGTTAAAATTCACTGAATGCCTATTATACGTCAGGTTAGGCATACGTTGGATCGTTTCATTTGCACAAGCTCACCTTGAAGTATATATGTAAAACATGCCCATTTTACAAATGAGGGAACTGAGGCCCAGAGGTTTTATAACGTTCCCAAGGTCACACAGCAAGTAAGTGACAAGGCAAATATAGCCTACCCCGGGCCTCTGTCCAGAGCCTCCTCGGAGCACCCAGGCTGGGAATGGTGACCAGATGGAACCCTGATCCTCCTGAGTGGAAAGGTGCTTTTACTGCACTTCATTTCCACTCCCAAAGATGTTTTTTGAGTGGGACTGTTTCAAACCCAAACTGTTAACCTGGGGTTTTTAGTTTTTTCTCTTCTTTTTCCTCAAATTGTTTTTCCGATTTTGCTGGTTTCCTTCGTTTTAAGCCGATTGCTCACATGGTAATGGTGAATATCCTGGGAGTAATTTTCCTTCTTAATCATTCCAGTCCTATCATTCTAAAAGCCAAACTCTTCTTCCTTGAGACCTATACCTCAGCAAGGATTAGCACTTTGATACATCTGAAACCACCTGTCAGAGAGAAAATATTAGGCATTAGAGGCTCATTTTGTTCACCAGGAAACCCGAATCATCTTGAAGATGGAAGAGGGCCAACCCTGCCCCTTGGGAATATTAACGGACACTGGAAGCTTGGCGAATTGAAGGCGAAAGCTCCGTGTAAACGTTCCGCCCATAACAAGTGTTACAGCAGTCGATTTCTGGAGGCAGAGCGTTTTAAGTGCACACTCAGATTTCCTTGTAGCTTCTTTTCATCAGCCAAGACTGAAATGGCCACTGTGTTCTGCCTTCCAGCTTATCTGCATGCACCATGCGTGGGAGTAAGGTGGGCTGTGTGAAGCCCTGCGGGATCTGTTTCCACCATCCTTCTTCACTGGACGTCTGCCCCAGCGATTATATTAAGGCCACTAGAACTTGGGACAAAGGGTCTGCTTTGCATCCCATTGGAAAAGTCAGTTCTGAAAACTAGAGCTGTGGTTCTCATCTAGGGGTGATTTTGCCCCTCAGGATATTTGGCTCAATCTGGAGACATTTTTGCTGTCACAACTTGGGATGGGGGGGTCGAGTGTTGCTACTGGTTTCTTGTAGATAGATGCCAGGGATACTGCTAAACTTTTTGCAGTGCATACAAGACAGACCCCCATGACAAAGAATTACTGAGCTTAAAATTCAACTGGTGCCTTGGTTGAGAAACCCTGCTTGAGATGAAATGGTCAAGGTGTGGGCTTGTACTGTGTATCCCAGCAACAGTCTTTTAGGGATACTCCAGAATCTGTGGTTGCCTGAATGTCTTGAGACAGACAAATCAGGTGATGTTCATCTGTGGGTGAACATTTAGTGAATGTAACTATAATATCTGCATTTTTAACTGAAAGGCAGGCAGTCTGTGCCTTCCCACTTTTCTGGTTCCTTTTTGTTTTTGTTTTTTTTTCTCTTTTTCCGCTGTCACCCAGGCTGGAGTGCAGTGGCCTGATCTCGGCACACTGCAGTCTCCATCTCCCAGGTTCAAGCAATTCTCCTGCTTCAGCCTCCTGAGTAGCTGGAATTACAGGTGCCCGCCACCATGCCCAGCTAATTTTCGTATTTTTTAGTAGAGATGGGGTTTTGCCATGTTGGCCAGGCTGGTCTCGAACTCCTGACCTCAGGTGATCCACCTGACTTGGCCTCCCAAAGTGCTGGGATTATAGGTGTGAGCCACCAGCCCGGCCTCTGGTTCCATTTTGATTAATTTGGCCAACTCTTTTCTGGGGATCATAACTGATTCTTTTTTCTGAGACAGTCTTGCTCTGTCACCCAGGCTGGAGTGCAGTGGCATGATCTCGGCTCACTGCAACCTCTGCCTCCCAGGTTCAAGCAATTCTTGTGCCTCAGCCTCCCAAGTAGCTGGGAATCCAGGCATGCACCACCAGTCCTGGCTAATTTTTATATTTTTAGTAGAGACAGCGTTCTGCCATGTTGGCCAGGCTGGTCTTAAACACCTCACCTCAAGCGATCCTCCTGCCTCAGCCTCCCAAAGTGCCAGTGTTACAAACTGACTGCTGTAACACTTGTAATGGGCAGAGCATTTACACAGCTTTCACCTTCAGTGCTGGCAACTGATTCTTTTAAACGGGTAAATATTGCTGAACAGGTAATATTTGTGGGAAGTTTACTATATGTTTGGCACTTTTCTAAGCACTTCCTATATATTAACCCATTTAGTGTTGATAACAGCCCTTTGTGGCAGCTGCTATATGATCATCATCCCCATTTTGTATGTGGACAAACTGAGGTGCGAAATAGTTAACACAAGGACCCACAGCTGATGAGTCACAGATCTGGGACTTAAATTAATATCCTTAATCCCTAAACCAAGACAGCATACTGCTTGTCTAAGGGGGCAAGAAAAGGCAGTGGGGGAGATGAGTGTCTGCATAGCCTACTAGATGAATTACCCTCATCAAAGTTACTTCACCTCTCTGAGCCTTGCCTGTTTCCTTATCTGTAGCAGTGTAGTTCACTGGATTGAATTTACAGGGTTTGGGGTGAATTAAATGAGGTAACAGGTGTGGAAACACCTAGTGTAGTCTTATATTAGACATTTTATTAAAATGTTTACAAAATAATAAGCCAAAAGGGCAGGAATGTGAGACATGGAGATTTTAGCAGGTGGATAGGCCTGGGGCTGGCTGACCTGGCAGTAAGCTGGGATGAGGTGTTCATGATCAGGTCATGGAAACCTACTGTGTGGTCGGAGCTTCAGCTCATTCTGACACATTCAACTAGCATTTATTTAGCATCTCACTCTCTTTTTTAGAAGAAACTTGGATTCTAGCAATCTCTGGGTACCTGGCACTGTGCTAGGTGTGGACTGCACCTAACCAAACAACATGGTCAGTCACTTCCTTCCATCACGCTCTTCCCACCTTTGTCCTGTCCACCTCGCTCCACCCATTCCTGGGACTGAGCTGCTTCCATTGTGTCCCACCTACTTCCCATTCTCTACCTAGCAGCCACAGGGGTCTTTTCTGGTGACTTTTGGTTGCTGGTTTCTATCTTACTTGCATTTGTGGTCAGAGAATGTGGACTATATGATTTTGATTCTCTGACACTGGTCAAGATTTGCTTTGGGGCCTGGTACAGGTCAGTTTTTGTAAATATTCCCTGTGTGCTTGGAATGGGGGCTATTCTCTTGTTGGCTGCAGAGTTCTGTATCTATGTATGTTAATTACAGATCAAGCTTCTTAATTCTGTTTGTATTTGGATGTCCTGTGGCCATGTTATTAGGTGCATACAATCTAGAATATTCTGGATAATTTTTTCTAATTATCATTATATAAGAATTCTCGTTATCTCCACTGTTCTTCCCCATGTCTATTTTATCTGATTTTATTGTGCTACCAGATTCCTTTTTTTTTTTTTTTTTTTTGAGATGGAGTTTCGCTGTTGATGCCTAGGCTGGAGGCTAGAGTGCAGTGGCGCGATCTTAGCTCACTGCAACCTCTGCTTCCCAGGTTCTAGCAATTCTCCTGCCTCAGCCTCCCAAGTAGCTGGGATTACAGGCACCCACCACCACGCCTGGCCATCTTTTTGTATTTTTTACTAGAGATGGGGTTTCACCATGTTGGCCAGACTGGTCTCGAACTCTTGACCTCAGGTGATCTACCCGCCTCAGCCTCCCAAAGTGCTGGGATTACAGGCTTGAGCCACTACGCCCAGCCCAGATTTCTTTTAATATTTTCCTAGCTTATCTGTTTCTCTCCTCATACAAGCAGACTTTGTCCTTATGTGAATATCTTAAAACCAACATAAACTAGATATTTTAATCCGACCTGATAATCTCTTTTAACTATTGGATTGGATTAATTTTCATTTATTCTATTTACTGATATATTTGCATTTATTTTTCTCACCTTATTTTGTGCTTTCTATTCTTTTTTTTCTTGAGACAGAGTCTTGCTGTGTCGCCAGGTTGTAGTGCTGTGGCAAGATCTCGGCTAACTGCAACCTCCGCCTCCTGGATTCAAGCAGTTCTCCTGCCTCAGCCTTACAAGTAGCTGTGATTACAGGCACATGCCACCACGCCCAGCTTTTTTTTTTTTTTTTTTTCTGTATTTCAGTAGAGATGGGGTTTCACCATGTTGCCCAGGCTGGTCTCAAACTCCTGAGCTCAGGCAATCCAGCCGCCTCAGCCTCCCAAAGTGTTAGGATTACAGGCATGAGCCATTGTGCCCGGCCTTCTGTTCTATTTCTATGCTTCCTTTTTTCTTCTTTCCTGCCTCAAGCCTTCTTTATTCTTCTCTTCTCGCTACCAGTTTGAAAGTTTTAAATTCTATTTTTGTTCTTTTGTAATTAAAGTTTAGAGTTAGTCAGTATCTTTACCCTTGAACAATACAAGGTCCTTATAATGCCTTAGCCTTTGTCCCATGCACCTGACATAATATATTTGTCCTGCCTAGTGCCTATGACTCAGCAAATCAGTTAACACCATCACTATTGTATATGGTCTCTGACTGTTTATCTTCACCCGCGTTCTTTACTCACTGACGCTTCTTACATCTCACTCCTTTCTAGCTTCAGTTTTCTTCCTTCTGACATACATCTGTTACTACTTCTTTGGTAAGAACTTGTAACTGGGAAACTCTGTTTTTGTCTATTGGAAAATGTATAGAACTGCAGGTCTTCTGCTGTGGTTTTTGAAAAGTTTGTCACGCCATCCAAATTTGATCATCTCACTTGCTTAATTACAGCACTCCAGTAACCCTTTGGTGTCTTGGAAGTCCAGCCAGAGGAGGGTTATTGAAGTATAGTCATGTGCTGTGTCATATTTTGGCCTGCGCTAGACCACGTGTATGACGGGGTCCCATAAGATTATCATGGTGCTGAGAAATTCTGTCGCCTAGTGATGTCCTGATGAGCCCGACCCTGTGTGGGCCTAGGCTAATATTTGTGTTGTATCTTAGTTTCTCACACCAAAGTTTAAAAAGGAAAAAAATAATAATAATTTTAAAATAGAAAGATGCCTATAGAATAAAGATATATTAAGAAAGAAAATATTTTTGTACAGCTATAGATGTTTGCGTTTTAAGCTAAATGTTACAAGAGTCAAAAAGTTTTAAAAATTTAAAAGTTTATAAAGTAAAAAAGTTAGCTGAGGTTCATTTATTACTGAAGAAAGAAATTTTAAAAAATAAATGTAGTGTAGCCTAAGTGTACAGTGTTTATAGAGTCTGCAGTAGTGGACGGTAATGTCCTAGGCCTTCACATTCACTCACCACTCACTCACCCAGAGCAACTTCCACTCCTGCAGGCCTCATTCAAGGTAAATATCCTATTTGGGTATACCATTTGGAAAATCTTTTATACAGTGTTTTTACCGTACCTTTTCTAGTTTAGCTATGTTTAGACACACAAATCTTTACTATGTGTTATAGTTGCCTGCAATATTCAGTACAGTACCATGCTGTACAGGTTTGTAGCCTAGGAACAATAGGCTATATCACATAGCCTGGGTGTGTAGTAGGCTACACTGTCTAGGTTTGCGCAAGTACACTCTATGATGGTCGCACAACAATGAAATCACCTAAGGACGCATTTCTCAGAATGTACTCCCACAGTTGAGTGACACAGGACTGTATGTTAGTAAGAGCAGTGATCATATTCACTCTTTACAAGCATCACTCTGATTGATTGTATGTGAACTAGAAGCTGGAAATGTCAAATCTGGGGACAGGAAGGCCAGGTACAGGAAGGCCGTATTTCCTGTGACCTCAGGGAGAGGTGACTATACCCTAAACCAGAGTGGTGGCTATGGGAGTGGAGATAAGTGACTGCATTTGGGAGCCATATTTAAGAAGCAAACTGGTGGGCATGTTGGCTCACACCTGTAATCCCAGCACTTTGGGCAGCCGAGGCAGGAGGATCACTTGAGCCCAGGAGTTCAAACCAGCCTGGGCAACACGGTGCGACCCTGTCTCATTTAAAAAAAAGAAAAGAAGTAAACTCTACAGGGGTTTGTGGCTGATTAGCCATGGGGCAAAGAAGGAGAATGGCACCCAGTGTTCTGGCTCCAGCAGCTGAGGAGATGGAGATGCTGGTCATTAGCTAGAAAACACAAGAAGGAATTGGTTTTGGGGTGAAAAGACAAGTTAGTTCGCTTTTGGCAAGCTGGCCCAGGACAGTGTGCTATGGAACACCAGTGTCAGAAGGGCTGAAGCATAGGCAGTCGGAGGAAGAGAAAGGCCCTCTGAGGAGAATGAGGAGGAGTGGCTAGACAGGTTTCAAACCAGGAGAAGCTGTAGTCACAAGCCCCATAAAGACAGCTCTTCATGAAAAGGGAGTGTGCTCAGCAGGGTTAGGCTGCTTAGAGACGTAAAAGAGGTAAGTGAAAATATCTATTATATTTAACAGAAATAAGTTAAAAGTGACTGGTTATATTGTTAAACATGCTTTCAGTGGTTTGGAAGTAGGCAGAAGGCAGGTTGCAGTGGATTGAAGAGTAAATAGTGTATTAAGTTGACTATTTATAGATGTTTGGCTGTATGGAGAGGAGAATGGCAAAGTTTCCAGCAGGTCACAGGGTCTGGGAAGAGTTTTCTTTTAGTTTTGCCTGGAAGAGATGGAGGGCCAAGAAAGTCGTAGACAGAGAAAGCTGCTGGAGAGAGAAGACAGTCCGTAGAGTGGGAGGTGACATGGGATCCTGAGCTCAAGTAGAGGAAAGAGCCTTGGACCAAAGGCAAGGCACCTCTTCCACCAGCTCAGGAGGAAGGATGGTGTGGATGCTGCCATATCTAGGTTTGATGCTGGCAAGTTGTGGGCACTTCCAGGTGATGGCGTCTATTCTCTCTGTGACACAGGAAGTCAGGTCATTTATGAGTAAGAGGCACCAACTCTAGGCCATCCTCTCCTTCCTTGGAGCACTGTCTTCCCTGGGTCTCTCCACCATGGAAGGTCCTCCTGGGTTTGCTCTTTTGCTCCTGCCTTTCAGCCACTCCTGTTAGCCTTTCTTGTTAGGCCTTCTCTCCTGACCATCCTTCATACATTTCATTCCCCAGGATTCTGAGACTATGGGGCAGAAGCCCATCATTCTTGGATGGACAGGGCAGAAGCCTAGTCCCTGAGAACTGGGTTACTAGTAAAAGCAAGACTTAGGGCCGGCAACTGGCAAGGCAGTCCCTGTAGAGCCAAGTGTCAGATCAGTCTGGGCCCTTCACCTGTGCCAGCATGGGTATGGGGACAAGTACGTTCCAGGGTCTCTGCTGGAACAAGCATACAGGCAGCAGAAAAGAAGGGGAAGCCTGATTAGGTAAAACAAAGCCAAGGAGATCTTCCATGGTTGCAGAGCAGGCAGCCACTATCACCAGACTGCCTTATTGGATTTCGTTTTGGCATTCAGCATGATCGTCAGCTCTTTCGTTAACTTAGCAAGGCTTTCCTAAGTGTTATGTGGAGTACAAGTCAGTTCTGTACATGATACCTCAAGTACTGAAATGAGCGCCGGACAGATGATGGCATCAGTGGGTCAGTGACCCAAAACCAGAAGTCTGGGTACAGTTCTGCTGTACTTCTGGAGGGAGTCCCAGACGCTTTTTAGCTTTCACCCTGTTGGCATAGCGTGTTTGGTCTGAAGAGGCCACAGTTAGGGAAGAGTACAGATGGCTAATCTGTCTTTGTTTCCTAGAACCAGACAGTGACCCTGAATATGGCCTTTTACAAATAACATGCATTTGAGGCCAGCCTGTGAAATTAGACAGAATAAGATCATTTTCTGTGATCCTCTTCATTTGAAATTTTAATTGGATGTTCAGAAGCATAAAATCATAGGGTTTTGCCAGAAGGGGCTTGAGCTCACTTCTGTCCCCTCATTTAGGGACTTGTCCAAGGTTACTCAGCACATTAGCTGCTGGGTGGACACTAGGCCCTAACTCCCTTGACCTTGCCTGTACTTAATGCCCTGCCTCACGATGCCTTCAGACAGTGAAGAATGTTCAACAGCCAGCCAAGTGAAAGGCCATAGGGGAGAGCTGTGAGGCCTCAAGTTCTGCTGCTTCTCAGTCCTGTTGATTTCTGCTGCACCTTGCTGCCCCTGCCCGAAAGAGGCTATGCCTAGGCAGCACACGGTACTAAAAATCACCTGATGCAGAAAGAATTCTTACCTTGTAAGAGCATTTTCCTTGTAACATGCCAGGCGCTTAGAATATGCTTTTTAGTCCTTTCACCATATAATCGAATGAAATGCACAGGCAGACTGGGTCTTGTTTTCTAATGGGCATTACACAGTTCCCTGGATTCAGCCAGGCTCTGGTGAGGAAACAGACCTGTTGACACTGTTGGGAGGAGTGCAGTGCTTCAAGTGGCCACTTGGTCCCCTTCAGCCAACTGGGTCACACTTACTCCTGTGGTCAATGGCTTCCCCTCCGTCCCTGGTTCTTTCTCGTCACCACATCCATTTGGTCACCAACTGGGTCGCACTTGCTGCTGCGGTCATATGGCTTCCCCTTGGCCCCTGGTTCACACTCGCCACCAGTGAACCTCCAGTTCTGGAATACCCCAGAGGCAGATGATGTATGTGTCTAGGTGACAGCAGCAAGAAAAGCAACTGAAAAGCTTTTGAAAAAAATTTTACATTTGCTACTTTTTAAAAGATAGCTTCTTTGAAATAATCACCATGGAAGAGTCAAAATGGTGTTGGACTTTCTTATGCGTGTTGCACAGTTATGTGGTTTTTGTTAGTGAAAAAAGAAACTCAAACTTGGGGAGGCTGAGGCAGCAGAATCCCTTGAACCTGGGAGGCAGAGGTTGCAGTGAGGCGAGATCACGCCGCTGTACTCCAGCCTGGGTGACAGAGCAAGACTCTGTCTCAGAAAATAAATAAATAAAAGAAACTCAAACTGACAAAAGATCCAAGAACAGTGCAGTAAATTCCTATATTGTCCTTCGCCTTGATTTACCAGTTGTTAACATTTTGCCACATTTGCTTTCTCCCCCATATATAAGATAGATACATACATATATACAGATATAGTTATATGTACTATATATTATAATTATTGCTGTTATTTTGCTGAACCATTTGAGAGTAGGTTGAAGACATTGTGAGCTTTCATTCCTAAACACTTCAGCCTGTATTTCCAAAGAACAAGGGCATTCTCTTATGTAATCACAAAACAGTTTTCCAATCTAGGAAATTTAACGTTGATGCAGTGCTATTAACAGTTTGAGCATTTCTAATCTGAAAATGGAAAATGCTCCAAAATCTGGAATTTTTTGGGTTCCAAAATGACACAAGTGGAAAATACCACACATAAGTACTTAATATAAATTTAGTTTCATGCACAAAATTATTAAAAACATTGTATAAAATTATCTTCAGTCTATGTATATAAGATGTATATGAAACAAATGAATTTAATGTTTAGACTTGGATCCCATCCCCAAGATATCTTGTTATATATATATGTAAATATTCCAAAATCTGAAAAAATCCTAAATCTAAACCAATTCTGTTCCCAACCAATTTCAGATAAGGGATATTCAACTTGTATGGAATATACAGCCCACATTCAAATTTTGCCATTTGTCACAATGCAAGTTGTGAGTTGCTTTTATTTTATTTTATTTATTTTTCTTTTTTGAGACAGAGTTTTGCTCTTTCGCCCAGGCTGGAGTGCAGTGGCAGGATCTCGGCTCACTGCAACCTCTGCCCCCTAAGCAATTCTTCTGTCTCAGCCTCCCAAGTAGCTGGGATTATAGGCGCCCGCCACCATGCCTGGCTAATTTTTGTATTTTTAGTAGAGATGGGGTTTCTTCACGTTGGCCAGGCTGGTCTTGAATTCTTGACCTCAGGTGATCCACCCACCTCAGCCTCCCAAAGTGCTAGGATTACAGGCGTGAGCCACTGCGCCTGAC
This sequence comes from Hylobates moloch, assembly GCF_009828535.3. Classification (NCBI taxonomy): domain Eukaryota; kingdom Metazoa; phylum Chordata; class Mammalia; order Primates; family Hylobatidae; genus Hylobates; species Hylobates moloch. The sequence goes on along the minus strand of NW_026652292.1, from coordinate 59,905,825 downwards.
AGAGTTGCTTTTAAGTATTTATTGGCAGGAAGAAATAGGGAGGTAGGTTCCCAAGGTCATACCTTGCACCAGCTTTCATTTGCTTTTTTATTTTAGGTTTCTATCTGCTGGTCCTCCACTAGAGCACCCTCAACGAATAATCCTGAGACTGCTGAGGGAGCTGGGGCTTGAGTATCCTGCAGTGTTTGCATTGTTGTGAATGTTCAAGTAACAAGTCACACAGTTGATGTATTTCCCAGTGTGGACATTTAATATAAGGATATATTTTTGTCTTTAAAAACTTAAACATTATTAGGTAGATTCTTTTATTACCATACAAAAAATCAGCCGGTCTGCATGTATTACTAGTTTTAATAATACACTTTGGCCCCTGGACTAGAGATAGCATCCTCAATTAAAACTACAAATCACACCACTGCCTTAGCACCAGGGGGCAGAGTCGGGCTTGCTGAGACACTGGAGTGGGGAGTTTTTTTAACCCAGTGTGCCATATTTGGGTTTAAATCATTTCACTCCTGATAGAAATGTGCTCACTAGTGAAGTTGGTAATAAGCTTATCCTGATTTGTGTACATAGTTAAACCCCTGACTTCTGCCATTACCCTTTTCCTGAGGTTTATATACATTTGCTCTTTTCCAAAGATAGGGAAATAGAAGCTTACTGTCAACCTCAATCAAGATGCACTGCTAAATCGTGAGGGACTCGTTTCTGTTTTCCTTTTAGCGTATTCTGCATTCACAAATAAAGTGTCTTTGTGTTACATCATGAATTTACATAAGACTGCTTTGGCCTTAGAGTATTTATAAAACATTAATGGATTAAAGAACCAGGGGATGTAGATAGGATGCTAATACCTGGTTATCATTTGGTAGGAACGGGCTCAGCAAAGTGGTTTAAATTTCCTGACCAAGCCAAACTACAGAGGTGGTTGCATTAGGACAAGGATTATAAAGAGATTATGGTCTATTTAAAATAAATCTTCAGCCTTGCTTCAGCCTCATTAGCAATTAGCAAGAAAGTGTGAAGACAGGGCTTTCTTTCTTTTCACTTGGTTCTCCATTGCATCATAAGAGGTTAGAACACAATTAGGCATTCGGTCCTTGCCACCAAAAGTCAGCTTCCTTTCATGCTTGGCAGTCTGCCAGCTTCTTTTGCCTTGCAGTACCTGCCTCTGGAGAATGTGTTTGGTACACCAGGATGTCTGATTTTAGGAAATCTCTAAGTCTAGAATGCTTTCCGATAGTGATTTTTTAAAACTCAAATCTTCCCTCTTCCATAGTATCAGAAAATAGACCTGTTAGTTAGATATAGAAAATTAATTCTGTTTTCGTTCCTGGCAAGACTGATGACTGTGGGCTTTTACATGTTGGCATCTTCCAAGAGCATGTTCGAGACATCCATACTTTGAGACAAACATGTCTATAGGATGGTGCTCAGTTCTGCAATGATTTAATGTCTTAAGAAATGAGGACACCTTTTGTGTTATTTCAGAAAGTCTAAGACTTCAGAGGCTCCATAATATCCACTCTAAATGGAAGAAATCTTTTGATGTATCTTGAGAAAATCTTGGTTGCCATTCACCCGCTACTTTTCAGAGAGGAACAGTGAAACCATCAGGGCGCTTGTTGCCTGTAATAGGCCTGAGTATCCTACGTGTTCCCTCCATCCCTCTTAGACTTGGACATCAGGATTCCCATAATCCCCATTGCCCAGTGTTTTATTTGCCACAGCAAAACTTAGTATTGATAAAACCATCAGGTCGGTCATTTAGGATTGACTTTCTGTCACATGACTGGAGAAGCAAGTTCAATGAATATTAGATTTGGCCAAACCCTGTTTCTTGTACCTTTATGTTTGTGTAACTTTATGAGAATCCAGAGGCCAAAGTAAAGAAAATGGCCTGATACTAAATAAGAGCTAAATGTGGATTTAAAGAAACACTGTCAGCCTGATTAAAACAAAGGTCCGATTACGACATTTCATTACTATAATTTAGTGGTAAACGTCCTTTGGCTCTAAGGCTTTCTCCTGAAAAGCTGTCATTTGTTTGTCAAGATACTTAAAATAATAACTCTTTGTTTTCACAGACCTTGGGTTTATTCTAAACCACTTAGAAAGATGTGTCAGAGTGCTTCAAGCCCACAGATATGAAATGCCCAATTTCTCTTGGCCCTTGCCTGTTGGACATCTCCAAAGAGACGGGCTTAGTTGCTGTTGCTACAATGCGCTTACTAATTGGCACAGCACCTGCAATCAATTAGGGAAGCTTCAATTATCCAAACCAAAGCCACCCACCCAAAGATTAATTTTCTGCTCTATTTCCTATCAAAAACATAGCATATTTGGCTCTGAGTCTAGTCCTTCGGTGGAGTGCATTTTAGACATATAAACTACATCGTTTTCTTAATTGTACTTGTTCTTCAATTCAGCAGCTTTCCCCTCGTGATATCATGCCCACCAGTTCTTTCAAAATTGTTCTTTTTTTGTTGCTGTTTTCTTGTCTTTCCAAAATGCTGAGATCACAGAGAGGAGATGTTAGTTGGGGAGCTTTTCTTTTGAAGTATAGATTTCTTTATTCTTTTGAAAATACCCAATCTCTTTTGCATTATAGGATCTAACTTCCACAACCTAAAAGCTTTGCATAATAGCGTATCTGAATTTAACAGCACTCATAAATACTGTTTTCTAATTGTCCCATGTCATTGGCCCATGTAAATACAAAGATTTCTCTCTCCCGGCCCCCCTTCTAAAGAATGATTTTTCTCTTGTGTTTCTCAGAGAAGGAACAAGCTATAAATCGGGCTGGAATTGTTCAAGAGGATGTGCAGCCACCAGGTAAACTGAAAAAAAAAAAATCAAAACCAAATCTTATTTGTACTACTGTGTTGTGTGGTTTGTGTGTGTTTGCCTTGGCGTGGAGAGTGGGAAAATGCCTTTTAGCTTAGAGACAAGATTGTGATTTTGCTAGTTATTTCTCAACAGTTGCCATTTATAGATGCCACCCAAGGCGTCATTCTAATATTTCACTCCAGAATACTTTTTGCACGTTTGCCAGGTTCCTCTTTTCCATTTTATAAGTGGGCATAAAAATGTTAACAAGTGTGTGGTTCGATATGAGATGTGAATAGCTGTTTGGCAGACTTATTTACCAAGCACCTATTTAAACACTCCCCTCATGGGAAAATAGTGTTTACTTGTCAGCTATTTGAATTGATGTGGGGTTCTGCTTTGCACAAGGGCTAAAAAGCTCCCTTTATGGCTGAATGGTTAGTTCCTTCAAGGGGATCCAAGTTAGCCAGGAATGAGAAGTTTCTCATTTATTAACCAAAGCTCTTATAATCTGTAGCAACATTCTTTTTTATTTATTTATTTTTTAACTAGGCCAGATGTCGGTGTTCCTGTTATGGGGTACAATTCCTGAGCCATTTAAAAGTCCCTTATGGCAGCCATGGCTTCCTGGCCATTTAATGCCAAGGTTCCGGCAGCCTGCTCGCACCATCTCAAACTACACTGTAAATTGCACAGCTCAATTCTGATGTCATTTTGTTTGTTTGGGGAGGAGGAAAGTGGAAGGACATTTAAAAATGAATCCTGTTTTTGTTCCTGTTTCTTTCCATAGGGTTAAAAGTGTGGTCTGATCCATTTGGCAGGAAATGAGAGGGCTGTCACCAGCTCTGATTAAAAAAGGAGATTTCTTCATGCTTTCGATTCTGCATGGGGTATAGTCAGTCACCAGAGAATGACGGCTGGAGAAGAAAACTCTGTAATACCATAAATAAGAGTGCTTGTAATAAAAGACTGTGCACAAGGATTAGTATTTCCCTTCTTAAATATCAAAAGAACACTGGAACAAATTATACCATTAGGAAGGTTTTCATGATTCAGTTGATTTTCCAAAAATGAAGCTATCTCACCCAGCTGGGTTTGGAGCAATCTGCTTATTATTCTGTCGTTACCACTTACTCAAGCAAGCTGTGATATGAATACAAGCAACCAGTAGGCTCGGGAAGGTCCGGGTCTATTTTGCCATCTTCCAGATAAGAGATTTCGGTAAAAAACTGCCATGCTGAGCTGCCTTATAGAGCTCTTTGAAAATGTTCAAGTTGATAAAGCTCTTTGAGGACAAGATACTTCGTGCATTGCACCATGTTGGAAAATAAATATGAAGCAAGTCAAACTAGATGCATACACTTGTGTAGAAATCAATAATCAATTAATAGAAGTGAAAAATAGACATTAAAATGATTTATTTCTATCTTGCAGTGGTGTATTTTTGTAAATCGTCTTTTGTAAAGCAATTAAATTATAGTGCTGAGAAGTACAATTTGACTAGATTATATTTGACTAGATATCTGTGTGCGATTCATCTGTTTGTACTCAGGTAAACGTTTTAGAGGTAAATAACAAATTTGTTGAGACAAATACTGAATGGTGATTCTCTACCAGGTACCTCACTAGGTGCTGCAAACATGAAAGTGAGAAGGTGAGTTGAGTATCCCTTATCCAGAAAAGCTTGGGAACAGAAGTGTTTTGGACTTGAGATTTTTTTGGATTTTGGAATATTTGCATATAAATGATGAGACATTTTGAGGATGGGACCCAAGTCTAAGCATGAAATTTATTTATGTTTCATATACTTTATACACATAGCCTGAAGGCAATTTGATACAATATTTTAAAATAATTTTGTGCATGAAACAAACTTTTGACTAAAACCATCACATGAGATCAGGTGTGGAATTTTCCACTTGTGTCATGTTGGTGCTCAAAAAGTTTCAGATTTTGGAGCATTTCAGATTCCAGATTAGGAATGCTCAACCTGTCTTCTTTCCCTTCCTCCCTCCCTCCCTCTTTCCTTCCTTCCCTCCCTCCCTTTCCTTCCTTCCCTCCCTCCCTTTCCCTCCCTCCCTTTCCTTCCTTCCCTCCCTCCCTTTCCTTCCTTCCTTCTTCTTTTGCTCTGTCTAACCTCTTATTAGATGATATGCTTCTGAAGTGGCACACTTTTTTCATTTTTATATCAGAGTGTCTTGCATATTATTGTAGGCTGTCTATGAGCTGCCTGATGACATAATTTTATTATTGTGAACCTGGAGTTTTCTTAACAGACAGCTGGCCCAATTATGTAATTACTGTCAAGAAGACTTAAGATTGATAGTTCTAAAACCGAAGTCAACATTTTTGGTAGGCATTGCCTAACATTTAATTGACTTACAGTTCACAATCCAGTAAAAGAAGTTGACTCATTAGGGGTACATTTGACCACTTCTTTTTTTTTTTGGAAAGGGCGCCAGGAAGTTATATAACTTAAAGTCAAGCATTCTTTGGAAGCGTGATTGAGATTTCTTTATGACCGAAGCGAGCATGTGGTACCATCTGCTTTGGAAGATGTCCAGGCTAAAATGACTGTGTCTGAGTTCTGTAGAGAAGAACTATGGGGACTCGATTGACTGTCTTGGATGGAACAGACCCAGATTTATCTCCTGAGTGGAGTCTTTGTCCCGGGCCTGTTCCTGCCCTCAGCCCACCTCTTTACAGAGATAAAGGGGCTGTCTGTCCTGCTCAGGTGCCTTGACGTTTATAAAAGGATCACTCTTCATGTTGCCAGAGATGTTAACTTCAGACTCTGCTGTCCACACGTGACAGAGGCCAAGCTGTAAGAGATGCTATTTATGAGGACTGACACAGGGCCTTACGATTTATCCATGAGTTTCCCAGGTGTGCCCCCAAGATGATGACAGAGCACTTGAAAGAGGGGGTCCTTAGTCAAATCCATTTAAGAAACAGAGTTAAAGTTGATTATGTTTATTTGCTTCTAATTTTTCTGATTTCCAAGAAAGGCATAACATTTCCCAAATGCACTTATTTGATCACAGGACAGTTTTTATAGATTATCTCTTGGGAGTTGGGAACAAGCAGCAACTTTTGGGGAAAATCTTCCTTTATGTCAGAGATTCTTAAACGTTTTAATCTCAGGACACCTTTACACTCTTAAAAATCATAAAGTCCAAAATGATTCTGTTTATGTGGGTTACATCTCTAGATACTTACTGTATTAGAAATTAAAACAAATTTGAACAATGTTTATTAAGTCATTTCAAAATATTAATAACAAACATATAGGTTAATATGACATTTTTGTGTGCAAAAATTTATTTTCCAAGACAAAAAATAACTTGCAAATCTCCTTAATGTCTGGCTTAACAGGAAATAGCTGGATTCTCACATCTGCTTCTGTATTCGATCTGTTGCTCTATCATACATCACATGGCCTCTGGAAAACTCCTCTGTACACATCCATAAAAGGATGAGTGTAAAAAGGGCAAAAAAGCTTTAATCATTTTCTAAAAATAGTTTTCACCATACAGACCCCCTGGAAAGGTTTCAGAGACCCCTAGTGGTCCAGGGGTCCACTTTGAACCCACTTTTTTTCCCTCTTTAGTCACGACTTTTGAGAATTGTGTATCTGGATTGTGTTGATTCCTTTAAGGAGTTAGTTGTAATGAACTGTGCTTGAGCATGTCCGTATTCAGGGCGGTTAGAAGGGGAGGGGAGAAATTTGCTGCTGTCACTGCAGTGAAGTCGGGATCTTCATTTTTCAATGTCAAATAACATCCCCTTTAGGAATACTTGAATTTACATTTTTTAAATCTCAGAACCAGAAATAGCAACATTGCTGAACAGTTGGTACTTTTATCTTTGAACATTTAATTGTGTGCCTTGGTTCCCTCTTTGTACTGGCTGTCAGGAAGCTCAACCGCATTTGTAGATTAGCTTTTATTTTTTATTTCTTTATATTTATTGAGACAGGGTCTTACTCTGTCACCAAGGCTAGAGTACAGTGGCTCAATCGTGGCTCACTGAAGCCTAGAATTCCCGGACCCAAGTGATCCTCCCACCTCACTCTCCCAAGGAGCTGGGACTACAGGCTTGCACCACCACACATGGGTAATTTTTTTTTTTTTAATTTTTCACAGAGACAGGGTTTCACCATGTTGACCAGGCTGACCTCAAACTTGGGTTCAAACCATCTGCCTGTTTTGGCCTCCCAAAGTACTGGGATGACAGGTGTGAGCCACTGCACCTGACCTGTAGACCAGCTTTTTAAAAAGTGTTGAAGACCTTGTGGAATGTATCTTGGCCATTACTTTTTGTTCACTTCATCCCCCACACCCCACCTCCCGCTCTTATTTTCCTTCCTGCTTTTCACTTCAGTTTTCTATCTTACATTGCATGTTAGACCCCTTATTTTAAAATGAGGCAGGGCATAAATAATAGGTATTCACTAAATCACACTCTGGTATCAACTAACACTGGACATAGGCAAACCCCATGTTCCTGCAGTCCTGCTTCTGGCTACGCAGCAAGAGTGCACCCACAAGTTTACCAACACACATGTTCTAGAATGTTCATGGCAGCACTGGAAACTACCCAAATGCCCATCAGCAATACAATGTATGAAGAAACTGATATATTCACAGGATGGAGTAGGATACAACAGTGAGAATGAACAATAAAATCTCACCAGCAATACTGAATAAACTAAGCCAGTTGCAAGAGTACATACTTTTAGGTTCTAGTTAGATGAAGAATAAAAACAGGCAAAATTAAACCCTCCAGGTAGAGGTCAGGATAGTGGCTTTTCTGTTTTTTTTTTGTTGTTGTTGTTGTTGTTGTTGTTGTTTTTTGAGACAGAGTCTTGCTCTGTCACCCAGGCTGGAGTGCAGTGGCGCAATCTCAGCTCACTGCAACCTCTGCCTCCCAGGTTCAAGTGATTCTTCTGCCTCAGCCTCCTGAGTAGCTGGGACTACAGGCACTCACCACCACACCCGGCTAATTTTTTGTATTTTTAGTAGAGATGGGGTTTCACCATATTGGCCAGGCTGGTCTCAAACCCCTGACCTTCTGATCCACCTGCCTTGGCCTCCCAAAGTGCTGGGATTACAGGCATGAGTCACCACGCCTGGCAGGATAGTGACTCTTCTTAGGGAGGGATAGAGGTAGGGAATGGGAAGGGGCACAAGCAGGGGTTCAGGGTGCTGTTGGGTTCAATTTTTTTACCTAGGTGCAGGTTACATGGGTGTGTTGAGTTTCTGAATATTCATTGAGCTGTACAAATATGTTTACTTTTCTAAATGTATGTTACACTTCAATAAAAAAAGTTGTTTTTTTGTTTTTGTATTTAGGGAGACCGAGGTGGGCAGACGGCTTGAGCTCAGGAGTTCGAGAGCAGCCTAGGCAAATGGCAAAACCCCATCTCTATGAAAAATGCAAAAAAAAAATTAGCCAAGGTTGGTGGCGTGGGCCTCTTGTCCCACCTACTTGGGAGGCCGAGGTGGGAGGATTGCTTGAGCCTGGGAGACGGAGGTTGCAGTGAGCTGAGATCATGCTACTACACTCCAGTCTGAGCAACAGAGCAAGACCCTGTCTCAAAAAGAAAAAAAAAGAAGAAGAAAAAGAAAAAAAGTCCAGAGATACGTTTTAGAAGAAAAAGGTTGCATCTAGTTGTAAAATCAGGGAACTTTCCGGAGAACTATGTTGTTCAGTGGCAGGAGGGATGGTAAGATCCTGTAGAGTTTTGGGGAAAATTAGGAATACTGTATGTAAGGTGCCTATTATAATATCTGGAACATGGCAGGGGCCAGTTAAATGACAGCTGATCATAGATGGAGTAGCTGACACGAACAGAGCCATGGGAAATGAGAGACATCCAGTGGGCGACAAAGGTGCAGAGTTTGAGAGCTGCTTTGGTTTGGATGCAGGTGTGGATGGGGAAATCACGATACCATGGGCTTTTCCTGTCTTGTGCACCACTGTATCCTGCCACCTGGTGCGGGCTTGGTGTAGAGTGGGCACTTGGTCAGTATTTGGAGGGATGGAATGATTAAATGATCAACTGAAAGAATGAGTGAATGGAGGAAGGGAATGTAGTTTAGGACCACGTGGCGAACTCCCTTAAATGTCAAGCTGATAATCCTTACTTAACTTAGGAGATAGGAAGCATTTTAAGTCGACAGTCTTCTGAAAACTTTAAAACAAAGCCAGCGTGCTTTCCTCAGAGTAGTTCTAATGATAGTGGTAGCCGGAGCAGTTCAAGGCTATTTGTTAACTGTCCACAAAGAGCTAAATACAGAAATGAAGAACAAGCATTCAGAAACTTTTGAATCTGATAGAGCAAAACTCAGGCTTGCGTTTTGTGTTTTTTGTGTTGTCAAATTTCTAATAACATTACTTTTTAGTATATTTTACAACAGTCACCATGGATTGGTAGCTAGAAACAAAAAACTCTGCTCGGACCCAGGTAGCTTGAGAAGCAGTAACCCCAAGGATGGATCCCAGACGGTGTTTCCAGGTCCACGCCAGTCCGAGGCTCACAAGTCCTGTGTGCTCAGCCGACTGAGAGTTCCCTGCCTCCCAGAGGCTCCTGTGTTCTGAAGCATCAGCAGATGAAAACCCCTTGTTTCTTAGCCCTGGGTGGGACTTCATGGACACGCGGTTTCAGTCTTCCGGGCTTCACTCACACCTGCTGCGTGCAGTGAGGTCTTCTGCCATTCATTCTACCTGTTGATAACAAAGCGTACAACTCATTGCGTCCCCTGTGCATGCGAAGACAAGCGGAGCACCCAGGAGGCTGCAGTGCTGATCCATGGACGGTGCCTGGCGGTGGCATTCACTCTCCAGGGAGCTCTCCTCCCTGGAGCCGGGATCTCAGCCAAGAAATGGCAGCCAGGTCATTCCTGGGATTGCCAGCTGATGGTAGCAGTTGGGTGACCCTCACTCTTAAACGCTTCGGCTCTGCTTAGTGGTCTTCCTCCAGCTGTGATCACCTGAGAACGCTGAGAAGAAACAAGGAGTCACTGCTCCCCAGGAGACCTGAGGAAGCTGAATACAGAGACTCCAAAGTCTTCTCCTCTCCCTAGGAGTCTCTGTCACCACACGTGACTACAATAAGATACCAAACAATGAGGTGAATTTTCCAGACTCTTGGTTGCAAGTGACAGAAAACGCAACCCCAAATGGTGCAAAAAAGCGCATTTACTCATATGATTAAAAACTCCAGAGTCACGATCATTTTTTATTGTCACAATCAAACATGAAATGAAAAAAGTAATTATATCCTTGTCAGTGGTCTTAAAATGTCCACATTTTTTCACTTCTGAGACTGTTTCATAAATTGATAATCTTATTTTTTTTTTTAAAAAAAATTTGTATACAAAGATGTTCATCACAGAATACTAACAACAATTTGGAAACAATTTAAGTCTAGAACTATGGTAAATGTGTTTGATGATCTATGAGAGAGTCATTTAAAATTATGTTTAAATTTTACTTGTATATATTTTCTTTTAAAATATTTCTAAATAAGTATGTATTATTTATAATGATGTGCATATATCCTAACTACTCCTAAAAGTATGTTTACATGTACGTGTGTGTGTTGTACAGTGTTAGGGATCTCAAAACATTACCAAATACTTGTTCATTCATTAACTTGTCTACTTCTTAAACATTTACTGTGTTTAATCAATCTCAAAATTGATTGATGAAAATCAACCTACAAAAAGGGCTGGGCATGGTGGCTCACACCTGTAATCCCAGCACTTTGGGAGGCCGAGGCAGGCAGATCACTTGAGGTCAGGAGTTCAAGACCAGACTGACCAACATGATGAAACTCCATCTCTACTAAAAATACCAAAAAAAATTAGCTGGGCATGGTGGTGGGTGCCTGCAATCCCAGCTACTTGGGAGGCGGAGGCAGGAGAATTGCTTGAACCTGGGAGGCGGAGGTTGCAGTGAGCCAAGATCATGCCATTGCACTCCAGCCTGGGCAATAGAGTGAAACTCTGTCAAAAAAGGAAGGAAGGAGGGAGGGAGGGAGGGAAGGAAGGAAGGAAGGAAGGAAGGAAGGAAGGAAGGAAGGAAGGAAGGAGGGAAAATCAACCTTAAAAAAATCAGTAAAACTAATTATACCCAGAGCCTTCAAGAAAGAGTCATGCTGGGTATCCTAGTTAGTCACAGGCTTGACCTGTCCTGGTAGACATTTTTCAGCTCTCTGTGCCCAACATCTTTTTCCCTCTCTCATGGACAAATCTACTTCTGTCCTCCACTCCCACTTTTGCTCATCCCTGGCCCATTCTATCTCCCTGCTTGGGTGGAGCTGACTTCACCCCATGCTCCAGGAGGAAGCATGTGGTCCAAGTTTGGCCAGTCAGAATACTGTACAGACTCCTGCCCACATGGATTGGATCCAGGATGAGCATGTGACCCAAACCAAGCTAATCAGGTCTAGCTAGAGTTAATGTTGCCCACTGGCTTTGTGGTCAGACTGGAGGGGCTCTTGTTCACCAAATTTTGGAGCTGTTGGCAGCTATCTTGCCACCATGAGGGCACAGCTAGTTTGAGACTAACGTCAAAGTAGAAGGGAGATAGAAGCTGGGTCCTGATGTTATTCAGACCTCCTGAATTCACTTGTGTCTGAAGCAAAGATATCTCTGAATTTAAAAACAAAGTCAATAAAGTCCCTTTTTGTACCAATTTGGATTTTTTGTCACTTGCAATCAAAAAATTATTGACAAGTGTCTTAGTTCATGTCGTGCTGCTATAACAGAATGCCTGAGACTGGGTAATTTATAATGAACAGAAATTAATTTGGCTCACAGTTCTGGAGGCTGGGAAGTCCAAGACTGAGGGGCCAGCATCTGGTGAAAGCCCCGTGCTGTATCATTCCATGGTGAAGGCAAAAGGGCAAGAGAATTTGGGTGGGGGACAGGGAAGGGGGCCAAACTCATCATTTTATGAGGAACCCACTCCCAAGATAACTAGCCCCTCCCATGATAATGACATTAATCCATTCATGAGGGCTCTGCCTAATCACCTCTTAAAAGGTCCCACCTCTCAACACTGTTGCACTGGGGATTGAGTTTCTAACACATGAACCCTAGGAGGCACATTCAATACACAGCAACAAGGCATCTCCATTTTATGTTTTATTTTAACTATTTTTCTGAAATGTAATCCATATGGCATATCTACCTTAAATAAAAGATGTTAAATATAATTTAGTATTATCTTTATGACTTGGGCTTATTGTTATTGTACAGTTGTGCCTAAGGGCTGTTGAGGTGGGTCAGACAGTTACCCCTTCATTCTGTGCTGGGGTACATTTCTGTGCTTGTGAGATTTCTGGCTTTTCTGGTTTTCTTATCTCTGCCCTGTCTCACAGCTGTAGGGAGCAGATTCTGACTTCCTCTGATTTGCTCTTTCTAGTCTGCAGTGAGATTGGAAAGCAGTTAGCCAAAATGCTGGAATCTGGCATCAAATGAAAGCAAATGCTTTTAATGTGGGTTTAGAGGCTCTGGTATGGATAAATTGCAATGTTTTTGTGACATTTTGGCTGCCTTGAGGTTTTTTGGTATTTGCTTTCTGTTTCTGCATTGTTCTGGATAGATGAGGTTTCCTGATGTTTCTGTTGGTTGAGTTTTTTTTATTTTTTTTTTACCGTAACAAGATTTTCACCACTAATGGATTGTGCAGTGTGAACAAAACAGCTAGGGTTGAAATGTTTTATAACTTAGCAAAGTTATTCAGTTTTCTTCAAAGAAGGAAGAGTAACCCACAGCAGTTCTCTGAACATCAGGCTAATCTTTCACTTGTTTTTCTACTTTCCTAAAACATCCCCTTTATTTTTCAACCTCTAATATAGCATACACTGTCTTGCAAGGGGAGAAAAAGCATAGTTGTATCAGAGGAAGCAGTCTGCTTAAGGCAGATGTGGAATCAATTTGGGCAAATGCGAGTTGCCAGCGTCTGTATTTTTCTGCTAGTATCTGTGCCCTGGAAAACATTGGAGCCACTTAAGCCTTATAAACGCGATGCTGGTAAACATGTATAAGGGGCACACAGCTTGCCACCTTTGCTGGGTTGAGTGAAAACCCAAAGGGGCACACTCCCTCTGAGCAGTCCTAATGAAGACAACTGTGTTTAGAAAAAAATAATAACCAACGTCTGGTTTTGAAATTACTAGCAAAATGGCAGCTCTGGTGATTCATCTTGTGAAATAAGCAAAATCTGCTTTCTAAGATGGCTATTTTTTTATTTTTATTTTTCCTCTCCCTTGATATGAACTCACATTACAGACATAAAATGCCTGAGCACAAAAGCATTCTTTGGCTTTTATAACCAAGAGAGCAGCACTGGTTTTCAATGGTCTTTGCCCTTTGAAAGTTAGATCCGTGGGTTGTGGAACAAGTTAGGTAGTGGACTGAGAATCCCCAAAGGGTTGCTTCTGTTTCTTCAATGACTAAATGTGCGATTCCTTGTTCAGTTTCAGCTCCCCATTAACTCTGCACCAGCTCTTGCCAGACACAGTGGTTTTCAGGGACAATGTGAGTAATTGCAGGGAGTGAGTGTCAGAGGCCTTGCTACAGCTGGTCCCCAAGGCCCTGGCCTCCTGGATGTGTTTTCAGTAAAGGAACAGGAAAACAAATAAGAGCAGTTGCTTCTCTAGTCTCTAGAATCACCTAACACAATCACACAAATTGTGATTAGGTATTAGGGTAGGTATTAGGGGCTGAATTGTGTCCCCACAAAATCCCTATGAATGTGACTGTATTTGGAGATAGGGTCTTTAGAGGGGTAATTAAGAAAAGAAAAAAAAAAAAAAACAAGGTCATTAGGGTGGGCCCAAATCCAATGACTGGTGTCCTTATATGAAAAGAAAATTAGGACACAAACACAGAGGGATGACTGCTGTGTGAAGACATAGAGAGAAGACAGTCATCTACAAGCCAAGGAGAAAGACCTGAGAAGAAACCAACCCTGCCAATACCTTGATTTTAGACTTCCAGCCTCCAGAATTGTGAGAAAGTAAATTTCCATTGTTGAAGCCACCCCAGTGGTGGTTCTTTGTCATGGCAGCCCTAGCAAAGGAGTACAGTAGGTGCACGGCAATGTCTGTTGGTAACACAATCACAACACAAGGTAGCCATGCCATTTCATGGGAAATGAACAGTATACACTTATAAAAAGCCAAAGGGGGAAGTGATCCCTCAAAGCTGGTAAGATCAGAGGAAGCCTTTTGTGGAGGAAAAATTTAAAATTGGTCTGGAGGCCAGGCACAGTGGTTCATGCCAGTAATCCCAGATGGGAAGATTGCTTGAGCCCAGGAATTGAAGACCAGCCTGGGCAACATGGCGAGACCCTCTCTCTACAAAAAATAAAAAGAACTAGCAGGTGTAGTGGAGGATGCCCTTAGTCCCAGCTACTTAGGAGGCTGAGGTGGGAGGGTTACTTGAGCTTGGGAGGTCGAGGCCGCAGTGAGCCATGGTCATGCCGCTGCACTCCAGCCTGAGTGACAGAGTGAGACTCTGTCTTAAAAAATAAAAGGCCTGGAAATAATTGTAATGTTTAGCTAGGTGAAGAGAAAAGCGTGTCCTACAAGGTTTGAAGATGGACAGAGGGATGGAGAGGTGCAGGAAGGCACTAATGGTATTCTGAGGGCCATGCGTAGATACGCTGGGCTGACGTTTCCTCCAAAGGTTTGTCTCTGCCCACCTTCCCACAAGGTTAAACCTGAGGAAGATGTTCAGCCTCTAGCTAATGCATCGTCCTATGAGACAAAGAGATTTTATTTTAGAGAAACATTCACAGAAGGTGATAGAACAATTGTTAAAAGTAAGTAATCCCAGCACTTTGGGAGGCCAAGGCAGGAGGATCACTTGATATCAGGAGTTCCAGACCAGCCTGGCCAACATGGCGAAACCCCATCTCTACTAAAAATACAAAAATTAGCCAAGCGTGGTGGCAGGTGCCTGTAATCCCAGCTGCTTGGGTGGCTGAGGCAGGAGAATCACCTGAACCCAGGAGGCGGAGGTTGCAGTGAGCCGGGATTGTGCCACTGCACTCCAGCCTGGGTGACAGAGCAAGACTCCATCTCAAAAAGAAAAAAAAATAAGAAAGAAAGGTAAGAACTCTGAAATTAAGACCACCCAAGCACAGATCCTGGCTCTGCTTACCAACTCTATGACGTCGGAAGAACTCCTTAATCTCTTTCTAATTCAATTTTCTAATCTCTAAAATGAGGAAGCCCCTTTCCTCCCCTTCCTTCCTTTACTCAAAAGAAAATAAAATGAGGATAATGCCTCCCCACTCCACACCCCTCTTTGAAGAGTCCATGAGCAATAGGGGAGGAGCACCCAGTGACCGGTACACGGGTGAGAGGGACGCTGGCTACACCCAGTCCCAGCAAGTGGTGACTCCCTCCCACCTTCAGCTCAGGCTAAAATCCTCACATCATCTTTTTTCCACTTTTCCTCACACCTAAGGGCCAATCTGGCAGGAATCCAGGGGTCTCTACCATCCAAATCCACACACTGAAGCCTCATCACCTCCACCGTTATCCTCGCCACCTAAGCCCCTGGCTGCTCTCGCCTGGATTTCGACGACAACCTCCTGACAGAACTGTGCTTCTACTTTGTCTGTCCCTGTAATCGACAGAATTCTGTGATGGCCCTGTGCCTTGGCCTCCCTGAGTGTAGGGAGAACTTTTAAATCCCATGGATGTTCCATCCGTGATTAAGTACTAATCGGCTGACTTTGAGGAGTATCCTGGTTGGTCTCTACCTAGTCAGGTGAGCCCTTCAAAGGGACTCTGTCCTTTCTGAAGGAAGAGATTTGAGCTATAAGAAGAATTCCGTTAGCCTTGTTAACTATCCATGGAGGGGACCACATGGCAACGACCTGAAAGTGGCCTCTAGGATCTTAGAACCATCCTCAGACAGCAGCTGGCAAGAAAATGGGATCTCAGTCCTACAGCCACAAGGGATTGGATTCTGCCAATAGCCAGTGAGCTTGGGAGAGGATCTTGAGCCTTAATTTCAGTCTGGAGAGACCTTGAGCAAGGACCCAGCTAACCCATGGCTGGACTACTGACACAGGAAACTGAGACAATGAATTTATTATATTGTATGCTGCTAACCCTGTGGTAATTTGTTATGCAGTGTGCATTACTCACACACCCCACTTCAGCCCATTCTGTGCACAGTAGTAAGAGAGGTCCTGTTAGAACACAAGGCAGATCCTGTCTCTTTTCCCCCCAGAAGGCTTCAATGTCTTCCATTACCCTTGCAAGAAAAGCCAAAGGCTCAGAACATCTTCCATGATCTGAGCTCTACCACCTCTGACTTCAGATCCTATTACTGTCTCTTGTTCTACCTGCTCAGGATGCAATGTCCTCTGGAATACTCCAGAAATTCATCCAGCATGCACGTTTCTCCTCAAGGAGTTCGTTCTCTGCATCTGGAGTTCTCTTCTGCCAGATTTCCCCACGGCTTATTCCATTACCTCCTTCAAATCTGTTCTCCAAGAGGCTCCTTAATCACCATGTTTAAATTGGTATTTAAATTTAAATCACCATAGTTAAATGCCCTCAACCTGGAAACTGCCACTCCTGATTCCCTCAACCTCTTATAGTACTGTATAGTTTACATATTTAATGTGAACATTGTTCTGTAACACTGTATAATTCACTTATTTATTGTGTATATTACTGTTTCTTTCTTCACCTGTTAGAATATACATTCCACAAGTTCAGGAATCCATGTCTCTTCTGTTCATTGATGTATCCAAGACATCAGAACAGAGCTTGGTAATCAACACTTGTTGAATGAATGGATAAATACTCATCATGAATTTTAACAGTGAGATGCTTTCTGTTTAGACTCTCTGGAAAATGTTGTTGATGTCCCACCCACACCCCCTCCACCTACCCTGGAGGTCATCTAGGGGTAGGTAGAGGGGATGTGAGTGGGACGTCACCCACCAAGAAGATGCATCCTGGGTCTCTCACCAAGTACTCATGGGACAGGTCAGAATTGCTGGGGAGTTAACCCCAAATGACAACCTTCAACCAGCTGGGATGGAATTTGATGGAGAAACACCCCAACTTCCTTGCCCCTTGTGGGACTGAGCCCCAGTTGTGCACAGCGGCAGTCCACTGACTTAACTTTCTTCTCTTTCCTGTCCCTCCTCCACCTTTCTGCATCACCTCCCAAATAAACAACATGGACCTCCAGCCACGTTTCAGGCTCTGCCTTCAGCCCAAAGGCATCCAGACCAAGCTAGTCCCCTGGTTTGAAGTATTAGGATTGCAAGCCACATTCCTAGAACTAGGCTTTAAGATTGACTAGTAGGTGAAACCTCAAATATTTGCCCTGAGGAAGCTTGCAGGGTTCACTCACTTAAGAATTTTAGAACCAGAGGGACTATAGAACTGTCTTCGCCCAGTAGATCTCAAGACTTCTTGGGGTGGGGTGGGTTGTGGATGGTGTTCCTTCAAGGTAGTAGGGAAATCTATAAACTGTTCTCAATATTCTGAAATGCTGAGGGAAATCATCCATTTGCCTATGACAAAACCGTGTGGGCTAAATGTTAACATTCACTGTTGGGGGTTGGAGGCATATCACCTTCTTGTAGTATATTATTCTGATCAAAAGCTATTACAGTGGTGGATGTGTGATTAATTTTTACGAAGAAGCAAGACAATGTATTAATTAATCAAAGGCACTGGTGTTTGAAGGAATCTATAAGCAGAAACTTCCTGTGTAAGCACGTTTAGAAACCGCTAAACTAATCCAATCCCCTCATTCTACACAGGAGGCATCAGAGGCTGGGAAAGGCCAAGGGGCTGGGAGTAAAGGATGAGGCTAGAACTTGGACCTCAAGACTCTCGGTTTCATGTTCTCACTTTACACTGGAATGGAATGACATACTTTGGGGAATATGGGATTGTTGTTTCATCTGGAGAATATTTTGATAAAGCCAAATTTTTCCTTAAAAAGCACAGTGAATAGGATTTTATCCATTAGAAGATAAATTAGCTGCAATGAAAAAATGCTGAGTATTTACAACACCAAAAGAGCTTCTCTGTGGGAAACAGCTGCGTGGTATATGAAGAATAGTATGAAAGACATATTCACTCATTCTGGAAGCAGTGTGATGTAATTACACGCCAAGCATGGGACCTGGCATGTAGTAGATTCTTAGTGCCTAATTCTTCCATTGTGGACCAATCACATGTCCCCTTCTGGACCTCTTTTTCCTAATGTATAAAGAGTGAGGGAGGGGAGGTCTTGATCTACTGGGAAGACCCCATATCAAGTCTCAACTTTGCCATGGGATCTTGGGTAAGTACCTCCATCACCCTGAGCCTTGGTTTCCACATCTGTAAATACAGGATCGATTATAAGCTCTCTATAATCCCTTTTAGCTAACAATTCCAAGTCTCATGGCCTAGATGTTCCCACATATCCCTTCCAGCTCTCACAACTTCTGATTTTATTGCATTTGGAATTGATTTGTTTTTGAGATTGATTTTTTTTTAACCTAAGTAAAAATAAAATGACATCTTCCTTTCAGTCTAGCTAATCCTAAGCAAGTAGCTCAGAGAAGAGCAAAGAAGCGTCAACTAGACAAATAGAAGTGAGGGCAGCCTCAGCAGGGTATGTTCTAAAACCTGTTACCTTTCAGCCAAAGGTGATCCCTGGGCAATTACTCTCATCCGTATGACAGCAGATAGGAAAGAAAGATCAGGGCCTTGCTGTGACAAATCCAGGAAAGCCTATGAGCAAGAGGGATGTTCAAACATGGACTCCTTCAAAGCCTAGTTCTTAGCTTCCCTTTTGGAGGGATAAGATTGTTTCAGGGGGTGTGCTGTTCTGACCATGGTCTTTCCAGAACTCTGAGCAGGACCTCATGTCACCACAGCCACCTGGTCTCTCTCCTGATGGGTGTTCCAGGGGCATAAGCTTTTGAAAGAATGTCACCTACAGGAAACCCTGCATTAAATCAAGATTTAATTCTTGATCTGTTTTGCAACACATGTGTGCATATATACATACATGTGTGTGTATATATATGTGTATATATATATGTATGAGGATATGCTGATAAAACAATGCAATTGATTTCTGTTTTAAGCAGAACTTTTAGAAGTTATACATCCACAGGATCAGGCACCCCAGCCAGGCAGGTACATATACTGGCAAGGCCACCCCAGTGAGATAATTTTTAGAATTCCTCTCTCAAACTTGCTTTCGGAATTGAAGGCACAGTTTTTGGACTTCCCTCAGTGACAGAGAATCAAGGTTTTTTAGGGGTGAATTTGAGTTTTGAAAGTAGCTTCAAGTCATTTAGAGCAAAGATTTGTGTATAAGGTGGGTTCTCTGGCTGTTTAAAAACAGGCAGAAGAATTCTGCCTGATATATGGGGACGGAATGAGAAAATTAGAAAATCACCATTTTGCAACTCCTAAAGAAATAATTCATCCAGACAGTGATCATCAATGAACACGTTAGATGAAAGGTTAATGAGGAACTTGACCTCAGAGGGATCAAGCTGTCACTACCTGAAACAATGATCGATCTTAGCATCATTGAAAATAGGACATTGTATGTCTCCTGCTGCAATGCAATATGTAGCACAAAGTCCCACCCGGAGGTGTTTCTACCAAAAATGCCAATTGTGCTCCTAGAGCTGGCTTCCATTCACAGGGAATATGGAGGAATGGGGGAGCAGTAAAATGACTTAAATGCCACATCAAAGAGGTAAAGACACAAATCCAGAGTGTGGGAAATTTTCCAGGACAACAGACCCAATTTCTCTAAGCCAGTGGTGTGAAATAAAGATGGCATTGGGGCTATTCAAGATTAAAAGAATGAAGAGTCATAACTACCAAATGGAACATACAGGTCTTTTTTTTTTTTTTTAACAAACCAGCTGTAAAAGGAATTTTTACTTTTTTGTTTGTTTGTTTTTGAGGAGTCTCACTCTGTTGCCTAGGCTGGAGTATACTAGTATGATCTCGGCTCACTGCAACCTCCGCCTCCTGGGTTCAAGCGATTCTCCTGCCTCAGCCTCCTGCGTAGCTGGGATTACAGGCATGTGCCACCACACCTGGTTAATTTTTGTATTTTTAGTAGAGACGGGGTTTCACCATGTTGACCAGGCTGGTCTTGAACTCCTGACCTCAGGTGATCCACCCACCATGGCCTCCCAATGTGTTGGGATTACAGGTGTGAGCCACCGCTCCCAGCCTGGAATTTTTGCTTTTAAGGCAATTAGGAAATTTGCGTATGAACCAGGCATAAGACAATATTAAAGAATTATTGTGCATTTTGTTAGGTGCCGTCATGTCTTTGTGGTTTTATGAAAACAATACTCACATGTTTTAGAGCTGCATATTGAAAAATGCAGGGATGAAATGACCTGATGCCTGGGATTTGCCTTAAAATACAAGAGCCATGAAAAAGAAACAAGGAGAACTTTTAAATGGATAAAGATAAAGTAAATGTCACAGATTCTTGATAATAATTATATCTGGGTGATAGGTAAATGGGGCTCCATAGTACCAGTCTCCCTATTTTGGGCAGAAATTTTTAAAAAATAAAAAGGGAAGTAGCAGGGACTTAAAAGCTGGTCATTCTGAAAGTGGGCATCAGAGCACAGGCCCATGATGGACCCTTGTCTTAGTCCATTCCTGCTGCTATCACAAAATAACTGAGGCTGGGTAATTTGTACGAGCAGAAATTTACTCCTTACAGTTCTGGAGGCTGGGAAGTCCAAAATCAAAGCACCAGCAGATTTGGTGTCTGCTAAGGACACTCTGCTTTCAAGATGGCACCTTGTTACTGCACCCTCACATGGTGGAAGGCAGAAGGGCAAAAGGGCATAAACTAGTTCCTTCCAGCTCTTTTTAAGGTCACTAATCCCATTAGATATCACACGGGGGTTTGAGTTCCAACAAGAATTTTGGATGGACACACACATTCAAACCATTGAACCCCCTTTATATGAATTAATAAATATACCTTTACAAGCGAAAGAAAAGGAGAAGAAGAGGCGGAGAAAGGAAAGGAAGAAGGCAGAGCAGGAGGAGGTGGGGGGAAAAGGAGAAGAATGAGACACATCTGTATATATACCAGTATGTAATGATTTCTAGGAGATAGAATAATGGGTTTAGAATGCTACCATTTAGGTAAAAGAAAAAAAGGTAGGGAAGAGGGGTAAATCTACCTTTCTCTGGAAAGATGCAAAAGAAATCAGCAGTTATCACAGAGGAGAGAAGCTGGTAGCTAGGCTGGGGTAGGAGGGATGTTGACTTTTATGCCATATACTGTTTTATACCTTATAAATTTTGCACAATATATATGTATTACCTCTTTAAAAATGCAATTTTAAAGAAAAACAAAACAACAACTGAAAAGAGCTGGGCATTCATTCCTCTGTTGGTACTCAGGGCATTTCTAGTCTAGATCAGGTTCTAAGCTTTGAAAGATTTTAGGTTTGTTGAGGGGATGTTCACCTCATTTATACCTTTCTTTTTCAGGAACCACCTCTCACAGAAAGTGTGTGCTGAAGGGACGGGCCCAGGTGGCACCATTCTATGTCCAAACCATGGCTTGGCATACGGTTAATGGCCCACCCTATTCCAGTATGGCTTCACGAATTACATCTGCAACCACCCTGTTTCCAAATAAGGGCTCACTCTGAGGTACTCAGGGTTAGGACTTTAACATATTTGGAGGGGAGTACATTTCAACCCATCACAAAGAGCAATACTTTATTGAACTAGGGAACTAAAAACAATGTATTATCTAACCATAATACAGCAGAAACTCGCATTGGAGAAAGACTCAGCAATCGTAAAGCTGCAGCCTCTCTAAGCCTAGTAGTTTAAGGGTCTAGGAGTCAGAAGGATCAACAAAACTAGGAGATGAAGGCCAAAGGAACACTTGATGAGCCCACTGTGAGGCTGGTTAAGGCTGCATGGAGGAACCAGTCTCCTGGAGGCCAGGAGCCACCAGGATTTTCATATTTTAATTCTTTCTTTCTCTCTCTCCACTTGCACACACATGTACACACACACACATGTGCACACACATACACGTTGGTCTCATGTTTCTTCTTTCTTTGAAAAAAAATTTTAAATTGTTAAAATTGTGGTGAAATATGCATAATATAATATTTACTATCTTACCAATTTTTTTTTTTTTTCTGAGACAGTCTCACTCTTGTCACCCAGGCTGGAGTGTAATGGTGCAATCTTGGCTCACTGCAACTTCCGCCTCCTGGGTTCAAGCAATTCTCCTGCCTCAGCCTCCTGAGTAGCTGGGATTACAGGCGACTGCCACCATGCCCAGGTAATTTTTGTATTTTTTAGTAGAGACGGGGTTTCACCATGATGGCCAGGCTGGTCTCGAACTCCTAACCTCAAGCTGTCTGCCTGCCTTGGCCTCCCAAAGTGCTGGGATTACAGGCATGAACCACCACGCCTGGACTATTTTACCAATTTTTAAGTATGCTGTTCATTAGTGTTAAGTACATTCACATTGTTATGCAACCAATCCCCAGATTTCTTTTCATCTTGCAAAAGTCTGTACCATTGAACAACTCCTCCTTCCCCTCTCCCCTCAGCCCCTGGTGACGACCATTCTCTTTTCCTTATGAATTTGATGTTTCTATGAATCTGACTATTCTGGGTACCTCATATAAGTGGAGTCATGCCAAATGTGTTATTTTGTGACTAGGTCGTTTTAGTGTAATATCCTCAAGATTCATCCCTGTTGTAGCATGAATCAGAATTAATCGTCCTTTTTGGCTGAATAATATTCTATTGTATGTATATACTATATTTTAAAAATCCATTCATCCATTGATGAACCCTTGGGTTACTTTTAGCTGTTGTGAATAATTCTGCTACGGACATGGGTATACAAATACCTCATTGAGATGCTGCTTTCAATTAATTTTGGCATACCCATAAGTGGAATTGCTCAGTTATATGATAATTCTATGTTTAATTTTTTTCAGAAGCAACCATACTGTTTTCCATAGCAGCTGCATCATTTTACATTCCCATCAACAGCACACAAGGGTTCCAATTTCTTCATGTTCTTACCAACATTTGTTTTTTTGATAGCAGCCATCCTAATGGGCATGAGGTGGCATCTCCTTGCGGTTTTGCATTTCTATAAGTCATGTTTCTTCTTGGCTTGATCCTTTATCTTTAACCCTGTTCTCTTGCTACAGCTCTGAACAAGTCTGTCAGTTTCTTAAAGGTTTTGTGTTTTTCAAGTATACTGAGATATTCATTATTGGCTTCTCTTTACAAGTTCTGGAGGCCAAGAGCTTTTCTGATAGACTTATTGTAAAGTTTCCAATTCCAGACAGTCAGTTTCTGACATGAAGCAGTGCAACAGATAATCAAAGAGTGAAGGTGGTAGGGCCAATTCAATCTAGCTCTAGTGTGTATGCTCCTCGGTGATGTGTTTGCAGAAGGTTTGCCTTCTAGTGAGTATTTGCGGAGATTTTAGGTATTACTTTTTAATAGGGATTCGTTTTATATTGGGCAGAATTCAGTAATTTCCAAGAGGGACAGAGTCCCTGAAGGGTGAGTTGTGTTCTTTAAAATGTCATCGCCCCTCCCGCCATAAAAATGTATAACTAAGGGAAGGCCATGTGAACATAAGGGAGAAGAGGGCAAGCAAGTGCAAAGACCTTGAGGCGAGAACTTGCTTGGAACTCCACCCAAACCCCAAGGTTAAGGAGGCCAGTGGGACTGCAGAGCCGCTCTGGGGGGTAGGAGGAAAGGGTTAAGGGGAGAGAGAGAGAGAGGAGAGGCTGTAACCATGGTGATGGAAGGTTTATTTGTTTGCTAGGGCTGCCAGAGCAAAGTACCACAAGCTGGGTGGCTTCAAACACACATTTATCTCCTCACAATTCTGGAGGTTAGATGTCTGAAATCAAGGAATTAGCAGGCTTGGAGGAGAATCTTTTTCATGCTTCTCCCTAGCTTTTGATCAGGGCTGGCAACTCTTGGCATTCCTTGGCTTGTAGATGCATCAACCCAATATCTGCCTGTGTTTTCACGTGACATTCTCCCTGTGTGCCTCTCTCTTGGTGTCCACATTTCCTTTCCCCCTTATGAGGACACCAGTAGTATTGGGTTAATGGCCTACCCTACTCCAGTATGGCTTCACGAATTCATTGGCAACCACCCTATTTCCAAATAAAGGCACACTCTGAGGTACTCAAAGTTAGGACTTTAACATATTTGAAGGGGGAAATACATTTCAGCCCATCACAAAGAGCAATACTTGGTTGAATTAGGGAACTAAAAAATGTATTATTTAACCCTAATTTAGCAGAAATTCACAGCGGAGAAAGATCCAGTGATCATAAAGCTGCAGCCTCTCTAAGCCTACAAGTTTAAGGATCTAGGAGTCAGAAAGATCAATGAAACTAGGAGATGAAGACCAAAGGAACGCTTGATGAGCCCACTGGGAGGCTGGGGCTCATGGTTCCAACGTGCCTGAGGGTCTGTTCTCTGTCCAGTGGATTGGAATGTGGCCCAAAAGGATAGATGGTAAGAACAAGGGCTCTGAGCTGGACCACCCGGGTACAAACCCAAGTGCTCTCGTTCACGGCTGTGTGACCTTAGGCACGTTATCTACCCTGTCTGTTTCTTTGTTTGTTTGGTTGCAAAGGACAATCGTGAGGATTAAATTTGTCAATATAGAAAAAGAGCTTAGAATGGCACTTAACACCTAGTCACGGCCCCATGGACATTAGTGGTTATTATTACTGGGGTAGAGCTGGGGAATAGTCCTGCTCCAGTGATCCTCTCCAAGCACAAGGATGGTTCATTCAAATGCAAATAGAAAATAAGTTGATGAAGATCCTATTTTCAGAGGCTTGGGTGGAGTTCAGGGAACCGATAAAGGATGGTGAAGCAGGAGGGTCCTAGCAGGAAGCCAGAAGGGGCATGAGGAGGAAGTGGTGTTAGCTGGATCTGGTGAGAGCCTGGGGAATGAGGTGCATTACAAGCACCATAGCTGCAGCGAGAGGGAGCAGCTGCTGTCAAACCCAGGCTTAGCAGGGAGGGAGTGGGAGTCATGGAGCCTTTTTTTCCCCTGTCTTCCCAACTTCCCATCCCTGCTGCTGATTTCCCAGTGTTCATTCTCCACTGACTGAACCCATCTGGAAATCAAAGGGCAGAGCAATTTAGCAGATTCCAAGTCCTAGAAGGACAGAGGGTGGATCTGAGGGGTAAGCAGAGAATGAACAGCATCCCCTTCCTCCAACACTGATCTTACTGGGGAATCCAGGGCAACACCATGAAAGTGGTGTCTATTCTCTGAGCCACATCACCTGGGAAGGGAAGGTACAGCAGACAGGTGCTTCCTACAGTCATGCTGGGGCCACACCAGTGCAAGCCAATGAACTATGAGCAGAAATGACAGGGCACTTACTGGTCAAAGCAGTTAGAAGCCAGTGTGCCTCCTCCATCCCTTTCTTCCTCTCACACAGTCACCTTGGAGGCCACCGTTTGAAGGTAGCACAACTTCAAGATGGAGGAGGAATGCTCAGCTTGCATCAGACTTAACAGAAGTGGGAAGAAAACCTTGACTGGGTGAAGCCTCTGAGATGTGGGGCTGAGTCTGTTACAGCAGCGTGGCCCGTCATGCCCTGACTAATGCAAGAGAGGACCTTGGCCTGGAGATGTCCGAGGTAGTGGAGAAAATGTCCCTGCTGAGACTTGGAAATATGTTTGAAATAATGTAAAAGGAAAAAAATGCCTTCACCCACCTCCATGTCTGGGGGCAGCTGGAGGCTGACTATACTTGTTTCCAACGGGCCCCAGCTGTGTCATCTGAGTGAGTGAGTCTGTGGGAAGAAGCAAGTAAGGGGAATGAATGGGGGAACTAGACTGAAAACACCGCACGGGTAGAGGGGTGGCGGGGGGCGGCGGCGGCGGGGGGGTGGTGCAGGAGGTCAGCCAGGGTCTGAAGCAGGGGAGGGGCGAGGGGTTGGGGAAGGAGATGGGGGAGGAGTAGTACTTCTCACAGTATCCCCAGCCTGGCAAAGGCTCTAATTAGAAATGATGCATTTTTTATTTTAAGGAACTGAAGTGCTAAGGTAAGTATTACACCCTTTGATGATCTGTTTGTGTGGTGAACATCAAAGACTAAGGAGGCTTCCTTTCTGAAATTTAAATGTAAGGCTTCACCTTTCATTGTCTTGCTGGTGTTTTAAATCCATGCCTAGCACATCACAGGGCTCACAGAGAGGCTGGAAAGAAGCAGAGGCCAGACTTGTGAGCCAGGCCTGGGGCAAGTCCAAGAGGCAGCCCAATGGTAGCCATGGGAACAGCTGGCACCAGGTAAGGGCATAGCCTGGAGTCCAGGGGGTCCAGCAGTCAGTGACGGGACACCTAGCCCTGGAAGCCCAACACAGAGATTAGAACCTGGAGAGCCATCAGCAGGGAACCCACTGCCTCAGTCAGCCTTGGCTGACTGGGGCTGAGCCTTTGGGTGATGGAGTCACAGCACCCAGATATGGCCAGCAGGAAATGGCTGAGGTGGAAAAATTAAGGTGAGCCAGACAGAGGCACCCAGGAGAGGAAATTCTCAACTGTGCATGAGAGCTAGGCTGCTTCCTGTCCCAGGAAGATGCATGGCTGAGCGGGCGGGATTCCTGATCTCCTAATGGGGATGTTGTGAGCGCTGTCCATCACCCTACATGACCATTAGAACCTCGGTTCTCCACTGGCTGCGTGTGGGGAAAATAGGAAGCTTTAGAAAATGATGCAGGGCGGGCGCAGTGGTTCACGCCTGTAATCTCGGCACTGTGGGGAGACTGAGGAAGGTGGATCATCTGAGACCAGGAGTTCAAAACCAGCCCGGGCAATGTGGTGTAACCCTGTCTCTACTACTAAAAAAAAAAAAAAAAAATAGCTGGGCGTGGTAGCACCTGCCTGTGATCCCAGCTACTCGGGAGGCTGAGGCAGGAGAATTGCTTGAACCCGGGAGGCAGAGGTTGCAGTGAGCTGAGATCGCACCATGGCACTCCAGCCTGGGTGACAGAGCAAGACTCCGTCTCAAAAAAAAAAAAAGAAAGAAAGAAAATGCCAGTGCATAACCCACACCCCAAAGCACTTCAATCAGAACCCTGAGGGGGGTTATAAGCTCCCCAGTGATTCTAAGGTGTAGCCAGGGCTGAACACTGATGCTTGAGAACAGTGGTTCTCAAAGTGTGGTCCCCACACTAGCAGCATCAGTATCACCTGCCTGCTGCTGTGCTCTGGACTGAATGCGTGTGTTTCCCAAAATCCATATGTTCAAGCCCTCATTCCCAATGTAATGGTATTAGGAGGGGCCTTTGGGAGATGATTGGGTCATGAGGGTGCAGCCTGCAGGAAGCGGATGAGAGTCCTTATAAAAGGGACTCCAGAGAGCTCTCGTTCCCTCTTTTTACAACAAGAAGATATCATAAGAAGACAGCTGGAAGCCAGGAAGCAGCCCGCACCAGGCACCAAACCTGCCAGTACCTTGATCTTGGACTTCTCAGCCTCCCACACTGTGAGCAGTAAAAGTGTGTGGTTTAAGCCACCCAGTCTAGGATATATTTGTTATAGCAGCTTGAATTAAGACACCTGGGAGCTTGTTGGAACTACATATTCTCAGGCCTCACCCCAAACCTAGTGCATCAGAAACTCTGGGGATGAGGCCTGGCAATCTGTGTTTTAACAAGCCCCAGGGGTTTGCAGGCACAGTGAAGCTGGGGCACCACTGCCCCTCCCCCATGCTGACTGGCCATCTCTTGGAAGCAGCCATCCTAAGGGGCACAGCGCCCACTGACGTTTGCTGAGTGCCTGCTGTGAAGCCAGTGCTGTGCTGAGCACTTCCACACTTTCTCTTTTCTAATAATCCTCCCAACATATCCAAAATGGAGATACTATGATCCCCATTTTACAGAGAAAGAAACAGGTTTCTAGATGCTGCCCAAAGACTTACCAGCTGATCAAGCAGGGAGTCAGGGTTTTCTGAGTTTTCTACCAGGTCTGACTCCAGGGCTCCAATAGTCCTAGCTATTCTCTGAGGCAGGGACTTTATTTTTCTCTGACAATCTGGAAGTACCCTGAGCTGGTGATGGTGCAGAAAAAGGAGACGATGGAACAGCTGGGCTGCTGTGGGCTCCTAGGATCTCCCTTCTCCTCAAGCCCCTGCTGTCTCTAAAGAGAAGTAACACTCTGTGAAGCTCTGGGCGGGTTGCTAAGAATGACTAAACCATTGTGCTTCTCCCTGATGGACCGCGCCTTTGAAAGTGAGCCAGCTGTGCCTTTCATCTCAGCCAGTTTCCCTCCCAGCCTTGCTGCAACCCTGCACTATTTGGAACAGGTGTTCTGGGAGCCAAGGAACTCTGCACACCCCTGCAGGGCTCCAGGCCTCCTTTGCCTGCTGAGTAACCTTAGCATCGTGTCCTGAGAAGTAAAGATGAAAGATGATGCCTTAGAGATGAAAGATGACGCCTCAGAGCGTGGGGAAGACCTGGAAAAAATTCCTGTCAGTTTCTCCACACACTGAATGCACAGGGAGGCAGCGCAAGGGCTGGTAAGAGCGTGGTAGGAATCCACCTCCTCAAGGAACTCGTATCAGCACTGTGTTATTACTCGGGGTTCCCTAGAGAAACAGAACCAATAGGAGAATACATAATATATATAAACTTCTATTGAAAGATTTATGATAAGGAATTGGCTTATGTGATTATGAAGCCTGAAAAGTCCCAGGATCTGCAGTCAGCAAGCTAGAGACCCAGGAGAGGCCACACTGTAATTCCAGTCTCAGTCTCAAGGCCTGAGAACCAGGAGGGGAATGAGGCGCTTTACAAGCACCATAGCTGCAGCGAGAGGTGTGAAGCTCGGGTGTGAAGTCCAGCACGCTGGAGACCCAAGAAGAGCTGGTCCTTCAGGCCGAGTCCGAAGACAGGAAAAGGCCAGCTCAAGCAGTCAGACGGGGGTGTTCCCTCATACTCAACCTTTTTCAGATCCTGCAACTGATGCGACGAGGCCAACCCATATCAGACAGGGCAATCTGCTTTATCCAATCTGCTGATTCAAATCTCACAGGGAAACATACTCACAGACGCACCCAGAATAATGCTTAGCCAAATGTCTGGGCACCCCATGGCTCAGTCAAGTTGACACTTAAATTCGCCATCACACAGATCGTAAGATTTTTCCTGTGGGGCCAGTTTTCTTGATCTCAGTGCTGTTGACAGTTTGAGCTAGATGATGTTTTGGTGTGGGAAGCCGCCCTGTGCACACTGGGATGGTTAGCAGCATCCCTGGCCTCCACCCACTGGATGCCAGCAGCCCCCTACTCCTCAAGTGTGACAACCCCCAAAATGTCTTCAGACATTGTCAAATGTCCCCTAGGAGGGGGACTAGATTTTGTCCCCTGGTTGAAAGATATCCACTGCTGTAGAGCTAGAGGCTGAGAACCCACTCCTTTCTCTAAGTGACATTTGTCCGCTCACTAGTGGCTCTCAGCCTGGCAAGGGGTTGCTTAGGGCAGAGGAGGATGGGTGCTTAGAAGATTGGCAGTACTTCACCAGCACCTGATGCAAGCTACCTACGGGAATTGGGCGATGATGTTACCACTAGATCACAGTGACAGCTCAGAGGTCTGTGTTTTGGAGGAGCTTGGTAAAAGTCAATTCTGGTGGTCTTTTAGTCACAAGGATTTTCCTGGGGCCATGATCTATGCTACCTCCTCCTCCTTTCCTCTAGTAATGGACTCCAGACCCTGGTTACATGGGGAGATATAGGATCTAAGCTGAGCCAACCAGAGAACTTCCTGCCTCTGGCCCCTTCCCTAGGTCTTTCGCATTGGAGCTTGCAAAGAGAAGAGGCTTCTTTTCCTGGCTGAGGCAGTATTAGAATGTGAGTGCAAAGTTTATAGGCAAATTTGTCTACTATATGAAGTAAGCTGGTCTGAGAGTGAGGAAAATGGAGAAGAGAAACAGTGTTTTGATAATGTTGGAATTCCTGCTTCCAGGAGCTCCTAAGCCATTTCCTGTCCTGCCCTTTCTGTGGCTTTATTATATGAGACAATAAACTCCAGCTTTTGCTTAATAAGTTTTACTTAATAAGTTTACTATTATGATTTATATTAAAATATATTTATATAGTCTTTGTCCAGGTTTCCTGGCATGTGGCTTCTAAAATCCTTGGAATCTCCAAGGTGATAAGAGTGTCTTTTGTATGCTAATGAGATGACTGGTGGCTGGGATCCCCTAGGTAGCTTCAGGATGGGGATAGGTCACAGAAAAGACCAAGGCATATTAGAAGGTTGGGACTTTCAGCCCCACCCCTCAGCCTCCAGGGAGGGGAGAGAGGCTGAAGGATAAGCTGACCACCAATGGCCAATGATTCCATCAGTCATGCCTACGTAATGAAGCTTCTGTAAAAACTCAAAAGGACTGGGTTCAGGGATTCAGGGGGCTTCTGGCTAGCTGAACTCATGGAGGTTGCTGGAGGATGGTGTGTCCTGAGAGGGCGTGGAAGCACCGTGCCTCTTCCCACGTGCCTTGCCCTATGTATCTCTTCATCTGGCTGTTCGTTTGGATCCTTTAAAATATCCTGTGTAATAAATGGGTAAACATAAGTAAGGTGTTTCCCTGAGTTCTATGAGCAGCTCTAACAAATTCATCAAACCAGAGGAGTCATGGGCACTCTGATTTATAGCTGCTTGTTCAGACATTGCAGAGGCCCGGACCTGTAACTGGCATCTGCAGTGTGGGATATCTTGCAGGACCGAGCCCTGAGCCTGTGGTAACTGATGCTATCCAGGTAGATAGTGTCAGAATTGAATTGAATTGAATTGAGTTAGAGGACACCTAGCTGGTGTCTGCCAGAGAATCTGCTGCAGAACTGCTCGCTGGCTTGTCGGTGGAGAAAACCCCCACACATCTGGTCACAGAAGTCTCTGTGTTGTGTTGTGAGAGTATAGTAGGAGAAAAACTATTTTTTCCCCACACGTAAGTATATGTTAGATTTCTTTTGCCTACATCGAGAGGCTTGAGTTATGTAAGGAGGGAATGGGGACAGGCCTGGGATTAGGGTGAGGCAAGCGAGGTACTCGGGGCCCCCAATTTAAGGAGACTCTCACTCTCAGGCCTGGGCAAGGGCAGGGCTGGCATCCGAGGTGAATGCCTTTTAAATTTTGTGTCCTTGTCACTTGTCTTGCCTCATACTTCCTGGCCCTGGGTGGTAATCACGGCATTTGGCCACAAATGGGAGTCTTGACTTTCTGTAAAGTGCTTCGGGGAACTCAAAACTCTAATTGTCCACTGATTCCTTTGTTTGTTCACTTGTTAAAGAAACATCAAGTACCTACTGGACGCTCAATGCCATGATAGGTGCTGGGAGGGGCAGCAGATGAGTTTCCGTCTCTAGGAGGTGGACAGCCTGCAATAACTTGAGTGATGTATGTTAGGGAAGGGGAAGTCTGTTTTGTGGTGGGCATGTGTAGCAGGAAGACCTGCAAGCGGATGCTGGAGCTCAGGGCTGGAGCAGAAATACAATTTGGATTGCTGTGTGTGTGTGTGTGTGTGTGTGTGTGTGTGTGTGTGTGTGTGTGTTGGAGACTGAAAAGAAATCCCAGACAGAGGGCTAGCACATGCTGAAACATTCTCCATATTCACTCAGTAGACACTGTTCAAAGCCTATCAGGAACCAGGGGATGCGTTAGCCTTTGGGGAAAATCACCACCCTACCCCCAAGGAATTCACCCTAACAGTGAAGGAACCAGACAAGTTAGCCAACCTTGACCATGCAGAGTCAGGCATTCTATGGAAGTACAGAGTCAGGCACGCAATTCAACCAGAGTGGGGAAAGAAAGGCTTCCAGGAGTGCTGACATTTGCTCAAGCTGGGTCTTGAAGGATGAGTTGGTATTAGAACAAGTCAAAGAAGAGAAATCAGGGCAAGCTAAGAAGAGACCAGGCAGCAAAAGGCACCTGGCCGCGGAGGTGAAAGAATGCAGTATGATGCTTTCAATGATGCTAAGGTACCCAGGATAGCCCATGTGATCCAATATGGCCCTGAAGTACTATACATTTACAAAGAAAAACAGTAGAAATAATAAGAAGTGGAGTCACATCTACCTCATCTTTCAGGAAGTCCCACGCACCAGCTTTTCTTCCAGCACGGGAACAGATAGCTGTTTTTTTAGTTGAGCGCAGGATGAAGCAGTTGGCTTGCATTTAAGGATTTGTGCTGCATGAAAAAATACGTATCTTTAAACTAGAATGAAACTCAGTGTACCAAGATTTTGCACCATTAGAGTCTGAGAAACTAGAAAAAACTGAGATGGACCAAGGCACCTCAGATAGCACACTCCCTCCAGGGCATTGATAATTGAGGAGAATGGCAGACAACCTACACTTTTAATTGTTTCTCTCCCTCTCTCTCTGATTACATAGATTTGAAAATTCACATATAACTCAGTAGTACTATTTTCAGGGAGCAAAGCCTCTTAGGAGAATAGATGCTGGCACTAGAATGCCTAGGTTTGAATCACAGCTCCACTTTCTAACTGAATGCCCTTGGGCAAATTACTTCTCTTTGCCTCAATTTCATTATCCATAAAATAGGGATAATAATACTGTTAGGAGAAATAAATGAGTCGAAGTATTTAAAGGGCTTAAGTGCTTTTAAAATAAGAGTTGTTTCATTGTTTTTATTCGTTAAATAGACTTAGAGCACCAGTCTTACCACCATTTCAGACTCTGTTTCTGTGGGAAAGGCAGGAGGAAGCCTGTTTCCCACCCACAAGGGCCATTGCTGAAGGGCTGATGGGGTGTAGGGAAGATGTAGGAGACCAAGGCTGGGATGAGGACAGTTGAGACGGGGGCAGGGAGTATGAAGCTCAGGCTGAGATCTCACCCCCACACCAAACCCTGCGTCAGGCCTCCTGTACAGATATCCAAGTGTGCAGCGTTCCTCGGTGCTAAAGAAAGCAAAGGGAGGGCTGAAGTGGGCGGGTGAGGCCAGACAGCCTAGGGACCACCAGCAACTCTCCAACTGGCCCATAGCTGGCTGGGGCAATTTTGGCCAGAAGAAAACACTGAGAGCTTTGTTGGGGGTGGCCCAAGGTAACTGATGTGAGGCAGATTTGTCTTTGATTGGCTCCCCATTCCCCCAAATCCTCTGATGTCCTTATTTCCTTTCTGCCTGGTCTTAGCCCCACAAGCCCAGGGTCTTTGTCCCATGAACTTAGGCCCGGCTGCCCAGACATGTTCTTCCCCCTTCCTAGCCCATCATGGCCCCAGGTCAAATCCTTCTTTTGCTCTCAGACTTCTTCAGCCCACAACTTTGCTACTCAAGGAGTGGTCTGCAACCCAGCAGTCTTGGCATCACCTGAGAGTTTGTTAGAAATGCAGAATCCAGTTGGTCTTGGTGGCTCACGCCTGTAATCCCAGCAGGCATGGGAGGCCGAGGCAGGCAGATCACCTGAGGTCAGGAGTTCGAGACCAGCCTGGCCCACATGGTGAAACCCCGTCTCTACTAAAAATACAAAAAAAATTATCCGGGCATGGTGGCACGCGCCTGTAATCCCAGCTACTCGGGAGGCTGAGGCAGGGAAATTGCTTGAACCTGGGAGGCGGAGGTTGCAGTGAGCCGACATCACGCCATTGCACTCCAGCCTGGGAAACAAGAGTGAGACTCCATCTCCAAAAAAAAAAAAAAAAAAAAGAAAAGAAAAGAAAAGAAAAGAAAGAAAGAAAGAAAGAAAAGAAAAGAAAAGAAAAAGAAAAATGCAGAATACGGTCAGGCATATGGTGGCTCACACTTGTAATTCCAACACTGTGGGAGGCCGAGGTGCATGAATCGTCTGAGCTCAGGAGTTTGAGACCAGCCTGGGCAATATGGTGAAACTCCATCTCAGTAAATACATACATACATACTTACATACATACATAAATGCAAAATCCGATTGAATGGAATCTGCATTTTTGCAGAGTCCCCAGGTGACTCGTGTGCATGTGACAGTTTGAGGAACACTGACCTAAGCCTATTTGATGGCTTTCGCTCCAGACCGCCCTCCCGTGGCCCTTGTTAACTGCCTGAGAACTGACTTTATCAGCTGTACAGAGAGAATGGTCCTCCTATGATTGTTCTGATGGGTTTTGGGATTGGACTTGACCATCTCATGTTCTGTTCTCTGGTAGCTGTTCCCTACCAGTCTTGAAAACACTCCTCTCCTTTGAATTTCCCACAGCAGCACGTACAAATTTTACCAAAGGCTTGGGCTGGCCGGGCGCAGTGGCTCATGCCTGTAATCCCAGCACTTTGGGAAGCTGAGGCGGGCAGATCACAAGGTCAGGAGTTTGAGACTAGCCTGGCCAACATGGTGAAACTCCATTTCTACTAAAACTAAAAAAATTAGCCACGGCCGGGCACGGTGGCTCAAGCCTGTAATCTCAGCACTTTGGGAAGCCAAGGTGGACAGATCACGAGGTCAAAAGATCGAGACCATCTTGGCTATCAGGGTGAAACCCTGTCTCTACTAAGAATACAAAAAATTAGCCTGGCGTGGTGGCGGGTGCCTGTAGTCCCAGCTACTCCGGAGGCTGAGGCAGGAGAATGGCGTGAACCCGGGAGGCGGAGCTTGCAGTGAGCCAAGATAGCGCTACTGCACTTCCAGCCTGGGCGACAGAGTGAGACTCCGTCTTAAAAAACAAAAAAATTAGCCAGGCGTGGTGGCTCGCATGCCTGTAATCCCAGCTACTCGGAAGGCTGAGGCAGGAGAATCACTTGAACCCGGGAGGCGGAGGTTGCAGTGAGCAGAGATTGAGCCACTGCACTCCAGCCTAGGCGATGAAGCAAGACTCCATTTTAGGAAGAAAAAAAAAAAAAAGACTTGGGCTAGTACATTGCAGCACAGCCAAAACATTTTATATATATTATATATATACACACAGACAAAAATGCCTATATATATATATGTGTGTGTGTATATATATATATAAAATGTCTAATTATTTTTTAAAATCAAAGTATTATATTTGAGTTTAAAAAGTCATTAGAGGCTAAAAAGTACATCAATGTGTCACTTCATGACAGGGATATGTGCTAAGTGCGTCACTGGGCCATCACAGCGTACTTACACAAGCCTAGGCTGTATAGTATAGCTTATTGCTCCTAGGCTAAAAACCTGTGCAGCATGTGACTGCACTGAATACTGTGGGCAGTTGTAATACAAAGGTATTTGTGTATCTAAACATATCTAAACAGAAGAGGTACAGTGAAAATACGGTAGAAAAGATTTAAAATCACTTGTACAGGCACTTACCATGAATGGTGCTTGCAGGACGGGAAGTTGCTTTGGGTGAGTGAGTAAGTGAGTGAGTGAGTGAGTGAGTGAGTGAGTGAGTGAGTGAGTAGTGAATATGAAGTCGTAGGATATTGCTTTATAAACACTGTAGACTTTATAAACACTGTACACTTAGGCTACACCTAATTTATAAAACTTTTTTCTTCAATAGTAAATTAGCTTACTATAACTTTTATACTTTATAAACTTTTTAGTTGTTTTAACGTTTTGACTCTTGTAATAACACAGCTTAAAACACAAACACATTGTATACCTGTCCAAAAATATTTTATTTCTTTATTATATCCTTAGTCTAGAAGCTTTTTCCTATTTTTAACAATGTTTTCTTTTCAGAGACAAGGTCTCGCTTTGTTGCCCAGGCTGGAGTGCAGTGATACAAACATAGCTCACGCACCCTCAAACTCTTGGGCTCAAATGATCCTCCCACCTTAGCCTCCCAAGTAGCTAGGACTACAGGTGCACACTACCATGCATAGCTAATTTATTTTTATTTTTATTTTTATTTTTGGATACGAGGTCTCACTATGTTGGCCAGGCTGGTCTCAAACTCCTGGCCTCAAGTAATCCTCCCACCCTGGCCTCCCAAAAGTGCTAGGATCAAGCCACCATGCTTGGCCAACACTTTTTTTTTTTTAACTTTTAAAACTTTTTTCTTGAAAACCAAGACACAAACACACACATTAGCCTAGGCCTACACAGGGTCAGGATCATCAATATCACTGTCTTCTCCCCCCATAGCTTGTCCCACTGGAAGGTCTTTGGGGCAATATTGCACATGGAGCTGTCATCTCCTGTGATAACAATACCTTCTTCTGGATACCTCTCGAAGGACCTGCCTGAGGCTGTTTCACAGTTAACATTTTTTAATAAGTGGAAGGAACATACACTAAAAGAGTGAGAAAACTTATGGTATAATAAATACATAAACCAGTAACATAGTCATTTATTATCATTTTCAAGTATTATGTACTGCAGCAGTCCCCAATCTTTTTGGCACCAGGGACCAGTTTCATGGAAGACAATTGTTCCACTGGATGGAGGGAGGAGGATGGTTTCAGAGGCATTAGATTCTCATAAGCAGTGTGCAACCTAGATCAGTCTCATGAGCAGTTCACAATAGAGTTCTCGCTCCTATGACACTCTAATGCTGCTGCTGATCTGACAGGAGGCGGAGCTTAGCTTCGCTTGTTTGCCCACCGCTCACCTCCTACTGTGTGGCCCAGTTCCTAACAGGCCACAGACTGGTACCAGTCCATGGCCTGGGGGTTGAGGATCCCTGATGTACTGTACATCATTCTATGAGCTTGACTTTTATACAACTGGAAGCACAGTAGTATCACCACACCAGCATCACCATGAACACATGAGTACTGCATTGCACTACCATACAAAGGCCATAACATCAGTAGGCAATAGGAATTTTTCTGCTCCTTTATGATCTTATGGAACCATCATCATATATGTGTAAGTCATTGACTGAAATGTCATTATGCAGCTTATGACTGTACGAAAACAAAGAACAATAATCTCTTCATCTCCATCTTTTAGGCAACCATTCTTTTAGGTTTTTCTTCTACTGTAAATACAGTGCCAATTCTTGATTCAATTTTAGACTTTATCTCTTGGCTTTCTATTTTGGTACATGAAGATTTAGCTCTTTAAAAATGCCTTATGCCCCTTTGTTAAATCTCTAAATATAGTTTTATCACAATTTCTTGGTCAAACCAATATTTAATGCTTTCAATATTCAATGTATCCCTAAAATCAAGAAACTCAAGCCTTTAACTTTGAGCAAAGTTTCTTACCTTATTTCTTTAATAATTTCCTCTTCTGCACTGAATTCATTATTTCCTCCATCTCTGGGATGAGTATTTATTCATCTCATTATATCATATTAGTTTCACTCACTACAGAGACTTCCAGTGTCCCAGATAACATATTTACTTTTGTGCAACTCTTTACATTTCTGTAGTTAATAACTGCATTATTCGTTGACTTTTTTGAGCCTGTGACTAAGTTTCCCGTATCCCACTATGGCTCTGTTTAATGTCTTTTTATACGATTTTCCACTTGGTCACGTCTGCCAGATAATTTATTGTTGTTATTTCTCACCTTTCTCCTCTCAGACAGCCTCCCATCTTCCTACTCCCTAAACCCACTGCCAAATTACAGCCCTGAGATTTTTCTTCACCCACCTTGTAGGAATTCCCTTTTCCTCTCTCCTGTGGCTCTCATTTTCTAGATCTTCCTCTTTTTGACTAAGAAAAGAATTAGCTATTGCTAGTAGCTCCTTCATTTTGACTAAGAAATATCTTCCAGTAACTTCAAGAAATATAGAAATAACTATTTTGAGAATTTGAATATCTGAAAATATCTTACTATATGTATGCTCACAGGTATTGACAGTTTAGCTAGGTATAGAATTCTAGTCTGAAAATTATCCTTTTTCTTATAATTCTGAAGACATTGCTCTACTGTCTTTAAGTTCCTAGGGTTGCTGTAAAATGCCATCCTTAGTCCTCATCCTTTGTATATGACCCTTTTTTCTCCTCCATCTCTCTCTCAGGAAGCTTTTAGTCTTTAGCCATTTCACAAAGATGCATTTGTTTTCACCCATTGTGCTGGGCATTCGGTGGGTCCTTTTGATCAAGAAGCTTATGAGTCTGGGGAATGAGCTTCAGTAAGGGCTAAATTGTCTGTAGAAAAAATATAATCACTGGTAATTTAGAACAGGTAAGTGCCATGTTTGAGCTGAGACTTAGAGAATTAATTTAGAACTAGTAATAGATGGGATTAGAGGTAGATATACCATAGATAGGAAAATCAATTTGAAGCTCACTTTTCAATATCCAGTTTAATCAACAAATATTATGCCTTCTTTACAAAAAGTGCTGTTTTTTGTGTTTGGGGGGCATATGAAGGAGAATCAACAAGATATTTCCCTCAAGAAAAAATTCATTAAAGAAACAAATCATAAGAATAAAATATATTAATCAATTTACATAAACAAGTAAATATATATAACATATAATATTTACATTATTATATATGGGTAAATTATCATATTATTTCTTCAGTAATTTCCACTGTATTATAGTCACTATTTTCTCTTTCTCAGGAATTCACTGGAAGGTGATCCTTCTGGGTTAACATTCCTGTTTTTTTTTAACTTTCTGATAAATATATTTGACTTTCTCTTTTAATTAATTTTAAATTCTGGCCCTCGTATTTTTAATTTCCTAGAGCTCCATTTGACAAATCAAAATGTTCTAATGACCCCTGATGCCTGTTTTTACTTAATATCAAGGATCTCAAAAGCTCATTGTAAGCTGAAAGACTATTAGAATGTCTGTGGTCAAAGTGGAATAGGATAGTTGTCAGCTAATGGGCCTTATTCATGAGTGGTTAAGGGACTAACCGATTCTTTCAATAGGGAATACCTAATGTCAGTATCTGTAGGCCTCTTGTAAACACAGGAAATAGAGGAGGACTGGGGATAACACCATTCAACAGATTTTCATTTTCCCCCTGTTTTTAGTTCAGCATCTCAGCCCCACCCTGCTCTGTGCCTGGTGTCCTTGAGTCTAGGTCTTCTCTGATTCATTTTTTCTAGAATTTATATCTCACGTCTACACTGGAGGTGGGTTTGAGGGTGGTTGCCTAACTGGCAAAGCAGGAATGGGCACCTAGAAGGTCTAACTGCTCCTTATTCGTTTCTTCAAAGATGTCTCTACTTTATTCAGAGTCACATCTTCCTTTTTGCACACTCAATGCCTCCCATTCCAGGGTGGACAAATGGATTCGATTCTCCTCAGTATCCCCTCAGGCAATCAAGTTTACCCTCCCTGGTTCTGCCAAGAGGTTGGTCATTCCTCCTTCAATTTCCTCCATCTATTTTCTCATATTGTAGTTCAGGGTCACAAAGGGTCTCCATGCTGCATCAAAGATGTATTTGTTTGATGGTTTTCATCTTGTTGTTTGAGGGTGATTTTTGAGAAAAGAAGGAAGTGCAAATGTCATTTACTCAGCCATCATAAAATTCAGCAAACAAATTAAACATTGCTTTTCTTAAAGCCCCTCAGCAATCTGTGTTGGTGGGGATGCCAACTTAGCTGCGTTTTCTCCTAAGATGCTGGCTTCCTGCTGTGGCGTTGACCTCTTTTTTCCCTTAACTCCTTACAATTCTCTCACCCCTCCACTTCCTCTGCTTCTCTTCATTTTCTCATACAGAGAAGTTCGGACCTCCCTTTGTTCAGCTTCTTTCAGATTTTGTCCAGGGTCCTTTCCTTTCACTCAGATGGTGTATCAGTTCGCTGTGACAAATTGAGACAGCCAGATGGGAGAGTCCCCAGAAAAACTCCAACCAGCATGCACACTGGCAGGAGGGTGCACTGGGGTGGAGCCACAGAAGTTTGCGGGGAGGAGCCTGGCCCCTTCTCTTCCTGGGTGGTACCTGGGATTCAATTTGCGAGGTGGAAAACATATACTAGCAGGATTCTCGCTGGCTTTGTGGAGGGTACCTGTTTCCCTGCCGTCCTCACCCTTCAAATTGTCTATGAGCCGAATTTTTTGTGGCCATGTGACAAGGACCCCCATCTTTAGCTGAATTAAGGAAAGAGTCCTACAACAAAATTACCACAAACTGAGTGGCTTAAAATGACAAAAATGTATTCTCTCAGTCCTGGAAGCTAAAAGGCTGGAATCAAGATGTTAGCAGGGCCATGCTCCCTTGGAAGAATCTAAGGAAACATCCTTCCTTGCCTCTTCCTATCTTCTGGTGACTGCTGGCAATCCTTGTCATTCTTTGGCTTGCAGTTGCATCACTCCAATTGCTGCCTCTGTGGTCACAAGGCCTTCTTCCTGTAGGTGCGTCTGTGTGTCTCCAAATCTTCCACTCCTTATTAGGATGCGAGTCTCGTTAGATTTAGAGCCCATCCTAAAGTATGATCTCATCTTAACTTGATTACATCTGCAAAGACTTTATTTCCAAATAAGGTCACATTCCGAGGTTCCAAGAAGATGTATATTTGAGGAACACACTATTCAACTCACTATTCAACAAATGGTTTATACAATGTTCTGCTGAACAAAGAGTAGTTCTTTCCATAAAAACTCCTCTTATAGCTCTTAAGATAAATTATATATATTTGCCCCTCATCACAATAACTCTTTAATCTTAGGCCTATTGGGTTTGTCTCTCCAGTTATTCTTTTTTTTTTTCTTTTTTGAGACAGAGTCTCCCTCTGTCACCCAGGTTGGAATGCAGTGGTGTGATCTCAGCTCACTGCAACCTCTGCCTCCCAGGTTCAAGTGATTCTCCTGCCTCAGCCTCCTGAGTAGCTGGGATTACAGGTGTGCACCACCACACTTGGCTAATTTTTGTATTTTTAGTAGAGACGGGGTTTCACCATATTGGTCAGGCTGGTCTCGAACTCCTAACCTCATGATCTGCCCGCCTCACCCTCTCAAAGTGCTGGGATTACAGGCATGAGGCACCATGCCCGGGGCCTTCTCCAGTTATTCCTAAGTGGCATTAGCTGGGTATTGGTGCATGAGAACTCTTTGCATTCTCACAGTGCCTAGTCAGTGCTATGTACATAGCAGGTGCTTAGCAAATATAAGAAAAGAAACTTTTGATATGGTGTTTGCTCAGTGCTCTGGTGGGAAAGTATGTCTAAGAACTGATGATTACCTTTCCAGGGGTTTTGCTCTTTATAGTTCCCATGGACAACCTTCTGTGGGTCCTCAGTAATCACTGAATACAATGAACACTCAGCTCAATATGTAAAGCCCTTCACCACCAGTGTGGGGGCCTCCCTATTCTCACCTCTCTTTTAGCCTTTGCTGTCTCTGTTCATGCTCCAAGCCACCAGACTCTTTCCTAGCCCAGAGCTTTTGCTTGGCTATACCTCCTGCCTGACTGGGTCTCACTTCCTCTATCCCCCAGCCTTCCCTCCTGCTAAACATTTACTCATCCCTCAAGACCTGATCCAAAACCACTCCTTCCGTGAAGTCTTCTTGCATTCCCATAAGCTGAATTCATGTGTTCTGCCTTAATGCTCCCTACAATGTCAACACAGCCCCATTTTAACATTTGCCACATTCTGAGGAAATTCTTAATGTATGTGTCCACTTCCTTCCAGACTGAGATGTCTCTTATGTATAGTGTCTAGCATAGTGTAAACTCAATGATGTTTGTCCAATGAAGCCATAATGGTGGACGTGATGGTAAACAGGCATAGGAGTTTCTGCGTCTTCCTAACCCATGCCTGGGAAGCTGTTGTAGAATTTCTTAGCATGGTCATTGGGTATTAGGGGAGGGAATATTAGGGGTCTATATGAGAATCTAAAATCTGTATTAAGAATCCGTCAATGCCTATAATCCCAGCACTTTGGGAGGCCGAGGCAGGAAGACTGCTTGAGTCCAGTAGTTCAAGACCAGCCTGGGCAACAGAGCAAGACCTCAACTCTATTTAAAAGCAAACAAACAAACAAAAAGAATCAATCCGAGGTGACAATCTTTTACAGCTTGTGACCCTAGAAAATATAGGACAGTTCTTTCCTGGTGGAAGGCTGGGGAGGGTGTGGAGTCCTAGGGAAGAGGGTTGCCTCTTCCCAGGTTCTTCATCTTAGTTGGGGTCCCTCCACTTGGCTCAAGTCTTGGGGGGCATACTGTATGAAGCTGAAGAACCAAGAAGCTGTAAAAAAGAAAGTGCTCAGGGGCTAGCACTCTCTCACCATCTCAAATAGACTGTAGGATCCATCTATCTGTGTATGGCTCCTCTCTCTTGATGAGGCAGACATTTCCGGAGTCTCATCTGTATTCCTCAGAGCTTTCCGTGTGCTTCTTCTGATCATTGCAGCTGCCAGTATATCTGCATCTCTGTGTCTAGGGAATTTTTTCCTGGAGCCGTGGAAGGCAGCTCTTTCCACAAGCACCGGGTTTGAATTCCAGGGAATCAAGTGCTATGGGAGCAGTCCTCAACCAAAGACTCTCAGGAGTTGCTATATCAATATCCTAACTCCCTTACCTCCTGGCTGGGGAGAGTTCTGAGGTGTGCATATTACACAGTTTCCCCCTGCGTTAAGCTCTAGTCACTGCCTTCTGTGGCTAGCTCAGTAATGCACCACTTACTGGCTGCCTTCCCTTCCTGGTATCACTTCCCCAAGTCCTCTTCTGCAGTTTCCTGCGACCACTTCCCAAATAAACCACTTGCACTGAAATCGTTGTCTCAGACTCGGCTCCTGAGGGAACTCAAATGAAGAAACGGAGCCACCCTGGTCTCTTTCACTTTTGTTCTGTGCTCTTCT
This sequence comes from Hylobates moloch, assembly GCF_009828535.3. Lineage (NCBI taxonomy): Eukaryota > Metazoa > Chordata > Mammalia > Primates > Hylobatidae > Hylobates > Hylobates moloch. The sequence continues at coordinate 59,863,281 of NW_026652292.1, read as the reverse complement.
TGTTACCATTTGACTTATCTTTTCCTCTAATCTCTATATCCTTTAAAAAAAAATCCCAGCCGGGCGTGGTGGCTCATGCCCGTAATCCCAGCACGTTGGGAGACCCAGGCGGGTGGATCACCTGAGGTCAGGAGTATCAGCCTGGCCAATGTGGTGAAACCCCGTTTCTACTAAAAATACAAAAATTAGCCGGGCATGGTGGCGTGTGCCTGTAATCCCAGCTACTCGAGAGGCTGAGGCAAGAGAATTGCTTGAACCAGGGAGGCAGAGCTTGCAGTGAGCTGAGATCCGCCACTGCACTCCACTGAGATGTCTCTTAGGTATAGTGTCTAGCATAACGTAAACTCAATGATGTTTGTCCAATGAAGCCATAATGGTGGAGTTGATGTTAAACAGGCATAGGAGTTTTCTAGGTCTTCTTAACCCATGCCTAGGAAGCTGTTGCAGAATTTCTTAGCTCTGGGCAACAGAGCAAGATTCCATCTGGGGGAAAAAAAATCTCATATCTCTGCCTTTTTCATGCTCTTTATTTATTCATTTTAGTAATTATTTCTACTGTTCCATGATGCACACCATCTGTATCTCCTCATGGCTCTCACTCTGCTCCTGCTCCCTCTCCCTACAGCCTGTCATTTACTATTCCCACTGCTAACTGTCTGGCACTTCCCTAATTTCTCAGTTCAAATCCACCACGGAGGAATTTAATGACCCAGCCATCTTTTTTTGTATAAGGCACAGGCTCCTGGGTGGATTGGCTGCACTGGAGTCAGCTGATCACCCCCTGTCCAATCAGAAGGGAGATGGGGCAGGAGCATAGCGGAAGGTTTAATGGCCGACCCCAAGGAGAAGAGTGGGGAAGCTGTATCCTGTCTCCCATTCCTTCATATGGACAATTGACATTGTCTTAACTTTATTTTAAATATAACTTCAATTTCTCCTTTGCAATGATTGTCTTCTTAAGTCTCTCCAGTACTGAAATTTCGAAGCTGCTATGGTTGTGCATAAATTACGACTTGGCCGCCTAAGGACTGGACCCTCAGTAGGGCTGTGGGCAGTACCTTCCCTGGGAAAAGAAAGTATCTGTGAGGCCAGTGTATCTGGCAGGTTAATACGCCAAGCTTTCTGCGAAAAAAGTCTTTTTTGAATGATTACAAAACCTTGGAAAATACAGAAAAGCACAAAGGAAGAAAATAAAAGCCACAGGAAATCCCAGCACTCCGAGATAATCACTCCTTGAATTTTAGGGCCTTTTCTTGTGTGTGTGTGTGTGCGCGTGTGCGTGTGTGTGCGTGTGCGTGTCTACTTTAGAGGGAAATATTTCTTCCCCATAAAGAGGATTGTCCTACATATGCTGCTTTTTATAACCTGCATTTTTTTTTCTTTTACCTATCACTGAACATTTTTCCGTGTCATTAAATATGCTTCTAACAGCCTCATTTTGGTGTCAGCCTGGCCTTCCGATGCGGGGCTTCCTGCCCGGCTGAGCTGCCTTCTCAACCCTCCCCTCCCCAGGACACTCAGCTGTGAAAGGCGCTGATTTGCACAGGTGAATCTAATGAGCTCATCTCGCTTCCCCCTACACATTTCAGTTGATCCGAAGCTGAGGGCTGCCAAGTGGGGCCCGGGCTGTCTGTGGTAGTGGGAGCTTCCCCAACAGCCGTAGACTCTCCGGGGAAATCACCAGTCAGCTCTCTACAGCTTCCTCATTCCCCACATGCCATCTGCAGCTCAGGACACCGGAAACTCAAATCATCAAAAACCGGGGCTGGAAGCTCCCTTAGGAAGCTGCTCCAGCTCCTCCAGCCCCTCAAAAGCCAGGCTGAGAGAGGGGAAGTGGCCCATTCACACTCAGCCAGGGAGTCGGTGGCAACGCCAAGACTCAAGTTGTGTCCCTTTAACCAAGCCCAGTCTCTTCTTGCCACCACCCCAATGCCTGTCAGGAGCTGGGGTTTTCCTTCTCCACCCATCAGCCCTGCAGGGTGAAGTCTCCATGGCATTCCCAAGCCCCAGGATGAGCTTGCCAACTTAATAGCCCTAGCCCAAGGCTTGACCTTGGGGAAGGTAACTGCCCCACCAGCCTCCTCTGGATCAAGTCCCAGTTTCACATCCCGGGACATGGTGCGGTTAGAACAGCTGCCTTTATGACTCTCTGAGGTGGCTGAGTAAACATTCTCGCAACATCAGCTCTTCCTGCCACTGGGGCCTAAGTTGGTGAAGTGCGCTGGGCTTTGGAGACTGTCACTAGCCGCTGAGACTCTGCTTCAGACCTCCAGGCTCTCAGTCCATGGAGCAGATTCTGGTGGCTGGAGCAAGCCCAGGAGTCTGGGACAGCCCTGCCCTTCCAGTGGGCAGTCACTTGGAGATGCCTGCCCTCAGGGCTAGCCTGGAGCCCACGTGAGGAGTCTGGTTACCAGGGGAACCTGAAGGAGACTTTGCTCCAGTGGTGATTAAAGGAGTCAGGCCCAGAGTGTGCCTTGGGAAGCAGTTCTTCCAGCTGAGAGCCAGTTCACTCAGTGTGAAATGGAAGGAGGATTATCCCAGTGCCCCATCTGCAGTTCTTAGGAGTCTCGGGCTCTGTGCCTGATTGTAAGAACCCTGGGGGCCTGGCAGTTAAGCAGCATGAAAGGAATTCCAAGGCCTCATTTCCCCCTTTTTACTGAGGCAATCTTGGCCGAGCCCCAGCACCGGGGATGCCCCCATGGCACAGGCGGAGCTCTGGATGACCCTTTTTCTCATCCTGCCAGCCAGTGAAGTGTTTCCAGCTCTGCAGCAGGCCGCTTGTGCTTTATCTTCCTGGCATCTTTCTTCCATTTGGTGGGACAAGAGTCTTCTCCAAACACGAGTCCCTCAGCGCTTTTTCTGCATCTTAAAGCGCACACTGGCTTGTTTCATCTTGAATCTACTTCCTTTCTCCTGCAGATTTTCTTAAGCAGCAAGCAGGACCAAACAATTCCTGGTGGTGGCTGTGTCTGCTGAGAACTAATGCCGTTTTGTGTTAGAAACTAGAGAAGGAGAGAATGCTATCCTGGAGAGTTGTCCTCATGGAAAAGATGGGGAGCAAACTCTCCTGTTTGATGCATGAGAACAGATTATTCTTATTCCCTTGGTGACTGAGAGCAAAGCCCCATGCGCCCTGATCCTTCACTCAAGCAGCTCTCATCAGGAACCCTCTGCTAACCCTTATACCCCACCTCTAGGGCAAGAAACTGGAAATCTTACTCTACAACTTTTATGAGTTTCCATTCCTTCAAAGACAGTGTCATTTTCACCACTGCAAGCCAGCAAAAAGATTTCCACCATCACCAGGGGAAGGAGAGAGGCAAGCCAGAAGGAGGTGAACCCCTCTGGTGGCCCAGGCCCTGGGTCTGGAGCAGGGCAAACACCTCTGAGCTTGGCTACCAAGCAGAAGCAGCAAGAGTTGGAAGGAAGGGTGGAAACCAGGGCACAAGGAGGATAAAGGTGGGTGGGAGAAAAGGGAGGGGGTGACCCGAACAATGGAGCCTCAAGCTTACCAACCTCATGCAGGAAGTGGAAGACAGGGCTAGGAGGAGAATCAGGCTCTGCTGAGGCAGTGCCTGCTTCCTAACCCTGCTCACGCATGAAGGCAGGAGACCAGCGATACCAGTATTCCAGGGAGGGCCAGTTATAGAATTTTCGAGGCCAGTGCAAAATGAGATTGTGGGCCACCTCGCTCAAAAATTATTAAGAACTTCAAGATGGAGACTGAAGAGGATTAAAGCAAGAGTGGGCCCTTGAGCACGGGGCCCTGGTCAAGGGCACAGGTCACATGCCCATGAAGCCATCCCGATTCCAGGGCTGGGGCTGGTGCTTTGATGGTCTCTGGCCTAATTCAGATGCAGTTTATTGAGATTAAAAACAAATCTTGGTGGGGGACATAATAAGATCAAATGGAGGGATGGAAGTTACGTCAATAGCACCTAGTTATTGACTACCTGCTGTATGTCAGGCTTTCTTCTAAATGCCTTATATATGTTCCCCAATTCAAACTTTATGACAACTAAATGGGGTAGGTACTATCATCATCATTATCTCCCAGCTTAAGACACTGAGGCACTGAAAGTTTGAGTGATAGAACCATTGTGACCATTTGTTACCGGAAAGGCTAAGTAATTTGCTCAAGGACATCAAGCTCCTAAGTGAAAGAGCTGGGATTTGAATGTAGGGCCACGGCCCATGCCCCTAATCATTTAACAGTGCTGCAAACATAGTGGGCAATTTCAGCCAAGGGAAGCTTCTTTACAAGAAATCATCTTCCTATAGCAAAGGAGGTTCTAAGTAGAGGTGTTCAGAGAGCCATGGCTGGCAACATTTGAAAATAGGCAGGATCCCCTTTACAAAGGGGAAGCCAGCATTGCTATGGAGTTGGATGAAATAACAACAATCCTCATAAGACCTACCACTTTCTCAGTATTTGTGATGAGTCAGCAACTATGCTAAGCATTTTATAAGCACTTTTAGAGCCCAGAATATTAGTGCCTTGTCCTGTTTTACAGAAAAGGAAGCACGCCCAAAGGCACAAAACTTAGAGCTGTCATTACCTAGAGTCAAGGAGCCAGGATGCAACCCCAGATCAGTCTGCCTCCAAAGCCCTTGCTTTCAACAGCTGTAAGATACAGGTTGGCTTTTAAAGTCCCTTCCACCCATAAGATGCAATAATTCTGAATATCCATGGGGAAATGATATTGCATCTGCCTGTGAGCTTTCATTTTCGCCAGTACTGATATTTTTACTGAGAGGTGGGAGGCTGCCAGGGGCCCGTGGAATCTGTTCCCTGTCTTGTGTCAGTCCTCTGGCATTTAGGACCAAATCCTGGCCAGATCCCACCGATTCTTCCTCGTACTCTACAATCTGAGCTTTGTTTAAGTGATGGTGAATGCCTGTATTTCTGATTTCATCTGTGCTTAACAAGATAACTTCATAAGTGCTGGTGTGATGTCCAGAAAAGTTCATGAAGTCTCACTTTCTTTGAGCCAGGAAGCTTGTGACAACTTCTGTACCTCACACTGACCTGCAAGATGCCGTCTGGAAGTTACAGAGTTAAAGCCACAAACTAAAGGGCTTTAAGCCCAAGCACAGGCTAAGGGCTCTTCCAGTTTCCTCTCTCTGCTTCCAAACTGGCCTACAGGGATTCTGTGTTATGTTTCTGGAACTCTCGGCACCAGCAGGTCTCTAAGGATATTGGAATCCTAAAGATCACCTGCCAGGACCCAGACCTCTGCCGCTCTAGACACCCCACTCTTCAGAAGAGCAATACATGTCACCTGTACTATCGCCTTAGGGCTGCTGTAACAACAGAAAGTTATTCTTTCCCACTTTTGGAGGCCAGAAGTCTGAACTCAAGGTGTTTGCAGGGCTGTGCTCCCTCTGAAGGCCCTAGGGTAGAACCTGTTCCATGCCCTCTTCTTAGCTTCTGGGGTTCCCAACAATCCTGCTGGTTCCTTGTCTTGTGGATATATGGCTCCAATTTCTGCATTTATCATCCCAAGGTCTTCTTTCTGTGTCTCTGTTTTTCTCTCCTCTTTTTTTCTTCTTTAAGAGACAGGGTCTCGCTCTGTCACCCAGGTTGCCGCGGTGCCATCATAGTTCACTGCAGCCTTGAACTCTTGGGCTCAAGTGATCCTCCTGCCTCAGCCCACCAAGTAGCTGGGGATACAGGTACATGCCACCACGCCCAGCTAATTTTTAATTTTTTTAGAGATGGAGTCTTGCTGTGTTGCCCAGGCTAGTCTCAAACTCCTGGCCTCAAGCAATCCTCCTGCCTTGGCATCCCAAAGTTCTGGGATTGTAGGTGTGAGCCACCACACCTGGTCTCTTCTCATTTTATAAGGACAGCAACCATATTTAATTAGGGCCTATCCTAATTAAATATGACTTCGTCTTGACTATATCTGCAAAGACCCTATATCCAAACAAATTCATGTAGGGGAGAAACTACAATTTCTCCCATCCCTTTTATGTTCTTATTTGAGACACTCTCTGGAAAACAAAAGTCAGATTAACAAAAGAGAAATAAGCAGAAATGTATTAACGCGGGCTCTGCCTATCATGCGGGAGAGGCCTCAGTTCAAAAGTATTTCTCTCTCAAGCTAGTGGCGTAGAAGCCTTGCTTAAATAATATTTTAACAAAGAGCCATAAATCCTATCTAGTGACAAGACAAAGGAGAGAGCAGTTTCAGTGTTTGAAAGAGTGGGAAAATGTGGGAAGAGAGTAAAATCTGTTCCTAGATTTTCCTGGTGCCTGTGGGTGCTTTCTCTGGGCTGATAAACAAGTAGTGTGTCTTAAGTAAGGAAGGATTCGTGTCCGTCATCAGGCAAGTAGAGGCCGAGGCAGCGTTCCTCTGCATTTTCAGTGTCTTTAACTTAACAATCCTTACTATTGTGAGAAGAAATATTTTGGTTTCCTGCATTCACAGGGACCTCAAGTTAGCATATCAACATATCTTTTTAGGGAACACAATTCCACCCACACATGGCCCATACCTCAGTGAACACACACAGTGACTGGGGATGTGCGGTGTGTATATTGCTAGGGACACTTACATAGCATTTCCTGTTGGCCAGCACTGTTTATCATTTAATCCTCACCACGGCCCTACAAGTAGGTTCTGTGAATATCCCCATTCTACAGATAAGGAAACAGAGGGCCATGGAGGTTAAGCAGCTTGCCCAAAATCACGTGTACTTCACACTGACCAAGCTACCAAGAGCAGACCCAGGTGGCAGAGCTCTGAAGTCCCAGGTGATTCACCAGGATAATGTGCAGCCTGCTGGGAGGAGAGGGAAAAAGAAGTTGAAGCTCTTATGTCATCAAGAGCTTTAGACCCACTGAGACCAAAGCACTCTGCAACAACTGGGCAATTCTACACAGGAAAGCTGTGGGCTCCATGCTGGACGCCGTGGCTTCCGATGGATCATTTCAGGTCATTTATCTGAAGCTGAGTTTCTTCATCCATCAGACAAGACCATGGAAGCTGCCCCATCCATCTCAAAGAACAGCCGTGAGGATCAATACCAAGGCTTGTGCTGGCCCTCGGAAGCCGTCTATCTGTAAACTGCCCATCCACCCGGCCCCCACTTCCTTCAGGTCTGCCCAAATGCCACCGCGGTAGAGCACGCTTCCCTAGCTGCTGTATCTACACTAGTGCCACCCACCCTACCACCTCTTTTATGTCCTTCCCTGAAATTCTGACTACCTGACACCTTAGATGTATTTGTTTATAGTCTACCTTAACCCCTTTAGAAGGTAAATTCCAAGGGAGCAGGAGCTTTGTCTGTTTTCTTTCTGTTGCACTCCCAGTGCCTCCACCAGCGTCTGCCACGTAGCAGGCTCTCAGCAGTACTTCTTGACTGAATAAGTGAATAGCTTCATGTAAAGTGGTGGTTCCTTCTCCATTGCATGACTAGAGTAGAGGAGGAACAGCTTTTCTGCTAGAATGGAAGTTCCACGAGAACAGGAAACAGAGAGTACTCAAGATACATGTCTATTACATGAATGGAAGAGAAAGGGCTGATGGGGAGACGGAAACCACACTGTCCCCTCCTCTGGCGCCCAAGAAGTCCAGGAAAGCTGTGGTTGGACCTGAGCTGGGGGACTCTAGAAGATTGGACGAAGGAGGAGGAGCCCTGTAGCCCACAAGGATGGGCTGTGAGCAGGCGACGTGAGGGATGGTGGGGAGGAGGCAATGGCAAGACTCAGTGGAACATCAGGACTTAAACAAAGCTGGTAAGTGGACTCTGACTATGAATTACTTAGATGCTGGGTGAAATGAATCATATTTTCTTCCCAGCCATATGCCTCAGAGACTTCACTGATAAAGAATTTTAAAGTATGGAATGATGAGAGCTATTGAGTTTAACTTGTCCTCCCCCAGCTCCCCTCCCCGCGCCTCCCCACCTCCTATCACCAAAGATCTCAGGCTCCACTCAGGCCGGGGCTAGTCTATAATAACTACTCAAGCAATTAAACCACATCCAATTTGATAAGTCTGAATATTTCAGAGGATCCTGTTACCTCCATCTTTGGGCCTGGAGGCCTACATTTTCTCATTAAACCTAACTGGCTTGTAAGAGGAGCCGACATCTGGGTGATAAAGCAGGCAGGGCCTCTACCTGCTCCTGTCTCTCTCTCTGATTGTTGGTTGCTAAACAGCTTCAGCCTGTCTCCCTGGGGGTGATGGGGTTTCAGGGACCGGGAGGAAGCTCCCTCCCCTCCAGCACCACTCCTTCTGCTGAGAAGCTCCTTTAACACTGGCCAACACCTTTCATTCCAGCTCAGAATGACAAGGCTGAAAATTCAAAATACCCCAGGAGAAGCAAAGTACTGGTTTAAATGAATACTAAAGTGCAAATGGCTGAGCGCAGACCTTTTGTCCCTGGAAGGCAGATTTTAAAAAGCAAGGAGAGGAAAGGTGGTGTGGGGAAAGAGAATGGATTTTTTACCATCTCAGTCCTTCCACTCACTACCCTGGGACTTAGAGCAAGTTAATTAACCTCTCATCTGTAAAAACATGAGAAAGCTGCTGTGGCCAGAGGAGCTGCTTGCAGCTTCCAGGCTATGCCAAGCCCCACCCTCTCTCTGTGCCATTTCTCAGCGACCTCTTGGTCTGCAAGGTCCCTCCTCTTTCCTCACCTACCTCCTCATCTTTCCACTTCCCTGGACGTCTTCCAGGGTTGGATGGCCATCATCGAGTTCATATAGTAAGGTCAGTTACCGTTGACCTTCAAACAACATGCGTTTTAACTGCACAAGGCCACTTATACATGGATTTTTCCTTTCAACCAAACGCAGATAAAAAATACAGTATTCTGGCCAGGCGCGATAGCTCACTCCTGTAATCCCCGCACTTTGAGAGGCCAAGGCGGGTGGATCACCTGAGGTTAGGAGTTCGAGACCAGCCTGGCCAACAAGGAAAAACCCCCGTCTCTACCAAAAATACAAAAATTAGCTGGACATGGTTGTGCACAACTGTAGTCCCAGCTATTCAAGAGGCTGAGGCAGGAGAATCACTTGAACCCAGCGGGTGGAGGTTGCAGTGAGCCGAGATTGCACCACTGCACTCCAGCCTGGGTGACAGAGTGAGACTCTGTCTCAAAAAAAAAGACAATAATTTTAAAAAATTTTAAATAATTTACAAAATAATAATTTTTGAATAATTTTAAAAAAGAAGAAAAAAAAGAAAATACAGTATCCTCTGGATTGGAAACCCGCAGATGCGGAGGGCCAACTTTTCATGTATACGTGGATTCCGCAGGGGCCACGATGTGACTTTGTTATGCACAAATTTCAGTATATGGGGGTACGGGAACGATCATTCCTTTCTCCCAAGGGACAACTGTATTTACTCGTGAAGTCATTCTTCATTTTTCCTACCGCATCCACCCCTGCCCACACTCCCATACCCCAGACAGACAGTGATAACCTAAGCGTACGAACCCTTCCTTATTCTCCTGCAGGTCACCATTAAGAAATGAACAAATGCCTCTTCAACAATTGAGAATTACTTCTGTTAAGGAAACATTTTCAAACTTGGAAATAGAGCAAGAAAAAAAGACTTCATGCCTTTAAAAAACTTTACTTTCAATTGACAAATCATATTGTGTATATTTATGAGCTTTTCATGTGATGTTTGTTTGTTTTAAGGCAGAGTCTCACTATGTTGCCCAGGCTGGACTCAAATTCCTGGGCTCAAGTGATCCTCTAGCCTCAGCCTCCAGTGTAGCTGAGACTGCAGGCATGTGGCACCATGCTGGGCTTTTATGCCATGGTTGGATGCAGTCTTCTGCATTGCCCTTTCAGTGTCATGCTGCTGCATCCAGTTTCACCAAGGATCACTTAATTCTCTAGGAGAACTTATCTACGTTTGACTTTGCTATTTACTATTGAATACAGCCCAGACACTAAATATCACATGTAATTAACATACAGACTTTCATTCTGCAGAGATGGAAATAATTTCTTCCTGGTAGAAAAGATAAGTTATGGTTTTATTGCTAAGTAGACCATTAACCATTTTTGTACCTAACTACCAATCTTATTCGAACAGCCTCTGTCTTTTTTTTCTCTTACCTCTCAATATCTCAAATATTATTGAAATCAGCTTTGCCGTCTTGAGTAATAAGACTTTGATATGTGTTCATTCTATATTTTATAAAAGACACGTTTTTAGCTTTGTGAAAATATTTTGATCTCCTGCAGGAACTTAGGGAGCCCTAAATAATAGCAGCCCCAATCGTTGTGTTTTCATTTTTTAAAAAATTTTTCTAGAGATGTGATTTCACTCTGTTGCCCAGGCTGGAGTGCAGTCATAGCTCACTGCAGCCTCAAACTCCTGGGTTCAAGCGATCCTCCTGCCTTAGCCTCCGAAGCAACTAAGACTACATTCACACACTACCATGCCTGGCTAATTAAAAATAAAACTTTAGAAACAGTGTCATGCTGTGCTGCCCAGGCTGGTCTCAAACTCCCAGCCTCAATTGATCCTCCTGCCCCAGCCTCCCAAGTAGCTGGGATTACAGGCACAAGCCACCATGCCTGGCTATGTTTTTGTAAAAGCTAAGCCTTGTGCTAAACACTTTATATCCATTAGCTCATCTAATCCTCATCACAAACTTATAAAGCAGATCTTTATTTTATGAATGAGGAAACTCAGCCTCAGAGACACTAAGTAACTTGGCAAAGCTAGAGACACGAACTGCATGCCAGGAACTTTATCTACTCTCTTTAATCCTCATAACAATTCTATGACACAGGTATCACGATCCCCATTTTCTTTATTAGAAAACTGAAGTTTAGTTATTTGATATCACCATTCGTAAATGAATAAAATTAGGATTAGAGGCTCTACACTTACTGACTCCTCTATACTTTTTCTTCATTGACTGGGTGACTTCGCTTATGGGGATGTTTATGATGCCCAGCACATTACAGAAAATGTTCATTTCTCTTCCGTTGGAAAGTTTGGTAGTGAGGAGATGTGGTTCAAATTGTTAGATAGCCCCATGAAAATGTTTCAATTTTCCCTTTCTTCCATAAAAATAGATCCCACAATTTTTAGCTGGGCCCTGACCATCCCAAATAAGGATTATGTTTCCCAGCTTGCTTTGCAGCTGTGTGGCCAAAATGATTAACTTTATTAAATTTTGGCCAATAAGAAGTAGGCAAAACTGTCATAAGGCTCTTTCAGGGACCTTTCTTAAAAGTTGGTTGATAAGCACCTTCTTCTCCATGCCTTTCTCCCCCTCTCAGCTATTAGGAACATGAGTGTGAGGTCTGGTGCTCTAGCTGCAACCCTGTCTGCCACACGGACAATACTGGGTCTGGAGAAGGTAGAAGTCTGAACTGGAAGGAGGCTGGGTTCCTGAGGGCTTAGTCAAGCACCCCACCAACCCCAGAATGCTGACTTCTGAGCCTTCATGTGAGGAAGAAATAAGCTGCTGTCTTGTTTAAGCCACTGCTTTTTTTTTTAGGATCTCTGTTGCTTGCAACCCAAAGTATCCCAACTGATACAGCACAAAGAAAGTGGAGAAGAAGCCTCAGAGGCAAAATTGGCCTTCTGCAAAGAAGTGCCCAGGAGTGGTCTTGACACTAAGAACCAGCCAGAATTGCCCTGGAGAGCCCAGCAGAAGGAGCTGTCAGGAAGACAGATACTGAATGGGTTCTGACAGCCACGACTCACCCTGACTTGCATCACTGCACCCTCTGCCAGGCCTGCTATTTTTGTGGCATTATTAGGAGCCACCTGTGATGACATTACAGCTCCATGCCAGCACCCACTCTCTGTCCTCCTGAGTGGAAAAAAATGGCACATCACCAAAACTATCACGGGGCAATCTTACAAGCGCTGGCTTCTCTTCTTGTGAGCATGAGGAAGAAATACCTTCTGTTCTGCTTCTCTGAGCTTTGCCCATTGGCCCTGCAAAAACAAAACATGTTGGTCTCTTCAACAGTGATCCACAAGGCAGGGCACAGAGCCTTTGAACTTGCTAGAAATCTAAAATTTTGCATTCTGCAGGCTGCTGGAGGAACAGTAGGATTTGACTCCCCTGCACATTTGGGCTGGGCTTGGGAGACCTGAGGAAATGGCAGTATTTGGCCAGGAGTTTTGAGACTTCTTCCATGAAGATCCCAACAGAGGTGTCCTCTGCTGGGTCTGCATCTGCCTCTTCTGCTGGGTGCCCACTCCTCGCATCTGGCTGCCTTTGGCAGTGTCCTGGCTTCGTTATATAGCTTGCTGTGTGATTTTGGACACAATGTTCCTCACCTGCAAGATGGAATTTATGACAGTTTCTGTTTCAAAAGGCTGTTACAAAGACTCATTGATGCCGGGCGCGGTGGCTCATGCTTGTAATCCCAGCACTTTGGGAGGCCGAGGCGGGCGGATCACGAGGTCAGGAGATCGAGACCACGGTGAAACCCCGTCTCTACTAAAAATACAAAAAATTAGCCGGGTGAGGTGGTGGGCGCCTGTAGTCCCAGCTACTCGGAGAGGCTGAGGAAGAGGCAGATTGCAGTGAGCCGATTGCCACTGCACCAGCCTGGTGACAGAGGACTGAACTCAAAAAACAAAGACTCAATGAGATAGTTCAAGTGAAGCTTTTAGATACCTGCTACATAGTAGGTGCTCAATAAATATTGCCTGTTATTGTTATGGAGTAATAATAATACAACAGAGTTCTTTATGTGTGCTAGACACTGTACTAAGTACTTTACATATATGAACTTTTAAAAAAAATTTTGAGACAGTCTCACTTGGTTGCCCAGGCTGGACTGCAGTGGCGTGATCTCAGCTCACTGCAACCTCCACCTCCTGGGTTCAAATGATTCTCCTGCCTCAGCCTCCCGAGTAGTTGGGATTATAGGTGTGGCCACCATGTCTGTCTAATTTTTGTAGTTTTAATAGAGACTGGGTTTCACCATGTTGGCCAGGCTGGTCTCAAACCCCTGACCTCAAGTGATCCGCTCTCCTTGGCCTTCCAAAGTGCTGGGATTACAGGTGCGAGCCCCTGCGCCTGGCCTATATAAACTCTTTTTGTCCTGACAGTGACTCCATGAGGACTACTGTTATTACCACCACAACCCCCATTTTATAGATAAGAAAACGGCAGCATAGCTGGGACATATCTTAGTCCATTTTCTTCTGCTATGACAGAATACCACAGTGAGTAATTTATTGAAAAAAGGGTTTATTTGGCTCATGACTCTGGATGCTGAGAAGTCTAAGGTCCAGGAGCCTGTATCTGGTGAGGGCCACCCCATGGTGGAAGGTGAAACGGGAAAATGGAAGCTAGCACACCCCATGCTGGAAAAGGAGCAGGAAGGAGGAGATCCTGCCTCCTTACACGACTGCAGGCCTTTTGATTCCCAGCACACCTGGCTCCTTCTCTGCTCAGGCCTTTTAAATGCTGCTGCTTCCGCCTACCTTTTTTCTCTCCCTGACCTGCCTCCACTGTCTCCTGGGCACCTTCTCAGCCCTGGCCTGACCCTCTGTTTCTCTCACACACAGCTCCTGTTCTGTTTGCTCTATTTTCACTCCAGGTTCCTATGGTAGGGGATTCTCTACTCTATGGTCCCTTGTCCTCTGTCCTTCTACAAGTTAGACTGTAAGCCTCAGGAAGTCAGGGGAAACACTGGCTTTACTCCTTGCTGTGTTAACACCCAGCACGCAGGCGATGCTTGCGCACAGTGGACATGTAGTAATTTTTTTTTTTTTTGAGACGGAGTTTCGCTCTCTCTGTTGCCCAGGCTGGAGTGCAGTGGTATAATCTCAGCTCACTGCAGCCTCTGCCTCACAGGTTCAAGTGATCCTCCTGCTTCAGCCTCCCGATTAGCTGGGATTACAAGCACACACCACCATGCTCCACTATTTTTGTATTTTTAGTAGAGACAGGATTTTGCCATGTTGGCCAGGCTGGGTCTCAAGCTCCTGATCTCAGGTGATCCACCTGCCTCGGCCTCCCAAAGTGCTAGGATTACAGGCATGAGCCGTAGCACCTGGCCTGCAGTAAATATTGAATATGTCATCGGGTCTGAATAGAACTAAGAGCAGGGATTTCTCTTCCGAGGCAGTATGTCTCTGCTGATCCTTGCAAGAATCAGGCCCTCACTTGTGATGAGAGGCTGCTATGTGTTAGGCATTTGCTGTATACCTGGCCTATTCCAAGCACCTCACATGCATCTTCTCATTTAACACTCACAACCGCCTAGTGGGATGTGTGGTCCACTGAGGCTGCTATCACAAAGGACCACAGCCTGGCTGGCTTCCACAACAGAAATTTATTTTCTCACAGTTCTAGAAGTCCAACCTGAAGGTGTCAACAGGGTGGGTTTCTCCCGAGGCCTCTCTCCTTGGCGTGTAGATGACCCTCTTCTCCCTGTGCCCTCACATGGTCTTCCCAAGCTGTCGGCGTCCTAATGTCCTCTTCCTATAAAGACAACAGTCATGTTGGATTAGGGCCCACCCTAATGGCCTCTTTTAACTTCCTCTCTTTAAATACAGTCACAACGTGATGTACCGGGAGTTAGGACTTCAACATATGAATTGGGGGTGGGGGTGGGAGATAGAATTCAGCCCATAATAGGGTGGTAGCTATTATTGCCCCAGTTCAGCTGAGGAAACTGAGGCACGGAGAGACTGGATAACTTACCTAAGTCCACAGCTAACAGAGGGTAGAGCCAGGATCTGAGCCAGAATAGCCTGACTCCGAGGCCAAGGTGGGCGGATCACTTGAGGCCAGGAGTTCGAGACCAGCCTGGCCAACATGGTGAAACCCCATCTCTACTAAAAATACAAAAATTAACCAGGTGTGGTGGTGTGTCCCTTAATTCCAGCCACTCAGGGGGCTCAGGCAAGAGAATCGCTTGAACCCGGGAGGTGGGGAGATGGCACCACTGCACTCCAGCCTGGGCAACAGAGCAAGACTCTGTCTCAAAAAAAAAAAAAAAAGCCTGACTCTATAGCCGGAGCACAGAACCACTGCCTGGACCCCATGGCAGCCTGCAGAGGAAGATCGCAGACCAGCTGAGGAATTCAAGTCTCAGAGGTCACACCTCTTGCGCAAGGACATTGATGGGACAGATGGCAGAGCAAGAACTCCAAACCAAGTGTTCTGGCTCCCAGCCCAACCCCAGCCCGACCTCCTTCCATCGAAAAGGGAACAGCAAAAGCTTCCAGGAAGGTAGGAAGGTGTTTGAAAATAACAGGCAATTTGACGTTCCCATGACATTACTGGGAGATTAATGAAAAAATGGTTCCTTCTAAGAGCCTCTGACACACACCTTATAGGCAGGACACCTGTGGTTCAGAACAGCCCCAGACAAAGCTGGAGAAGAAAGCAGCGAGCTCACCACCCACCCCCCTCCCCCGCCCAAAGATTCTCAGTCTCCCCTGAATTCCCCTCTCTGTATCCCGCAGCCCCTTTCCCTTGCAACAACAAAACAGCCATAATAATACTCACACTTACCAAAAGACTACTGTGCTAGGCCCTATTCTAAGTGCTTTTTTTTTTTTTTTTCTGACAGAGTCTTGCTCTGTCACCCAGGCTGGAGTGCAATGGTGCGACCTCGGCTCACCACAAGTTCTGCCTGCTGGGTTCAAGTGATTCTCCTGCCTCAGCCTCCCGAGTAGCTGGGATTACAGGTGCCTGCCACCATGGCCTGGCTAATTTTTGTATTTTTAGTAAGATGAGGTTTCACCGTGTTGGCCAGGCTGGTCTTGAACTCCTGGCTTCAAGTGATCTGCCTGCCTCAGCCTCCCAAAGTGCTGGGATTGCAGGCATGAGCCACCGCACCTGGCCCTAAGTGCTTTTATGTACTAATTTATTTAATCCTCTCAACAACCTGTGGGCAGAGCATGGCATTATGACCCTTTCTATTTTATATATAAAGAAGTGAATGCACAGAAGTTTGCCAGAGGTCACCTGGGAAATACTTGCTGTAGGCTGAATTTGAACCTAGGCAGCCTGGCTCGCAACCAACTCCTCATCCATTCTTCATACTGTGGAGTAGATGGCTGGTAGGGAGTTCATGGGTTAGCTCTCCATAACTACCCCTTCGCTTGTTCATCTGCTCATCCACCCAAGGAGAATTTAACACACCTATTTTGCTGACTCTGCCCCAGCCCCACACGGGCTTCCCCTGTCTAGGGCCTCCAGTCTTGCAGGGCAGGGAGACCCTTAGAAATGACAGGGACCCTATATAATAGGATTGTGTCCAAGAGGCTCTGAGGCAAAGAACAGGGGGATTCACAGCGTAAGACAGTCAAGATCGGCTTGATAAAGGCAGTGGTGGATATGCAAGGTCTTGAAGGGCAGGTAGGTGTTTCCCAGGCAGATAAAGGGATGTTACCTTTGGAACACAAGAGAGAGCGATGGGGGGTATATGTGGAGATGAGAGTGGGGTGAGGCAGGAGGAGAGCGCAGAGGAGAAGCTAGCTGGGTGCCGTGCTGAGGAGGTGTTTCATCCTAGAGGCCACGGCATTGTAAAGCCCCTTTGGGGCTGGAAACAGCATGGTCTTCAAACTCCATAGTAGCTTCCCATCATACGTAGTCTAACACCCAAAGTCCCCACTGTGGCCTAGAAGGCTGTACATGGTGTGGCGTCCCAGCCCAGGATCCCATCTTTGCTCTCATCTGCCCCCCAGCTCTGCCCCTCGCTGTCTGCCCTCCAGCTATTCCTATCTTCCTGCTCTTCCTCAAACAAGCCAAGCCGATGACCTAGACATTGAACTTGCCACTCCCTCTGCCTGGAACTCTCTTTAGCGGAGTTTGGCTTAATCGGCTGATTACATTCAGCAGAGCTTTAGCATGGCTCTCAATAAATGCTTACTTGTTAAATGAATAAATGAGGTCTATTTTATGATATTTCAGTTCATTGAAAGTAAGTATACAGACAGCTCTCAGCCATCTAACTGGGCTGAATAATGAAGCAGGGCACACTGTCGCCCTTCGTTCTGGCCTGATGGCCCTGTTAGGTCTGGACTGTCACTGGGTTGCTAGCAAAGCCTCCTGAGCGGGTGTGGGCTGCAGTCAAAGCGAGGCTGCTTAGCAATTTGGCTCCTCAGCCTGCGGCTGCAGCTAACAACCCTGCTGCCACAAACACATCTCAGCAGCAGAAAAGAAGCCGTGAAATTGCCTGAATTGAGGCGCTGACAGGAAAGTAAAAGGGGCCTGTCAAAATCCAACTAAACTAAAAGGCAATTCCTCCTTGCCACTGATGCACTTTTGATGCTTGGAAAAGGGGAGAGAAAAGTCTCTTCCACTTCCCGTCCAACCTGTACCCTCCTTTCCTCCGTCGTCTCCCTGCACTCATAACAGAGAGGGACGGGGAGTCCTACAAGCTGATGGGTGACCATGGCCCTAGGGCGAAATGAAATCACTGGCCGCATTATTAGGGAAACATGGTCTTGACAATTCTGGATGATCAAAATAGCAATAAAGTCTTTGATGGGAAAGACAAAAAGCACCCTACTTTTCTCCCGGGTAGCAGAGTGTTCAAATAAATTGTTTCGATAATTAGGAATTCATTCATGTCCATACGTACTCAGTACTTGCCTCTTGTCTTTGTTCTTGGTTATTTCAGAACAAAACAAAACAAAACAAAACCAAGGTGGGCTCCCAAATTTTGCCCCCTAACTCAGTGCTCAAGTTTATTTCTCATGTTATTAGTCTTTCCTGTGAATGATAACATCAGCTGATTATGAATAAATCAAGGTCCTTTTCTAGCAGTTACTGCTAAAAGTTAATGTCTCAGGCAGGATAGGGCCTATTTCAATATGTCTTAAACATGGGATGGAACAGCTAAGCCATTTACGCTCAGAATGCTGGTGAAGAAATTAGGGCTTAATGAATCCTGAAACAACCAGCCTCTCCTCTCCTATATGGAGAAAAGAAAACATGTCTCGCAATTTTAAATGTGAATCAACAACTGGTTTAGAAATTGTTATTTAGGGATAGTGGCAGTGGGGGACTCTGGAAAGCAGATGTCTTCACACCTCATGAGAGAGATTGTTTTCTTAGGAATGGCTGAGGTCGCCCCTGAAAGATTCTGATGATGAAATTTGGAGCCCACGTTTCCTACAATTCTGTGCATGCGGATGGCGGGTTTTAAATGCCCAGAATGTCCAATTTGCTAGGGAACTCTTGGGGGTTAGGTAATTGCCTGGCAGCTTCTGCGGGTTCTACTGGCAATGGGCTCAGTAGATTTACTCCTTGAAGATTTCAAGGCAAAGTGATTTCCCAATATTTGCAAATTGGCAAGCTATGAAGGTTTTGAAAAAAGCAGATGGAGGTTGGAGAGCTCAGAGCAGGCGCCGGAAATCTCAACTCAGAGAATGCGGGGGAGCCAGTTCTCCATCGGAGCGCTAGATGGCGCCAGCAGCCTGCCCGGGCTGAACCGCTTTCTCCCTCCCCATTCTCAGGGCGAGGCTGGCCCATAAAGAAGTGACTGTGGAAAAAAAAAAACAAAAAACACCCAGAAAAGGCTTCCCGTTGCTTCAGGAGCACCGAGGGTGAATGTGGAAGGTGATTGGTGACACGTCTAGCTCTGGACAGCAGCACGTGGGCTGGCCGACAGGTTAGGAACCACTGCCTTTGCTGTGTTGCATTGCTCTCCAGTTGCTTTTGCGAGGAAGGGCTGGTTTCCTCACTGAGACCCTTTTACCCTGCCTCGGTCTCAGCAGCACAGCCTACTCCCCGTCAGCCACCAGAGAGCTTCCTAAAAGGTGGCACTCTGTTTTGGCAGAAACTGCTCGTTGTCCCCTAATATCTGCTTCCTGCTACCTTAGTAATAGAACCCCCCTTCGTCTGGGAGCTCTGGGCAGCCAGGGACCACATAGCACAGGACACCTGGGGATGACAGTCATCACCCACAGGACGGGGAGAGGCACTGAGGGGCTCTTTGGGAGGCTCAAATGGGACACTTGCCCACCTCCCAGCTTTGTGCATCGTTATGTGTGGTGTGAACGCTGGGTCTGAAGTCAGACATTATCACCCAAACTTGGGGGTCTCTGTGAACAAAGGGACATAAAGAAATATGTGTATGGAACCTCAGGTTCATATTGTGGTTATTTCATGTTTTCATTCTTGATCAGTACCGGGACTTTCTGATGACGGACTCTCACTCTGTCACCCAGGCTGGAGTGCAGTGGTGTGATCTCTGCTCACTGCGCCCTCCGCCTCCCAGGTTCAAGTGATTCTTCTGCCTTAGCCTCCTGAGTAGCTGGGATTACAGGCTTGTGCCACCACGCCTGGTTATTTTTGTATTTTTAGTAGAGACGGGATTTCACCATATAGGCCAGGCTGGTCTTGAACTCCTGACCTCGGGTGATCCTCCGGCCTCGGCCTCCCGATTAGCTGGGATTACAGGCGTGAGCCACTGCGCCCGGCTTCTGATTATCTTTTTACTCTTTTTTATCCCTGTTCTCTACTCCAAAGGCAGCTGCTTTAATGTGATTCATACATATCCTTGAATTCATATTATCCATAGAAAAAAATCTGTGATCTTTAGCATGCATGCATGCATGTGCACGTGCACACACACACACACACACACAAACACACACATTCAAAGAGTTTGAGTAAGAATGTCCTTTTTTAAAAAAGCACCTAATCCAACATTAACATTGCAAATTAGAAATCCAAAATCTAGGCTGGGTATGGTAGCTCATGTCTGGAATCCCAGCATTTTGAGAGGCTGAGGCTGGAGGATTGCTTGAGGCCAAGAGTTTGAGACCAGCCTGGGGAACATATCAAGACCCCACCTCTACAAAACAAATCAAAGCATTAGCCAGATGTGGTGATGTGCACCTGTCGTCCCAGCTACTCCGGAGACTGAGGTGGGATGCTCCCTTGAGTTCAGGGCTGCAGTGAGCGACGATCATACCACTGTACTCCCGCCTGGCAACATAGCAAGACCCGATCTCTATAACGTTAAAAAAAAAAGTTTTCATAAAAAAGAAAAACATCCAAAGTCTAAGAAGGACAGACAAAGAGCTTGAGGTTTCACACTGGGTTGGGACAGCACTTGGCCTCCATCCCAGGCATCTTGATTCACAGGTCAGTACTTCTTCCACCAAAGCATGCATAGATCTTTAATTCACACACATGAGTTATTAGTCTGGATCTAGCAAGAAAATTAGAAACCACTCTAGGTCTTTCAAACAGAGGAAATTTAATATAGGGAATTGGTTACATAAGTTGACAGGCAAACTGAGAAGGTAAACAGGTGACCCAGAGATTATCAACCTCCGGAAGCCACCATGACCCCTAGGGCTGGAGCAGCAATAGGAAGGATGATGCTAGTGCTTTATGGCTGGGACTCCAATGTAGGGACCGCTGGCAAGATCTGAAACAGTGCAGGAGGGGCCATCTGGCAGAAGGCAGAGCCAAGGAAGAGAAACAGGGTTGTGGGAGCTACCAGAGGAAACAGACACAGAGAAACACCCTGGCTCTCCCTTCTTCCCCTCTCTAATCTACCAGTTCCCATTCCCTAAACCAACCCACAAGCCAGAGCCACGAGAGCTGGCAATTGTAGTTCCCTGGGATACAAGGAAGAGCAGAGGAAAGGCAGAGATGGATTGAGAACAAACTGGCAGTTCGGCATAGGTAGAATGGTGATGTGCTGAAGGTCCTGCTGTTATAAATGTTCGTGTGTGAGGCCAGGCATTGTGGTTCACACCTTTAATCCCAGCACTTTGGGAGGCCGAGGCAGGCGGATCACCTGAGATTGGGAGTTCGAGACCAGCCTGACCAACATGGAGAAACCAACATGGAGAAACCCCGTCTGTACTAAAAATATAAAATTAGTGGGGCATGGTGGCAGGTGCCTGTAATCCTAGCTACTCCGGAGGCTGAGGCAGGAGAATCGTTTGAACCCGGGAGGCGGAGGTTGCGGTGAGATGAGATCACACCATTGCACTCCAGCCTGGGCAACAAGAGTGAAACTCTGTCTCAAAATTAAATAAATAAATAAATGTCCGTGTGTGCGTGTGTGTGTGTGTGTGTGTATGCATGTGTATGCATTTAATACGGAATTGAGGGAAGCATGTAGGCTGCCTGGTTGAAATCTCAGCTCCTCTGCTATGTAAGATGATAAGCAGGTTACTGAACTTTTTCATGCCTCTCTTTGCACATTGGAGACAATGATGTTGTGTACCTGATGGGATTTGGTGAGAACTGAATGAATTACACTGTGTCAAGTACTTGGAATGGGGCTGGGTACAAAGTAGTATTCCATGTCCTCTATTATGTTTTTTAAGATCTGCTCATGTTACTGTGTATGTGCATCCAGTTTGTGGCTCGCAATTGCTGCACAGAGCCCCATAATGTGTAAGCACCACATTTTATTTATCCAAGGAAGCACGAGGCAAGTCACTGATCCTCTGTCCACTTTCATTTGGGATGACCGGAGTGGTAGATATTGAATTCAGGCAACAACATATTTCAGAAACAAAGTTAGATGGTGCATGTAACTGGTGCATGAGTTTACTGAAATCCGAGATGGTGCTTTTTGCTTCACTTGACTTGCTTCATTTTTGACTTTTCATAAATGAAGATAACTTGGCTTTTTTCTTCTGAGTACAGTTCCATAAGGGTAAGTTCATGTTTCATAATAGTTTTACTAATGGATCACCTGCCCCGATCCTCACAGCTGCTTTGTGAGTTAGGTATTGTTATCAGCTGAGAGAAGTGAGGCTTGGAGGAGTTAAAAAAACCTCCCAGTCGCTGAGCCAGGACTGAAACCAAGCCTGTGGCTGGTCACTCTGCCATACCGCCTCCTCAAGACGGTCGCAGAGAGCCTGGCCCATGGAGTGGGAATTCATCTTTCACTATTACCAGGACTGGGGATTGAGTCCATGGGCCTGAAATTTGGGTGAGAAGGGGCAGAATCTGTTGGCAGACAGCCAAAGAGCCACAGGCAGGACCTGAGATGGGGTCAGAGCCCAGAGTGTAAGAGAAGTGACTCCAGGTCTGCAATTACCCAGGGGGATACTGGGAACCCTTGCCTAAAGGCAGAGTTGGCTGGCGGGAGAGGCAGGCTCAAAGGGCCAAGATCTTGGTGGCAGAACACAGAGTTGGCAGCTTTATATGATTTCAGTGACGGATTACTGTAATGCCCCATTGTGTCATTGTAACTGATTGCATTTTGTAATTGAAAGCTCAGCCAGTGTAGAGTGTGCTTCATTTGGACAATTGCTGTGCACTTTTAAGGATGGATGTAGACCATTTATCTATGCCTTGTTGTCTCAGCAGGACTAGAATCAATGCTAATGAGAGCAGACTCATTTTCCTAAAGCACCATTTCTATCACGTTGCTCCTGGGTGAAAAACCTGTGATGACAGCCCATTACCTTCAGGGAAAAGGCCAGTGCCACATCTGGAATGGCTTCAGTGTCTTCCACACTGGCCCCAGGCTGACTTTTCTGCTTGGCCTCCCTCTGCCTCCCACATGCACCCTATACCACCAGGCTGATCTAATACGGCCCCCTGCACCCTCAAACCCTCAACATGCCTTGCACCCTCCCAATTTTGTATCTTTGCCCGTGTCACCTCTCCTGTCTAGATCACCCTCCTCCACAGCTGTGTGAGCACATCAGCCTGCTCAGTGCAGGGCAATGCTCTCCAAAGTCTTTCCTACTATCCCACTAAGAAAGCAAATAAAAGTATTCACATTTAAGTATGTCCTATCAGGCACATACAAATAAGTACATTTGTTCTTTTTTTTTTTTTTTGAGACTGAGTCTCGCTCTGTTGCCCAGGCTGGAGTGCAGTGGTGCAGTCTCAGCTCACTGCAGTCTCTGCCTCCCAGGTTCAAGTGATTCTCCTGCCTCAGCCTCTGGAGTAGCTGGGATTACAGGTGTGCGCCACCACACCTAGCTAATTTTTGTATTTTTAATAGAGACGTAGTTTCACCATGTTGCCCAGGCTGGTTTTGAACTCCTGACCTCAGGTGATCCACCGGCCTCGGCCTCCCAAAGTGCTGCGATTATAGGCAAGAGCCACTGCGCTCAGTCTGCCCAGGCTGATCTTAAACTCCTGGCCTCAAGTGATCTGCCTGCCTCGGCCTCCCAAAGTCCTGAGATTACAGGAATGAGCCCCTGGGCCCGGACCGTTCATTCATTTAATTTTATTGTATGTCGGATGCTGCTAAATTACAACAATTAGGATTTGGGTTGCAAACAGAAAATAACCTAACAATACAGCATGTAATACTTTTCTGTGGCTGTCTTAACAAGGTACCACAAACTTGGTGACTTAAAACAACAGAAATTTATTCCCTCACCCTTCCAGAGGCCAGAAGTTTGAAATGAAGGCGTCAGCAGGGTTGGTTCCTTCTGGAGGCTCTGAGGGAGAATTGCTTCATGCCCATCTCCTAGATTTTGGAGGCTGCTGGCAATTACTGGAATTTTTTTTTTTTTTTTTGAGACTGAATTTCGCTCTTGTTACCCAAGCTGGAGTGCAATGGCGGGATCTCGGCTCACCACAACCTCTGCTTCCCAGGTTCAAGCAATTCTCCTGCCTCAGCCTCCTGAGTAGCTGGGATTACAGGCATGCGCCACCACACGTGGCTAATTTTGTATTTTTAGTAGAGATGGAGTTTCTCCATGTTGGTCAGGCTGGTCTCAAACTCCTGACCGCAGGTGATGTGCCTGCCTCAGCCTCCCAAGGTGCTGGGATTACAGGCGTGAGCCACCGCGCCCGGCCAATTCTTGGAATTCTTTGGCTTCTAGGGGATTCATTTCCATATCCACCTCTATCTTTATAAGAACAAGTCTTTATAAGAACGCTTATTGAGTCATTGGACTCAGGGCCCACCCTAACCCAGGATTATTTTTATCTCCTTTACTTAACTACATTTGCAAAGACTCTTTTTCCAAAAAAGGTCACATTTGCAAGTCTCAGGGGAAGGACTTTCTGTTGTGGGGACGGGGCCGGTGGGGGGGACACGACACGCCCACCATTCAACCCACTACACAGTGTGTTAAATAAAAAGGGCTTTATTCTTTTCACTTAACAAGGAGTCTGGGGACCAGCAGCTGCCAGCCCTGTTTTATTCCCCGCCCCTCTCTGCAGTTCTCTTGGGTTTTCCCTCATCATGCAAGAAAGCAACCTCAGCTCACTTTGTTATGTGAGTGGGCGGGGGCTGGGGGGGGTGGGGGGGGTGATAGCACCAGTCACATCCATCCCTATTGTCACCAGATCACGAGTTGTCTTAGACCCCACCCAGCAGACATCTCCTTTTCAGGAAGAAAGGCTGCAACAGGGTGGAGATGGATGAAGTGTCTGTCATGGGTGGAGGATACAGTGACCAACACACAGTCCCACCCTCAGGGAGCTGCAAATCGTTGTTTCACTTCACCCCCAGGACAGCCCCGCCTTCAAGTTCGTTCAGCTGCAAGACACAGAACCCACCTGGTGGTGGATCCTGACAGTACCGCCCTCTTTGATGCAGGATCCGATGCCCCAGTTGCTGGAGGAGCTGACCACAGACAGCCTTCAGCTCTCAGATCCCTTAGGGACCGACTCAGCTGCAGAGTGTGGCCTCGCCCAAGGTCATGCTCTTTCCAGAAAGTTCCACATCCAATGACTGATCCTTACAGACCTGATCTTTTTGGCCTGACTGGGATGATTTTGAAGGGCCATTCTGACTCCAGAGCTTCCCATGGTGTCAGAGTTCAGTTGTGCTCTCTCCTGGCCCCTCCAACTCCACAACTGACAGGTGGAAGTTTAAACCCCAGAACCTCAAAATAAGTCTCTATTCAGAGACAAGGCCTTTAAAGGTTAATTAAGATAACATGAAGTCATTGGGTTGGGCCATAATCCAATATGCTAGGTGTCTTATAAAAAGAGAAAATCGGCCTGGTGCAGTGGCACACCTGTAATCCCAGCACTTTGGGAGGCCAAGGCAGGGGGGATCACCTGAGGTCAGGAGTTTGAGACCAGCCTGGCCAACATGGAGAAACCCCGTCTCTACTAAAAATACAAAATTAGCCGGGCGTGGTGGCACATGCTTGTAATCCCAGCTCCTCGGGAGGCTGAGGCAGGAGAATTGCTTGAACCCGGGAGGTTGTGGTGAGCTGAGATCGCACCATTGCACTCCAGCCTGGGCAACAAGAGTGAAACTCCGTCTCAAAAAAAAAATAAAAAAGAAGAGGAAATTAAGACGCAGACACATGGAGGGAAGGCCGGAGGGAGACACAGGGAGAAGACAGTCATCTACAAGCCAAGGAGAGAGGCCTCAGAAGAAACCAGTCCAGCTGGGTGTGGTGACTCACTCCTGCAATCTCAGCACTTTGGGAGGCTGAGGCAGGCAGATAGATCACTTGAGGTCAGGAGTTCAATACCAGCCTGGCCAACATGGTGAAACCCTGTCTCTGCTAAAAATACAAAAATTAGCCAGGCCTGGTGGTACTCGCCTGTAATTCCAGCTACTCAGGAGACTGAGACACAAGAATCGCTTGGACCCAGGAGGCAGAGGTTGCAGTGAGCTGAGATCGTACCACTGCACTCCAGCCTGGGCAACAGAGTGAGACTCTGTCAAAAAAAAAAGAAAGAAAGAAAGAAGGAAGGAGGGAGGGAGGGAAAGAAAGGAAAGAAAGAAAGAAAGAAAGAAAGAAAGAAAGAAAGAAAGAAAGGAAGAAAGAAAGAAAGAAAGAAACCAGCGCAGTCAACACCTGATCTCAGATTTCCAGCCTCCAGAATTGTGAGGAAATAAATTTCTGTGTGAAGCCCCTTAGGTTGCGGTCCTTTGTTATTGCAGCCTAGCAGATTAACACACATGGGTTGGCCAAGGCTGTGGCCCTGGTCCCAGCTCAGCTGCTCCCTCCACCCACTCCTGCCTCCTTCCCCTCCTTTCCATGGGTATCTATCCCAAGGACAGTCTTTGGTCAACATGGAGCAGCCTAATGCTCTCAGAGGCACCTTCCAGGGGACCCAGACTGTGCCTCCACTCCTGCAGCCTGCTCTAAGGGGAGCCTGTAGGGAGGGCACAGGAGACACTTGGAGACATGGAGGGCAGGAATGCACAGGCCTGGGGAAGGACTGCACCTGAGGCTGGAAGCTGGAGAGGAACAGCATCTCCCTAGCACCTACCTGTGTGTCTCTTGTCCCCTTTCTGAGTGTCTGCTTCGTGCTGCAGATTCCCCAGGAAGACTTATCCTCTCTGTGGCATCCTCATTGCTGGTTTCTTCAAGAGAACCAGCCCGCCCCAGCCTGAGTCTATGTGATTTTCCATTTCCAGGTCACCCCTGACCCTCCTCCTCTGGGATGCTCTGCTGAAATTCTCAGAGAATCTGATTGGCCCCATGGTTGCCCATGTGGTCAGATGGTCACGGGTAGGGTCTCTCCCAGGCCTCTGAGAAGTGAAGGCAGTGGGCACGTCCACCCTCTTTTGAGGTCAATGTCTTCCTGAGGAAGGAGTGGAGGCCCTCAGGGCTTGCTTTCTTTTACCACTGATGGGGAGATGCTTGTCCTGTGTCGCCTGTGTTGTTATGGCACATTCCTCAATCTGATGAGAGTTCAAAGGCCTCTGAAGCCTGAGACTGGGTATTAGACCTCTGCATCCTCCCCTCCTCACTTACACCTGAGCTGTGGCCCTTGGCCGGGCCTAGCTCAGAGCTGGAGCTTAATGAACATTTGTGGATTCAAGGATGGAGGTCAGGATTTCAGATAAGTTTAATTCAGTTTCTTTCTTTCTTTTTTTTTTTTTTTTGAGATGGAGTCTCGCTCTGTCACCCAGGCTGGAGTGCAGTGGCGCAATCTCGGCTCACTGCAAGCTCCGCCTCCCGGGTTCACGCCATTCTCCTGCCTCAGCCTCTCCGAGTAGCTGGGACTACAGGCGCCCGCCACCACGCCCGGCTAATTTTTTGTATTTTTAGTAGAGACGGGGTTTCACCATGGTCTCGATCTCCTGACCTCGTGATCCGCCCGCCTCGGCCTCCCAAAGTGCTGGGATTACAAGCGTGAGCCACCGCGCCCGGCTAATCCAGTTTCTTTTACGATAATAGCCCGTTCCTGGAATTGTGCCAGCCGTCTCCAAGAGGTATGAAATGAGGGGCCAGGGAGCAGCTGGAGGCCGCAGTCCTATACAACACTAATCTATTTAACAGCTGTTTTGCCTATTGTGGTAAAACATACATGCCATACAATGTATCATGTTTGTATTTTTAAATGTACAGTTTTGTGGCATTCAGTACATTTCATGCTGGGCAACCATCATCACCATCTAACTCCAAAGTTTTTTTGTCTTCCCCAGCTGAAAGTCTGTACCCATTAAACAATAATTCTTCATTCACCTCTACCCATAAGCCTCTGGGAACCACCATCCTACTTTCGGTCTCTATGAATTTTTTTTGAGACAGAATTTCGCTCTTGTCACCCAGACTGGAGTACAATGGTGCGATCTCAGCTCGCCACAACCTCCGCCTCCTGGGTTCAAGCGATTCTCCAGCCTCAGCCTCCCGAGTAGCTGGGATTACAGGCTCCCACCACCACGCCCAGCTAATTTTTGTACTTTTAGTAGAGATGTCACCATGTTAGCCAGGTTGGTCTTGAACTCTTGACCTCAGGTCATCCTCCTGCCTCAGCCTCCCAAAGTACTGGGATTACAGGTGTGAGCCATTGCACCCGGCAGTCTCTATGAATTTGTCTATTCTAGGTATCTTACATAGAAAGAGTCAGGCAATATTAGTCCTTTCATGACTGGCTTATTTCACTTAGCATAATAGATGCAAGAATCACTTATGTAGACTATGTCAACATTTTCTTCCTTTTGGGGGCTGAATAATTTTCCATTGTATGGATATTCCACATTTTATTTATCCATTCATCTATCAAGGGACTCTAGGGTTATTTCCACCAATAGCTTTTTTAAGAAAAAAAATTTTTTAGAAAAAAAATTTCCCATTCACCATTGTACTTAATTCTTTACATATCTTACTCAGCTAATCTTCCCTATAGCTTAGGAGGTATCATTATCATTATCCTCTTTTAGGATGAAAAAACTGAGATTTGGAAAAATTAAAGAATTTGTCTCTGTTACCCAGCAAGTTAGTTCCAGAGCCTGATTCCCTCCAGGGCTGTGTGACACTACATGCTTCCCGTCCCATGGTAAATGGCATCTGGGTAATGCAATCAGCAAAATTCCAAATGAGGAAATTCTACATGGATAATGACCTAGTTTTTTCAAAAAATAAAATAGAAGAAACGAAAGAAAAGAAAAGTCCAGGAACCTAGAAATTAAAAGAGGTTTAATAGAAAAATCAACCAAAAGCATGGGCTTGTTTGGATCTTGATTTTAACAAGCTGTGACTTCACTGTGAATTACGTCACTTCCAAACAGTGATAATAACTGAGGAAATTTGAACAATGGGTATGCAAGTATGATTATTATCATTGTGGTGTATTAATGGAATAGTGGTTGTGTTCTAATGTGAGAGAGAGTGAGGGTGTTAGAAGTACAAACAGAAATATTTAGAGATGAGGCTTAAGATTTTGGTGTCTAGGCCAGGCGTGGTGGCTCACGCCTGTTATCCTGGCAATTTGGGAGGCCAAGGTGGGTGGATCACCTGAGGTCAGGAGTTCAAGACCAGCCTGGCCAACATGGTGAAACCCCATCTCTACAAAAAACAAAACGAAACAAAAAACAAAAAACAAAAAAATTAGCCGGACGTGGTGCTCATGCTTGTATTCCCAGCTGCTTGGGA
Source organism: Hylobates moloch (assembly GCF_009828535.3). Classification (NCBI taxonomy): domain Eukaryota; kingdom Metazoa; phylum Chordata; class Mammalia; order Primates; family Hylobatidae; genus Hylobates; species Hylobates moloch. Next base: position 59,834,563 of record NW_026652292.1, on the reverse strand, counting down.
GGCTGAGACAGGAGAATCGCTTGAACCCAGGAGACAGAGATTGCAGTGAGCTGAGATAGCGCTGCTGCACTCCAGCCTGGGCAATAGAGTGAGACTCTGTCTCAAAAAAGAAAAAAAATTTTTTTGATGTCTGGAATTTGTTTCAAAATATTTCAGAAGTAGGGGACAGGGAGTGAGGTGTAGGGAGTAGATACAGATGAAATAAGAATGACCTATTGGGTCAGGCATGGTTGCTCACACTTGTAATCCTAGCACTTTGGGAGTCCCAGGGAGTGGATCACCTGAGGTTCAGGAGTTCGAGACCAGCCTGGCCAACATGGTGAAACCCTGTCTGTACTGAAAATACAAAAATTAGTCAGGCGTGGTGGCAAGTGCCTGTAATCCCAGCTACTTAGAAGGCTGAGGCAGGAGAATCACTTGAACCTGAGAGGCAGAGGTTGCAGTGAGCCAGGATCATGCCACTGCACTCCAGCCTTGGCAACAGAGTGAGACTCTTCGTCAAAAAAAAAAAAGAAAAAAAAAAGATTGACTTATTGATAACTGTTGGGACCTAGAGATTAAATGAAACTCAAGAGGCGTATCAACCAAATGGAATGTAATAGGACTTGCTTTAATCCTGACTCAAATAAATCAAGAGTGAAAAACAATTTATGAAACAAAAAGGACAATTCAAACTCCACATTTTTGAATGATATTAAGGAACTATTGTTAATGTTTTAGGTGTGATAATAGTAAAGGTTAAATTTAAGAAAAAAGAGCGATTATATTTTGCAGATACATACTGAAACGTTTATGAACAAAATGATTTCATATCTGAGATTCAGAATATTCTAGAAGTAGGGTGTGGGGAGAAAGAGATACAGATCACAGATCAGCTGTGTTGGTAATTACTGAAGCTGGGTGATGCTTACCTGGATTCATTTTACTATTGACTGTTTTGATGAATGTGCTTGAAAATTTCTGTAATAAAAATCCTAAAAGCAAACACATGAAAAAATAGCATCCCGTTTCTCTAAGTAGGGAAACTGAGGCTTTGAGAGGATAAGTAACTTGTTTAAGTTTCCATAGCCTGTTGTGGGCAGCAGTGGAGGACACAGTCATCAACTTCAACTCTGGAGCCAGGCGGTTAGCCACTGGAACTGTTCCCTCCTGGGCACAGCCCATGTTTCTCCCCCATTACTAGCATCTTTGTTTTTCTTAGGGAGAGCACCCTCTCCAATTCTTAGTCCATGTGGGCGGGAGGTTGACCCCACATCTGGCACCAGCCCTAGGGAAGGGGCATATTCCAGGCCCCATCAGTCTTATTAGTCTATCCCCTCAATCATGCTGATTGCCTCAGGGATGGACAGGAGGCCTGCATTGATCCAATGAGACACAATTCTTGGAGTTTTCCAGAAGTAGAAGCAGCAGTTCCTTTTTCCTCTGGAATTGCTAAAGAATAACAACAGCAATGAGAATAATACGTATCAAAGGCTTACTATAGGTGCTATTATTATCCCCCTTTTTACATACGAGAACACTGAGATGCAGAGAGGTTAAGAGACCTGGTGACAATCTGGAGCACTGGAGGCCACCGCATAGACAGATCTGCTCAGGGTGAAGTCAACACCTTGAGTCAACCACGCTCAAAAGAAAGAGTTGCAAGGAGATCAAGTCCCGATGATGTCACTTGAGTCTCTGGATTCAGTTAGACCCAGGACTTTTCTATTTCTTGAGCCTATGGTGTAAGTGTAAGCCAACTTGAGTTAGGTTTTGGCACTTCGCAACTCAGAGAGGCTTGGCATGAAAAATTATGGAGGACCTTGAATTTCAGGGGTAGGGGAATGGAGAAAATAGAAAGGAACCAACAGAACTTGCCTATTGTTAAGACAGGCATTGTGCTAGAGGCTTTCCATACGCTATCTCACTTAATCATTACAACAGCATGTTTGATGAATAATAGTCATATTTTATAGATTAGGAAAACTAGGTCATAAAGGGTTCAGTCCATTGGTTCATTCACTGTATATTTTATTCTGGATCAGGTACTCTACTAGATATTGAGCAGTCAAAGATAATAGCAATAATAACAATAGCTAACATTTCATTGAGAACTTACTGTGTGCCAAACACCGTTCCAAGCGTTTGACATTCATTGTCTTGTTTATTCCACTGAACAACATTGTGAAGGTTGTTATCATCATCCCTATTTTATGCATGAGGAAATTAAGGCACAGAACCATTTAGAAATGTGCTTAAGGGCAGGTGGCTGGGAAGTGGTGAAGACAGAGTGGCTTCAGGGGCCAGGACTCTGATATGATACCATGCTGCCAAGCTTCTCTCTGGAAGTTCAAGGTAGCTTGCCTCAGGTCACACAACAGCAGTCCAGACTGCTTCGCCTGACCCAAAGCAAGCTCTTTCCTCAGCACCATAATGCAATTGCACATAGTGAAGTTAGATTTCGATTTCAAAGAGGATTGGGAGCCACCAAAGGTTTTGGGAGGAAAATGATGTTCCCATCAAAATTATGCCATCTTTCAAAGAAGGGATGGGTCCTTCATCGTATTTATTCTGACCACGAGACAAAAACACATCCCCATAAACACCTCCCAGAGGCCACACCTTAGTGTGGTTTATACTGTGTGCCATGACGTACAGAAATGGGTTTCATTTCTGTTTTTAGGGAGAAAACTTCCTGTTTGTCCTGGCACAGAACCCCTTGCAGCAGGACACACTGTTGGCCAGCATAGGAACTTGACTCTTGCATGTCTTTTTTTTTGAACTGCCAACAGCTCTTACTAACTTTATTTTGGTAACAGCTCCCTTCTTTTCTTTCAGAACTGACCCTCCTCCATTCCACATGAGTCTGTTAGGATCCCCTAACTCTGGCCAGAGGGTCGGTGCCCCTGAGCTGCAGTGATGAGCTCATGGATCGGGAATGCCATTCTAGTAAGAGCAATCAGACTCTTCTCAGAGAAGAGTCTGGCACTAGAAGAGAAAAGCTTACTTTTTATTGAGAGTGAATGATGTAAACCGGAACCTGTCTGTGATCATACTCATACCCTCCTCTCCACAACCCCTAAAGCCACAGGGAAGAAGCTCATCTCTTGCAATAGGAATAAGCCTAACATCCCAAGAAACGCACAGCTGAGAAATGGGCACAGAGAGAGAATGTTACTGAGTTTCTGCATCCAGTCATGCTGGAGAACAATTCCATTCCACGAACTTCTAGTTTCTGGAATCAGTAAATATCCCCTTTGCTTAAATTGGCTTGACTTGAGTTTCTGTTGCTTGCAACCAAAAGAGTTCTGGCTAATACTTGGTTTATTACCCAGAGGCTTTATTATCTATTGTTTGGGTTTGTGTTTGTTTTTGGCTTTTCTCACTTTCATCTTCACAAATGGTAATAAGTCAAGAATGTGTGTGAAGATCTAACTGTAAGCTAATACTGGCTGCAGAGTTATTTGTTATGGTAAACATTTAGAAAAAACTTAGATGGCTCATAAGGGATCATTCACCTGTACAATAACCTAGTGTCCCTAGGTCTGATGACTTTGAAGATAAAAAGTGACATCTAGTGATGTTAATGGCTTGACTGTGGGATGCAGGGGTTCACCTCCACCCAGAGTCCCCACGGTTTTGTCTGGGGGTCCCATGGTAATGTCTCACAAAAGTTCAAGGACAGGCTCACTTGTATTTTTCAACTCTGGCTTCCTCCTTGAGACATTTCACCACTGCCCAGGGCTGTCTGGGAAAACTGCTCCTCTGTGTGAAGCTGTCCTTTGGGGTGGCTTGAGATTTGGAGTATCAGAGCTGGGCTAGGCCAATGGGGGTGGGAGGACCAGTGAAGGAAATCACCCTGCAGTGGGCTGTGGCATCTGTGCTTTATCTTTCTCTCTTCAACAAGCTTCTGCATGTTATTTGCTCTGTTAAGAAACCCTGTGATCTGGGAGGAACCAGGCCTGGCCAGTCAAAGTACTTTCTCCCCCTGACAATGAAGACTGGCCAAGAAGTGACATGGGATCCATGCAGGAGGACAGATCCCCAGAACCTGGGGAGAAAGACACTCTCTTCTTTTCACTTACGTTTCTAAGCTGGAGCTCATGGACTAAACCTATAATAAGAAAACCCAAGAGCTGTTGGTTGGCCTCTACCTTTCACCCTGTGGCCTGAAGCACAGGGAAAGCTGGCTTGCAGAGAACAGAGAATAGAGCAGATGGAGAGGGAGCAGCAAGGAAGAGACAGAGTCTTGGCAGCCTCCCATCCAGGCCCTGATTCTAGGTCATTCCTAAGGTTTTGCTGCATCCCTGACCTTGTGCTTCAGGGAATCCATACAATTGCTCTCGATATTTGCTAAAACTCACTTCAATTGGCTTTTGCTTTTTTGCAATCCAAAGGGTCCTAGCGAATACATGCACTGTTCTTTTTTTCTTCAGATACCTGTGCCTAAAGATACCTGTGCATAAAACTGTTCCCTTCTCTCTAGTTTCATAAAAGCAACTGCAGCTGGGCGGGGTGGCTCACGCCTATAATCCCAGCACTTTGGGAGGCTGAGGCAGGAGGATCACTTGAGGTCAAGAGTTTGAGACCAGCCTGGCCAACATGGTGAAACCCTATCTCTACTAAAAATACAAAAATTAGTCGGGTATGGTGGTGGGTGCCTGTAATCCCAGCTACTTGGGAAGCTGAGGCAGAAGAATTGCTTGAACCTGGGAGGCAGAGGTTGCAGTGAGCCAAGATCTCGCCACTGCACTCCAGCCTGGGCAACAGAGTAAGAGTCTGTCTCAAAACAACAACAACAAAAAAAAGCAACTGCCTTTAAGCAAATGAACATATGCAGACCAATCCCTGGGCTACTAGCCCTAAGCCTAGCCCCAGACTTGGCCAAAAACAAAGTCCCTTAAACACAACCTACAACTCACAACTTCTATATTGAGTCTAAATGCAATAAATAGCAATTGTGAACGCGAACTTGCTCAAGGTTGTCAGATATGATGAGAAAGGAAGGGCCAGAATTCACATTTATGTCAACCTGTGTAGAACAGTGTTTCACCATTTTGCTGTATTTGCATATCAACCAATCTTTCAGAGCTTGGTCTCAAAGAAATAATCTGGGGCTCATTTATAATTCCTTTTTTTTTTTTTTTTTTGAGACAGAGTCTTGCTCTGTCGCCCAGGCTGGAGTGCAGTGGCGCGATCTCGGCTCACTGCAACCTCCTCCTCCCGGGTTCATGCCATTCTCCTGCCTCAGCCTCCCGAGCAGCTGAGACTACAGGCGCCCGCCACCACACCCAGCTACTTTTTTGTATTTTTAGTAGAGACAGGGTTTCACCATGTTAGCCAGGATGGTCTCGATCTCCTGACCTCGTGATCCTCCCGCCTCAGCCTCCCAAAGTGCTGGGATTACAGGCGTGAGCCACCACGCCCGGCCTATAATCCTTAAAGTAAGGGTCTTAGCTGCAGATTCCAGCACCTCTCTGCTGCTTCAGCTGGACTTTGCTGCCATCAGCCAGGCCAAGCAAGAGGGGAGGTGTCCTGTACCCTGCACCACCACCCCTCACAGTTGGAGGGGCACTCAGCACAGATGCAGATCACACAGGCTCAGACGCTCACCAGCTAAGCTCCAAGGCCTCTCCAGGACAAGGATAAATGAAGACAACTCTGAATGAGAGGACACAGGCCTGGTGTTCAGCCCAGGAGCTAGGCCGGCTCAGAGCGTGGAGGAGGGTGGTCACAGCCAGAGAGCAGGGACTCTCTCAGACAGCTGTTTCCTGCTGGGATCTGCTTCACAGAGGCTGGACTGCCACCCCACACACCCCTCCCAGGGACTGCTGTCTCCAGGCAGTTTTTACCTCATAACCCTTCAGATTCAAGCCCAGGGATTGGAACTATGATTCCTGATTCATAGTTCCATATCTCCATATCTCCATAGAGACTTCTCTGGCCTTTGCTTCCAAGGACTTCCAGCTCCAGCTGGATTTGTGTGATTGGGTTCTCCTTGGCTCCATAACCTCAGAGTCTCTGGCTCTCCACACCTCTGCTTGCGCGTTACTAAAAGAAGCCTATAGACAACTTTCCCAGATTGTGGGTGAGAGAAACAGCTGGGAAATATCTTGCCTATGCTGAGAATAAACACAGCCATTGCCTCTCAGTGGAAATCTTTGTTCTATTTCTCCTTTGATGCCAAGGAGTAGGCAGGTATTGAGAACTCTGATGAGAGGCCTCTACGCTCTTGCCAATGCTGGTTCTTCACTTGCTAACAGGCTTGTGATTCCCTCTGCTGTAGAGACCAACCCTGGATTTACCCTGCTGTTCTCTCCCACATCAGGCCTCCTGGTCCTACAGATGGGTGCATCATGGATCATGGTCTTCAACCTCAGCAGGACCTCTGTGCTCCCTGGGGTCCTTTTCAGCACTAGCGCCCCTGATTTCCCATGGTCCTTTAAAAGCTGCCTCCCTTTAGGCCATGATGTGATCTCACTTTCTATATTCCAGAGAGAACAGTCATCAGAGAAGATGTCCTCAGTCCTGCTGCATCCCCAAGCCTCCTCATTTCGCCTCCATCCCAGAGCTCTATCTAAGGAGCCCCTCTTTCTAAGGTATATATGCTCTGCCTCCTCAGGAAAATCAACTATTATTTATGTCTCCTTTTAAGCAAATGAACATATGCAAACCAATCCCCAAGCTACTGGCCCTAAGCCATCAATATTAGTTAGCCTTCTCCACAGAAACAAAGCCAATAGAATGGTTGGATAGGTAGATAATAGATAGATAGATAGATAGATAGATAGATAGATAGATAGATAGATAGATAAGAGATGATAGATAGATACATAAATAAGGTAGATAAGAAATAGATAAAACAGAAGATACAAAAGATATATATAGATTAGATAGAAGATAGATAGATAGATAGATTAGATAATAGATAGATATGAAAGATGATAGATTAGATAGATGGATAGATGGATGGATAGATGATAGGTAGATAGATAAATGGATATATAGATAAGAAAGATGATTGATCGATGGATAGATTAGATAGACAGATTAGATAGATAGATGGATGAATGGATAGATTGATAAGAAAGACAGATGATATAAAAACAGATAAGAAAGATGATAGATTAGATATATGGATAGATGATAGATAGATAAGTAGAAGAATGGGTAGATAGATGGGTGGATGGGTGAATGGATAGATAGATACGCAGACATGATAGACAGACAGATGATAGATTGATAGATGATAGATAGATAGATAGATAGATAGATAGATAGATAGATAGATAGATGATAGAAAGATAGATAAACAAATTTTAAGGAATTGGCTTATGTGATTGTGGGGCTGGCAAGTCTAAATTCTGCAGGGCAGCTCAGCAGTGTGGAAACCCTGGGAAGCCTTGATGTTGTAGCTCAAGTCTGAAGGCAGAGTCTGCAGACAGAATATCCTCTTGCTTGAGGGACCTTAGTCTTTTCCTCTTAAGGCTTCAGCTAATTGGAGGAGGCCCACTGACATCATAGACAATCATCTGCTTTACTCGAAATCTACTGTTTCAAATGCTAATCTCATCTTTAAGATACTGTCACAGCAATGTCCAGACTGATGTTTGCCCAAATAGCTGGGCACTGTGGCCAAGCTAAGTTGACACATGAAATAACTGATTATACAAGCTATAATTGTGGTCAAGAGCTCTTATATGTTTACTAAGTGTTAGTCTTTGTGCTAAATTAATCACATACAGTTTCTTAATTAATCCTCTTGATGCCCCATGAAGTAGATCCCATTGCTGTTCCCACTTTACAGATAGGAATGTTAAGTTACACAGTGAAGGCAGAGCTCTTCTTCAAACTCAAGTCTAGCTAACTCAGAAGATTATATTCTTAATCACTAATCTGTGCCACCTTCCAGCTGCTTTCCCTATTCTGGCTTTTTATTCTCTGATTATAAACATATTAAAATCTCTCTGATTCAACAAAACAGAACTTCCCGTGATCTGTTTCCTCTCTTTCCCAGGGAACCATCTTTGCAAGAGTGGCCTCCTCTTGGCAGCTCCAGTTCTTAGTCTTCTTTAACCCACGGCATCCTGGTATCTGCCTCCACCAGGACAAGAAAACAATGTTGACCAAGGTAACAAATGATATCCATGGATATGGTTATTTTATCTTGGCATTTATTGTAACACAGAAGCAATTGTCCATTGTTTTAAAAAATCAGAAAAGCACTTCTGGTCAAGACAGCATTTGTGTAAATACACATTTGTGTCACCCATTCTGCCATAAACACGTAGTAGCTATAGATAATATATTTTTTTAACGGAGCATGTAAAAAGGGTATAACTGAGCTCACAAATGAGATAGTTAGTTTTGCAGATCAGAAACAGAAGAGAAACATACAGCAGTTAGTGGGCAAGACTTTGGCTTCCGGGTGTAACTAAGCTAATCTGGCTCCAAGGAAACAGGAACTGAATATGCTGTAGGTGAGGCAGGGTTCAGGGCTGAAACTAAGACTGGTGGATTCTCCACTTGGGACAAGAGATTGCTTAAAGCGCCTACAAACAACTTCTTGAGGTTTTAGCTTACGTGAAGCTGAGGGACTAGGTGGGCAGTGATCAAGACAGAACAAGAAGCAGGACCTGAACTAAGCCACTTGCTCACTGAGTGAGACACCCACATTGCCAATAAGCAAGAGCTACCATCATCAATATAAGGTTCAATTAGTAGGCAGGCTAACAGAGGAAACCCAAAACTCCTAGACAAGAAAAGAAGAATAGACAGAAAAAGAGGGAAAGAGAGAAGAGAGTAAAGGATCAAGCTTTAAGTGAACCTGAAAACTAGAAATCTGAAAGATAAAAAGAAATCTATCTCCAAGGGATAATAGCTAATAAATCAATATTGATAGATTTTTTTGCTTCAAGTGAAACTAAAATAGTAAAACAATCTGAAAAAGAATTTAAAAATAAACGTGTTCCAGGTATTTAAAACAGAAAGTGAAGAAATAAGATGAAATAAATAAGAATATAAAATGTGAAACAAAAATAGACAGAAATGAACTTTCTTTTTTTTTTTTGAGAAGGAGTCTCGCTCTGTCACCCAGGCTGGAGTGCAGTGGCGCAATCTCGGCTCACTGCAAGCTCCACCTCCAGGGTTCACACCATTCTTCTGCCTCAGCCTCCCGAGTAGCTGGGACTACAGGTGTCCACCACCATGCCCAGCTAATTTTTTTTTTTTTTGTATTTTTAGTAGAGATGGGGTTTCACCATGTGAGCCAAGAAATGAACTTTAAAAAAAATGAATATGGCCAGGTGTGGTGGCTCACGCCTGTAATCCTAGCACTTTGGGAGGCTGAGGTAGGTGGATCACCTGAGGTCAGTAGTTGGAGACCAGCCTGACCAACATGGAGAAACCCCATCTCTACTAAAAATACAAAATTAGCCGAGTGTGGTGGCGCATGCCCATAATCCAAGCTACTTGGGAGGCTGAGACAGGAGAGTTGCTTGCACCCGGAGGCAGAGGTTGCAGTGAGCTGATATCGTGCCATTGCACTCCAGCCTGGGCAACAAGAGCAAAACTCCATCTCAAAAAAAAAAAAAAAAAAGAATATGGAAAAGAAACAATTATTAATCTTGGAAATATAAAATACAGTTCCTGAAATTTTAAAAGTCTAATAGATTGGATAAAATTTCAGACTTGGTATAGTCATAAAAATAATTGAATTGAAAGATGATACCAGAGAGTTCACCCAAAAATATGGCACAGAGAGCCAAAGTTTAAAATTATGTAAGAACAACTGAGAAAGATGGAGAATAATTGGAGAGGCTACAACTTACAGCACATGGAAGTTTCAGAGAAAGAGAGTAAATAAAAAAATAATAAAAGAATGATAGTTAAGAACTTTCCAGAATGGTAGAAAGACCAAACTCTCAGGCTGAAAGTGTATTCTGAGTGAAGTTGCAGAATGTCCAAATAAAGAAAATCTTTTTTTTGTTTTAAATTATACTTTAAGTTCTAGGGTACATGTGCACAACATGCAGGTTTGTTGCATATGTATACATGTGCCATGTTGGTGTGCTGCACCCATTAACTCGTCATTTACATTAGGTATATCTCCTAATGCTATCCCTCCCCCCAAGAAAATCTTAAAGGCAATCAGAGAGAAGAATTAGATTATCTAACAATGAAGCACAGTTAGACTGATGGTAATTTTCTCATGAGCCACAATGAAGTCAGAGATAGTAATAACAACAGCTAACACTTGAATGGTACTATATCCCGAGTGTAATGCAAAGTACTTCATGCATATTAACTAATTTAATCTTCACAACAATTCTGTGAGATGGGATTCCTATTATCCCCTTTTTACAGTTGAGGAAACTGAGCCAAAAGGAAGTTTAATGGTTCTTGTCCAAGGTCTTTCATCTAGTAAGTAGAGAAGCTGGGACTCAAACTGAGCTGATCTGGCCCCAAATGCTCATAGTTACTGCTCTATAATGCTTCTCACTGTAGAGAAATATGTTCAAGGTAATGAGAGAAAATAAATGACAATCTAAGATTTTATTTCCAGCTAAATTAAGAAATGTTTTGGTGCATAAAAATTGAAAGACATATATTACCCATAGACATGCATTTTAAAAATTATTAATGTATATATTTCCACAAGAAGAAAAATTAACTAAAAGGGAAGGCATAGGAGTCAAGAAACAATGAGGACTTGATCATCTGTTTGGTAAACTTAATTATGAAGTATAAAAATTATTAAACTTTTTTTCTTTCTTTCTTTTTTTCTTTTTTTTTTTCTGTTTTGAGATGGAGTCTGACTCTGTCACCTAGGCTGGAGTACAGTGGCACTATCTCAGCTCACTGCCACTATCTCAGCTCACTGCCACCTCTACCTCCTGGGTTCAAGGGATTCTCCTGTCTCAGCCTCTCAAGTAGCTGGGATTACAGGCATGTGCCACCACACCTGGCTAATTTTTGTATTTTTAGTAGAGACGGGGTTTCACCATGTTGGCCAGCCTGGTCTCGAACTCCTGGCCTCAAGTGATCTGCCCACCTCGGCCTCCCAAAGCGCTGGGATTACAGGCATAAGCCACCAAGCCTGGCCAAAAATTATTAATTTTTAAAGAAGAGATAAAACTTAGTTGACAATAACAAGATAAGTAAGATGATAATTATAATGTGTTTATGTTTCTTTTCATGATTTAAATGAGCACAGAAATATGGGATGACTTCAGATTTATTTTGTGTGAATTATAAAGGTAACAATAATGAATAGAACTAAAGCCTACAGCTTTCACACTGACAGAGACGGAAAAGAGTAAATATAGGAAACTTTATCAATGGAAGGAAAAAAGGAAGCAAAGAAAAAGAATGGCAAATAGAAAGTGCAAAATAAAATGGTAGAAATTGCTTCAAGTAGATCAGTAATTACAATAAATGTAAATGGAATAAATTCATTGATAAAGAGGTAGGGATTATCAGATTAAAGTTTTTAAAATTCTGGGGCATACTGTCAAAGCCACATAGCAAAATTGTAGTAGAGGTAGAGAAAAAGATATACAATATTGTACAAATACTAACAAGAATGATGCTGAGATTATAATACTTAAGTCAGACAAAATAAAGTTTAATGTAAAAAAAGTAACAGCAACAAAGGGATGGTATAGAACATTAAAAGAAATGACTTTCTAAGAATGTGTAGTGGTAATAAACTTATATGGCCTTACCAATGTAACCTCAAAATATGAAAAGCAAAACTGACTAAATTACTAGAAAAAATGGGAAAAAATTGTTATAATGGAAAATTTTAACTGGTCTTTGAAAAATGTTATATAAAGCTGACAAAAATATTTAGAATTTAAATTTAAACAAAAACATTAAACACTTTAAAATCTATATAAAATGCTGTATCCATTAAATAAAGAATACACATTATTTTCAGATACATGTGGAACACTTAAAAAGTGATCATATGTTAGATCACAATATTTTCAAAGAGATAAAATAATAAGGTCTACATTCTCTGTTCACATTGCAATTAAATTGAATGTCAAACTTCCAAAAGTTTGGAAACTAAAAAATGCACTCTAAACAACAGATGGGTTAGAAGGGAAATCATAATGAAACAGAAAATATTTTGAACTGAAGAGCATTCAAATGATTACATATCAAACAAGTATACAGCTAAAGTGATACTTTGAGGTAAATATAACCCCCACTACCCACCACATACACACACTCCAACTACCCAGTTCCCTTCCCTGGAAATTGCTTATGTTTCCAGTTTCTTTTGTATTCATCCACAGATATTCAAACCATAAGCAAGCATATATGTATAGGCTTAGTAATGTGCAAAACAATATGTGCAGTATGCTACCATTGGTATAAAAATGTTATAAGAAATACATACAAATTTCAGTTCATACATCTTGAAGATTTTCTTTTTTATGACTGCATTATATTAATTGTGCAACCTGTGAATCATTGCATTAAAATCAGAAACAAGACAAGGATGCCCACTCTCAGCCAACTATTCAGTACTGGAGTTCCTGTCTAAGGCAAAGCTGGAAAATAAATAAGCAGCTTAATACTTGGAAGAGAAGAGGTGAGACTTTTTATATGCAGGCAATACAATTATCTGCACAGAAATCCCTCCTCCCAAACCCCAGGAATATTCACTGTCAAATTATTCAAATGAATACATGAGTTAAACAAGATTGCTGGATGCAAAATCAACATTTTAAAAATGGTTATGTTTTTATAAGCTCTAAATTCAGAATTTTTATTGAAAAATATCTCATCATACCATTACATGTCACATCCTCCAATCATCATGAAAAACAAGAAAAGAACATGGCACCTGCAGACTAAAGCTTGAAAAATCCCAATAAAGATGTTCTCTCTCTCTCTCTCTCTCTTTTTAAATCAGATTGCTTCATTTGCCTGTGCCTGAGCCAACGATTGTGGTGCAGAGAGAGATAGGATCTGTGATTAATAGTCTTTGGTAAAACAGATGAATGAGGCAAGGAAGGAACAATTATCTCCAAATAGGTGGGGATCTTCAGTAGCATACCTGTTTTTTATCTACCACACATCTGTCTCCCCAGTAAACAGCTCATTAAGGGCAAAGACAATGTTGAATTGTCTCTTCAGCACCTAGGCTTAGCACTGTGCCTTACATGTGATAAAGTCTCAATAAGTAATCAGTGAATGAGTGAGTGCATGTGAGCCAGGACCAACAAGACTGGATCAGCCTCTCCTTTTGCAAGACCACCCAGAACCCCCACAGCTGGGGACAGAGACTCTTCACCAAGCCCCAGCTGAGTGAGTGGGAAATGAGAGAAGTAGCTTTTGATTGAGATTGATGGGATCACTTAGAGGACAAATGTGACTGCCACCCAAGGCACTGATGTAGGACCCCTGAAGGGAAGTGCTCACATTGAACTTGGCTGTGTCCAACATGGTTAGTGGTTTCCAGGAGTGTAGGGTCTTCTGTGCATTGGGAAATGAGGACAGCCTCTCATTTTGCCCAGCATTTTATGGGACTGGTTCCCTTTTATTTCATGACCTAAGAGAAATAAGTGATCCTGTCATTTTTTTCTTTTTTTGAGACAGGGTCTTGGTCTGTCACCAAGCTAGACTGTAGTGGCATGATCATAGCTCACTGCAGACTCCAATTCCTGGGCTCAAGAGATCCTCCAACCTCAGCCTCCTGAATACCTGGGACTAGGTAAGAGTCATCATACCCAGCTAATTTAAATATATATGTGTGTGTGTGTGTGTGTGTGTGTGTGTGTGTCTGTGTGTGTGTATGTATATGTATGTATGTATTTATATGTATGTATGTATATATACACTCACATATATGTATTTGTAGAGATGGGGTCAACATAGTTAATGTTGCCCAGGCTGGTCTCAGACTCTGACCTCAAGTGATCCTCCCACCTCAGCTTTCCAAAGTTCTGGGATTACAGGCATAAGCCACCATGCCTAAGTGATCTTGCCTCTTAAGTACAGACAGAACCCCCAATGCTGCTTTCTTCAGCCTCAGTACCACCACTAGTTAAGCACACAAAGGGACAGTGAGAGGAAACTGACATTTGAATATAACCAGAGATTGGTGGAAATCTTTTAGGAGCAAGGACTCCTTCTGTGTCTTTGCCCAAGCTATGCCTTTTGCTGTAACACCACATTGTCTCCTCCCAAGACCCAAGTTCTGTTTGCCCTTTGAGGCCCAACACACATCACACTTCCCTGGGGAAGGCTTCCATGATTATTCTCCTTAGAGAGCATTTCTCTGGACACTGAACTCCCGTAGCACCATCACCAATATCTAATTCTCTTTTCTGTGCCACATTTTTTCCTCTTGGAGACTTTTCTTCCTCCCCACACTTTGGAAATCTGATGGGCTGTCCATCAAGGGGAACTGCCTTCCCACCACCTGAGGAGCCATAAAACTCAGGTTGGCCAACCTGAGTACCCCATTTACCTGACACAGTGATGGGTCCAAGAGTGGGCAAAGGAACACAATGGGCTTTGGGAGAGGGAGGCTTTCTCTCCTTCTGATGGACCATGGCTGGAGACAATGAGCATCAGGTCTTCTGCAACATGGAAAAAGTGTCAAGAAGTGAGGGCACACCGAGGAAAGTGAAGCTGAGATATGGGCAGAGAATATCCTGATTATATCACAAGAGTGCCCTGGATTGAGCTGTGCCTGAAGCCAGACTACTCTACTATGTGAGCCAGTGCCTTTCCCTTTTGTCTTGAAGTGCTCTGAACTTGAGTTCCCTGAAACCAACAGTCTCGACCAATTCTCTCTCTTATAATTATGACCATTTATTTGGCACATAAAATTATTGCAACCCAGTGAAGCTGGTTCCTCAGACTGTCTCACCTTTTTACAGAAAGATTTGACTCAACTCTGCTATATATCAGGGCCATCAGGCCAGACTCTTGGTTTCTTTCTGTATGAGCCCTTGTTTCTTTATTTTGTAAGAAAATGTTTTTCAATCTTTCTTTTTGCACACTTTTTTCTCTCCATATGGTCTATCATGCTTTGGTGCTAAAATAATTTAGAGTCACATCAAATTGCTTAAGATAGCTTATGCAGAATTTCCACTGCTCTCTGGCTTTGTCTGAGCCTCCCCCTCTGGAGTGAGTGTGTGTGTGTGTGTGTGTGTGTGTGTGTGTGTGTGTGTGTACTGTCTCCTTCCCTCACTCACTGCTCCATTTAGGAAACAGGTGTGCACAACCTCACAACCCCATTCTCCAAATGCCTCCTTCTCAGCCCAACACCTCACTTGAAGATAGCTTTTGCAGAATCAGGTGCCAAGAAAGGATCCCTCCCCTAAGGCCTCAGCGGACCCCCAGATTTAGGACACTCCTGGGTGTTCTCTGGTGCAGTCTCTCATCTGTGTTCAAGGAGCTGGAGAGCAGGGATCTGACTAATTCTCCTGTCACCATCTCAGGCTCTACCTTAACTTAATCACCCTTTATCATGTGAGTACTTGCTCTAGAGCCCACAGTGGCTCCCCTGTGCTACCCACATCTAAACCAACCTCATGCCAGCACCTGCCCTGCTTAGGCTAACTTCCTTCCTGCACATTCTCTCTTCATCCCCCAGATTGGTGGGCTGATCCTCTCCCTGCTTCATAAAAAAAAATCAAGCTCATTCTCCCCTCAAGACTTTTGCTCTTTGTGCTCTTCCTGTCTGGAATACCCTTCTCTCTTCTTTCTCCCTCCTCCAAATCTTACACAGCCCACTTCGTCCCTCCTCTTCTGTGCAGCCTTCTCTGATTTTTCTAGTTCATGATTTACCCCTTTTTTGAATTGCTCCATAGTTAGGACTATAAAGCTTGTTATTTAGCTGTTGCACACTTTGGTATTTGAATCTATCTTGCCCCCTTACTGAAATATGTGTTTTTTTGAATTTAAGGACCATTTCTTAAGCATGTTTTATTCCTCTCACTCCATCTCAGCATCAAGCATGGAAACAGTTGCTCACACATTGTAGATCATAGGCATCATAGGCATCTTCCTGGGAATTTGTTTTAGAAATACAGATTCCCTAGATCCTCCCTTGGAGAGTCTGACTTTTAATAGGTTTGGGGTAAGATGCTTGGATCTGTACTTTTAAAAGCCCCATGATGTAAGGCATTGCTGAAGTGAGTTTGGAAAACAGTTTGGGTGAATATATTGTCAAACCTCAAATCAAGATACTCATCTGACAAGCTCAAGTATTTTTATGAGAAAAAGCCACAGGATATTTTAAATGTGTAGGGACTTGGAAATCCCAGGGTGTGTGGTTCTCCTGGGTGTGTGGTTCTCCCACTTGGTGATGGCGCTCCATTTTGGAGGTCATGTGGTGTGATGGCTAAGAGCATGGGCTTGGAGTCTGACAAGGGTTTGAATCCTGGTTCACTCACTCATTGTGGGACTTTGAACAATATAACCTCTCTGAACCTTCGCTTCCTCATCTCTTAAATAGAAGTAAAAATAGAAGCCACTTTCCAGGATGACTGTGAGAATTAAACAAGGTCCCATACGGAAAGCACTCAGCTCCATGCCTGGCACAGAATACATATTTGTAACAAGTACTAGTAGGTGTTAAATTATTGAAGTTGGAAAAATCTGCCAGCTTGTAGGAAGTTTTCAATCCAGGAAACTCTATGTTGGTGAGGGACATTCTCCATTGCTTTTGAAAGGGAGCACTTGGGAAGACCTCTTGGTCCTAATGCAAGTGCTTACCCACCACTGGGGAGGAGGGGTCCAACGTCATGAAGCAGCTGAAAGGCAGACTGAGAAGTGCTCTATTTATTATGCAAATTGGGAGTACTCCCAGCACTATCTCCTTGCTGAGTTAGAGAACCTTTTGCTTCCTCAATCTGTATTTATGCAGCATCACAACTGGAAATCATTGTTTGTTTCTTGGAAGTATGTGTGCCCTTGCCCTTTCTTTGCCCACAGGAGACTGAGGGGACATCTGTAGCAGAGGGATGGAGAGCCTGGACTTTTCACTCCTAATGTCAGAGGAAAAACTATGACCAGGACTTAGCCTGGGCCAGGATGGTGTTACCACCATAGAGTGTCATTTAAGACCAGCAAACCCAGGCTTTAGAAATGCATTAGCTGTGTCTTATATGAGGCAGGGGGACAAGCCCAGCAGGTGGAATGCAGCTTTGCATGCAAGCAATAGATCAGCAGATCAGTGGATCAATGGGCCAGGAGTCACTTGCTGAACGGGTTTCTCCTACAGGCCGTGAATACTCCCATGGGTCAAGAAAAGAACAGGGTCTTAGTTTGGGCAGAGGGAAGTTTTCCTCCCCTCTTAGGGACCAACAGCACTTGGATCTGTACTATGAGGGGACAAGAAGCCTGGAAAGTGTCATTCTGAGGGAGGTTCATGGCCTCTGGTACCATTTTCGAGACACGGGTTCAAAGGTTCTGTGTCACATGGCATACTGCCAGGGAGGTGGGAACTCTCAGCTCAAGCAGTAGGTGAAAAGCCCTCTCTTGTTTAAGCTTCAGTTTCCATAATTTTTGACAGGATCTCATGGGAAGAATTTAGTGGCAGAAATAACTTAGCAGAGATCATCCCTTCCTGGGGTGGGAGTCTTAGTGGCAGTTACCAGCAGAAAAGCTAATGGGGTAACCCAAGAAATCTTCCTGGAGGAGGAGATGTTGGCTGAATCATCAATCAGCTCATATCACTGAGCCAAATGCTTGTCGTTGGTTTTGGGGGGTCAACGTAGGCCCCACAGTTCCCCTCATCATCCTCAGAGTTGGCACTCCCCAGTGCTTCACAGGGATGATTTCAGGGTTCAGAAATTCTGACTCCCAACCCCCTTGGGTCCACTTCCCCTCTCATCATGCAAGGCCATCTCCCTGGTCTTGGCTTGCCCTGTGACCACACTGCATTCTCCTTCCACATGCCCTGACACACGCTCTGAAATGCCAGGGTTCTCATGAGTCCAGCCTGCCAGGAGCGAGGCTTGCCAAAGCTGTGTCCCAGCCAAGCGGGTGGCCTGCGGAGTGAGCCATAGGACTGCACTCAGCCCAGTTCCAAGCTGGAAGGTGAGGGCAGCCTCCCAACTATTTCTTCCAACCTCAGAAACGATTCAGTGCTGGCAGTTCACACAAGGTCCCCCTGACATCTCCAGTCAGGAATGCAATTTGCTGTGGATTCTGAGGCAAAGAGAAGACCATTAGGAAGGAGGAAAGTCATTAGCAGACGGGATGACCAGCATGCACGAGGGACACATCTGCCTTTCCCTGAGGTGCCCAGGGGCTTGTGTGTGGGTCAGCTTGAGCCTTCCGGGACTCTTTGACCACTTGAGACCCAGAAGATCAAAGGTCTGGTAGCCACAGCCCCCTTTGAATCCATAATTCCTTGCCTCTCACAAATGAAGGGAAGAAAAGGTGTCAGGAGGCAAAGCTGTAGCTAGCAGTTTTGCCAACATGCATGGATTGTAAACATTATTTAGTAAAAGGGTTCAAGGATGGAGGAGAGGAGGAGTCAGGAACTCTATTCTTGACCATCTCAAAGCACCCTTGACCTCAAGGGAACTTCTGCTGCAGACTCCCTGCCCTTAACTTTCAGTCCTGCTCCATACATTTTTGTATCCTCTAACATGCCCGTGATGTGGCCTGGCTGACAATTTCTGCTGGCTGCTACCCCCCAAACCAGGGCTGGCTTGGCTCAATACACAGAGGGCACTCTGGGTTCTAGAGCTTGTACTGGCTGGATATATAGTCATCCCCACTGGTGGGTAGAGGGTACTCGAGCAGTGCTTCTCAAACTTTCATGTGCCTAGATTTATCTGGGGCTCTTGTTGAAGTGCAGATTCCGATTGAGTAATTTTGGGTGGGCCCAAGATTCTGCCCTTCTAGGAAGCCCACAGTTGACGTTAATACTTCCAGTCTACGACTATACTTGGAAAAAGAAAGTGCTAGAAGGCTCAGCGGCTACTGCTATGAGATCAGGACTTGCAATTCTTGTACAGAGATCCAAATAGCACACTTACTAAAAAGACCAGATGCCTCCCTGCCCTCATATCTGCAGTCACTTAGCCCCCACCAGAAGGCCCAACTCCTCCCCAAACTCAGGTACCCAATATCTTGAGAGATACAAAGAGGCTGTGGGGGTTGTTATTCCCCCTCTATCCACTTCACCCTCCTATTCTCAGTGTTAGATTCTCCTCTACAACCTCCCAGATTCCTGGGTTGACCAGCCTCTCTGCTTCACCCTCCAGTGCCAGGCCACAACCTGCCTGCTGGTGCTGTGGGATGAATGTGCATCCCTCAAAGTCATATATTGAAGCTCTAATCCCCAATGACTGTGATGATGTTAAAAGGTGGGGTCTTTGGGAGGTAATTAGGTTTACATGAAGTCATGAGAGTGGAACCCCTATTCTGAAATTAGTGCCCTTATAAGAAAAGAAGGAGACCTTCTCTCTCTGACATGTGAGGACACAGCAAGAAGGTGGTCATTGGCAAGCCAGAAAGAGTCCTTACCAGAAAACTGAATCAGCAGGCACCTTGATCTTGGACTTCCCAGCCTCCAGAATTGTGAGAAACTAATGTTTGTTGTTTAAGCCACACAGTCTATGGTATTCTGTTATAGCAGGCTGAGCTGACTAGGATATTTGCAGTGCCTGGTCCCTTCATGGGCAGCACTAATGAATGAACACAGAGTTCTCCTCATTCCTCCAAGACCACCAGTGCCTCCTTTTCTGGGCCCCAGCTAGAAAGAGCAATCTCTGCCTTTTCCATGCTGCTACTATTACCTGGAACATATAACCATAATATTAGTCATGGTGTGATTGCGATTCTACATCTACATAATTGTCACTTCTGCTATCCTTGATGGAGGAAATAATAATGCAGAGCTGAGCACATAATGTATATTCATCGAATCAATGATGCTGTTATTCCTGGTCCCTCTTCCTTGGGAGGCCCCTCCCTCATATCCTTGGAGACAGTCACTATATCTACCCTGTAGGGGACTTTTCTAGTTTAATAGCTCCAGTTTCTCCAACCCCAACCAACTTCTCTATTTAGAAGTATTTAAGACACTAATTCTCAAGTTTGGCTGCTTGTTAAAATTAACAGGGGAGTTTTAAAAACACTGAGTCTAACCCTCAGAGATTCTGATTTATTTGGTTTGGAGTCTGACCTGGCCATCAGGATTTTTTTAAAAAAACCCAATGCTGCTAATGTGCAGCTAGGTTTGAGAGCCACTTGGAGTCAGGAATTTTAGGTTCCTACCCAGAACTTTGGTCTTCAGACAGCACTGCTGTCCGGCCTGTTCTAATCATAGTCCCCCAGTGCGAGTGAACAAGCTCTTGCTTTGATCTTGAAACTAGTTCTTTCTATGAGGAGAAGGCACAGGGCTACACTAGCAAGGGACCAGAGGCTGGCATGAGACAGACCCACCATTTAAATAGGCGTGACTCGAAGCAGTTGTCTCCACCTCTCTAAGCCTTCATTTCCTAACCAATAAAATGGGATCATGTGTAGTCAGTTTCTACTGGATAACAAACCACCCCAAAACTTAGTGGCTGCATTAGTCCATTTTCACACTGCTGATAAAGACATACCCAAGACTGGGCAATTTACAAAAGAAAGAGGTTTAATTGGACTTACACTTCCACGTGGCTGGGGAAGCCTCATAATAATGGTGGAAGGCAAGGAAGAGCAAGTCACGTCTTATGTGGATGGCAGCAGGCAAAGAGAGCTTGTACAGGAAAACTCCCCCTTATAATAACTGTCAGCTCTCGTGAGACTTATTTGCTATCATGAGAACAGCACAGGAAAGACCTGCCCCCATGATTCAATTACCTCCCACCAGGTGCCTCCCACAACACATGGGAATTCAAGATGAGATGTGGGTGGGGACATAGCCAAACCATACCGGTGGCTAAAAGCACAAACATTTATTCTTTCACACAATTCTGTGGGATGACTGGACAGTTCTGGTCTGGATGGACTCACCTGGAGCTAGATGGTCTAGGAGGGCCTCCTGCAGATGTCTGGACGTTGGCTTGACATCAGCTGGGGTGACACGGATGACTTGACTGGTGTCTGTGTCTCTCATCATCAGGCAGGTCATCTCAAGCTTGTTCATGTGGAGGTCACCAGGTTCTGAGGGAGTGAGCCTCAAGATACTTTTCAAGCCTGTTTGCTAATGTTCCATTGGCCAAAGCTAGCGTAGGGACCAAGGGGAAACTTCCCTTTCACTCTCTTGAGGCCTGCTGAAAATCAACTGACAAAAAAGGCAGATTAATAGAAGAAAATACATACAAAATTTATTTTAATGTGCACAGCGTGAGGGAATTGCAGGAGAATATTACTCAGTATCTCCATGTGGTCCAGATGCTTATATAACTTTCTCCATAGGGAAGCGGGGAGATGGGAAATGTTGGTAATTCTTTTGAGGAGCAGTAAATGATTACTAGGGAGAATGAATGGACCCAGGAGACTGAAATTCAATTGTAAATTATTCTCTTTGGAATCTGAAGAAACCTGAGAGACAGATATTATCTTATAAAAAGATCTGTCCAGTTGTTGTTACATTACTCAGTCTTTGTTTCTGTGATAGATAATGAGATTTCAGGGATGGGATGGGAAGCAATTGTTCCACTTGGTGGGTCAAGTCTTCATGCAGCTAAGGGAAAAGCCTCTTCCAGCATCCACTGGTCTCCAATGGCCTTGAATTTGAAATATTCATCATACTAGGATGCCATATTTTGGGGTGAAATTCTCCAGGCGTCTTCATTTATCAAGGCCAGCCCAGAGCCATGTTTGTTGCAGATGTTTCCCTGCAAGTCATGCCATTAATTCAGTGATTCCTCCTAGAGATTAATTAGTTCATTCATGTATTCATCATAGAGGTGCTGGGTGTCTGCTACATGTGAGGCATTGTACCAGGTGCAATGAATTTTGAAACACGTGAAAATAGACCCTTACTCCCAGGAGTTTTATCATCCACTGGGAGAGGTGTGCAGGTAAATAGAACCCAGAAGTCAACTTGAACTTCAGATTTGTATTTGCATGTGTTTTCTCTGCTTTTGCCTGTTTCAACTTGCACACAGAAATCCATCTCTTCAGAGTTCCACATCAGACAAATGTGTCTGTCAGCAATATAGACTTTATGGGCAGCTTCGCAGGGGAAACAAGAAAAGGGTAATATGGTACCCGTCACATCAATGGGGCATCGGCTCAAACAACCAGTCAGATGTTTCTGTTCTTCCAAAGTTAAGGTATCCAAACTCTCCCTTGGAGGAGCCCCACCTTCAATAGTTCCCTCTCTCCCCTTCCCAGTACCTCCTTCAGAAGTATACCCCTGTCCTCTCTGTTATGCAAAGCAAAGCAGCTCTCTCCTGGCTCCCCCACATCAAAACATTTCTTCTCACTTTACAAAATTAGATCCACCCTGCTTAGAAGTCAGGGTTGGAACCATCTTGTGCTCTTCAACCAGGCACTTTGAGATCTTATCTCTTGCCTCCTGTCACCCAGAACAATTTATCAAATTGTTTATTCCAGCGTTCTCCCCAAGAAGATGTTTCTGAGTAAAAATTTTCTCCATCTTCTTCCGTTTACAACTATGTCTAAAATCAAGCATGTTTAATTTTGTGCAAGAGCAACAGGAAGGAGTAATTTTTTTTTTTTTTTTTGAGACAGGGTCTCAATCTGTTTCCCATGCTGGAGTGCAGTGACAAAAATGACCTCTGGTCGTCCTTACTGCTTATTAGATGCCAATTATATTGCCTTAGCAAGCAAAAGACACACCCACGAATGTCATGACAGTTTACAAATGCCATGGCAACATCAGGAAGTTACCCTATATGGTCTGAAAAGGAGAAGAACACTCAGTTCCAGGACTTGCCCACTCCTTCCCCAGAAAACTCATGAGTAATCCACCCCTTGTTTAGTATATAATGAAGAAATAACCGTAAGTATACTCAGTCAAGCAGCCCACACCACTGCTCTGCCTATGGAGTAGCCATTATCTGTTTGCTTTCTTAATAAACGTGCTTTCACTTTACTCTGTGGACTCGCCCCAAATTCCTTCTTTTTTTTTTTTTTTTTTGAGATGAAATCTTGCTGTCGCCCAGGCTGGAGCACAGTGTCATGATCTCGGCTCACTGCAACCTCCACCTCCAGGTTCAAGCAATTCTCCCTGCCTCAGCCTCCCAAGTAGCTGGGGTTACAGGCACCCACTGCCACTCCTGGCTAATTTTTGTATCTTTTTTTTTTTTTTTGAGACAGAGTCTCGCTGTCGCCCAGGCTGGAGTGCAGTGGCGCGATCTCGGCTCACTGCAGGCTCCGCCCCCCGGGGTTCACGCCATTCTCCTGCCTCAGCCTCCCGAGTAGCTGGGACTACAGGCGCCCGCCACCTCGCCCGGCTAATTTTTTGTATTTTTAGTAGAGACGGGGTTTCACCGTGTTAGCCAGGATGGTCTCGATCTCCTGACCTCGTGATCCGCCCGCCTCGGCCTCCCAAAGTGCTGGGATTACAGGCGTGAGCCACCACGCCCGGCCTTAATTTTTGTATCTTTAGTAGAGACCGGGTTTCATCATGTTGGCCAGGCTGGTCTTGAACTCCTGGACTGAAGTTATCTGCCTTCCTTGGCCTCCCAAAGTGCTGGGATTACAGGCATGAGCCACTGCACCCAGCTCCCGAATTTGTTCGAGAACCCTCTGTTGGGGTCTACATTGGGACTTCTTCTGGTAACATCACCGTAAGTGCCTTTTCTAGTTAGCTAACAGGAGGAGAAAACAGGCCAAGCCTTCACCTATTCACAGCATACAGAACAAGAAAGAAAAAACAGCGGCCCTACAGTTTCCATCATTCCCCCCAAATGTCTGTATGTCATTTGTTACCTTGGTTTTGTTTGGCAGGGATGTGTTGTTGTTGCCTTTCACATGCTTTCGATCTAGACTAATCTCGGCACTCAGATGTCCCTTTAGTCTCACAGAATAGGATGACTGGAATCAGAACAAGCCGTGGAGTGCAAAGAAATTCCTCAGTCATGACGACGTTATTTTGTTCTTCGTATCAAAAGCAAGCTAGGTGAGAGAATTCATTCATCTTTTACCACACTGCAAGGGACAGAGGCAATTTTTCTCCCACGATTCAGGACTAAAGTAGATGATCTTCTGGACTTCTCTGTGACATTTAACTGAAATTGCAATTCACCAAAAACAAACAAATGAAAACAAACAAACAAACAAAAATCTTCCTTTTGAGAAGATAATCCCCAGAAGTTAAAAAAAAAGAGTAGTAGTCCACTTGGAAGATGCAAAAAAATGTAAGTACACATGTCATTTGAAGGGGTGAGTGTGTGTGTGTGTGTGTGTGTGTGTGTGTGGACTCTTTCAGTTGCAAGATAGA
Organism: Hylobates moloch; assembly: GCF_009828535.3. NCBI lineage: Eukaryota > Metazoa > Chordata > Mammalia > Primates > Hylobatidae > Hylobates > Hylobates moloch. Next base: position 59,810,190 of record NW_026652292.1, on the reverse strand, counting down.
GCAACTCAACTACAAGTGGCTTAAACAAAATGGGGGTTTTATTTCTATTATAGAAAAGTCCAAGATAGATCAGTCTTCAGTCATGGCTGGATCCAGGTGCTCAGATGATGTCATATGAGTTCTTATCCCTCTCCCTCACTCAGCTCTGGTTCAACATGACCACCAGCAGCCCCAGACTTACATTCTGCCAGCTAGACACATCCCTGGGGGAATGTGTGCTTCTTTCCCAGAAGTCTTTTGAAAAGTTCCAGGTTTGCATCTCAATAGCCCAAATTGGATTTAGTGTCCATCCCTACACCAATATGGGTGCCTCCAATTGGCCAGGACTTGATCACACACTCCTGAAGCAGGGTGGGGTAAGGCAGACTCCAACCAAACTACATGGACTTTAAAAAAAAAAAAAAAAAAAGATGATATTATCAGAAAGGAAAATGGTTTGGCAACAGCAAAGGATGCCTGTTACAGTGGAATGCCTATGTAATGGTGAAATAAATAAGAGGAAGAAAAGGAAGGCAGCTGGTCGGATGCTGGCAGAGGGCAATGAACAGGTCTGTCCTAAGTGAACTCGGGTCGGCAGGCTTGGTTCTCAAACCAGTTGCCTTGATTAATGGTAAAAAAAAATAACATTTCAAGACCTGAAACACATCTCCTTAAATTTCATCAAAGCGTCCAGTAAGTGCTGATGTTTACGGATGTCACCGTTACCCAGGATTGCTGTTGCCCCTGGACAGCCGGGTAAGCAGGCAGCTGTCTATCAGGACTAAAGGAAAGAGGTTTGAAAGCCAATGAGGAGAAGTCGAGAACTTGGCTTGTGCAGTGCATCATAAAGGAAGGAGGGAAGAGGGAGAAGCCTTGGCAATTTGTTTTTAATATTTTTGCTTGTTTTGGATGCCACGAAAGCCTCATGTATTGGCTCTTGACTAATAAAAACAGAGGGGAAGCCAGGCTGGAAACCTGGCTGTGTTTCCGTGCACAATTAGATTTGTTTGTTTAGGTCTCTTTTTATTTGTTTTCAGATGACTCAGATATGAATACTGCAGGCCTTTCAAAGTGAAGTGTTCATATGTGTATTTTAGGTCTAGGGCTTCGCCAAGTGCAGAAAGACTTGGCTCCCTGAGGTTATTTTCCTATCCAGGGGTTTTTCAAACTTTCAAGTGGAGCTGAAGAATGCTGTTGCAAGCCAGGTTCTTTTTCTTAGCAGACCCCAGCTTGGGGTTGTAAGGGGGACAGGGATTGCAAACATATCAACACAAAAATCCCCAAACAGTGCACAAGGGCACCCATTGTGCTGATCCCGGCACTGCCTCTCCCTGATGGCTTTACCATTTGCATACTTCCGTCCTCTCTGGAAACCTCTTCACGAGTCTGCCTCCCTTTCACCAGACAACCAAGTCCAGAGGTGGGCTCTCCCTTCCTCTCTCTCTGGATCTGTCTATAAACTGTTCTGCTTTCAAGATTCTCCTTTTTCATTGCCATAGTTTGGAGTCTGAAGCCTCCTATAAAATGCAGAGATATTTACAATCTGGGAGGCTGCCAAGCATCTGGCTGAGCTCCTACCCCTAAGGGTGGTGTCTCCCGCAGGAATGATTTGCTTCTGGCCAGTTGACCCAGCTTCCAGGGCCCTGGGAGGGGTCTAGGGAGAAGTCGAGCGGTAGTCTTTCCCCCCAAGATGAGCAGGATGCAAGGCAGGCAATGATGAAGACCACTCTGGTCTCCCTTCTTGGAGATGAGACTTCTTTCCAGTGTCCCTGCCTCTGCATTGATGAATCAGAGAATAGGGACAGCCTGAAGTGGTCCCAGCTATTTTCAGATACTCAAGATCTATATAGGCACTAGAAGCAGGTTTCCCAAGCTCCCTGGAAGCTGGTCACAGCCTAAGAGTCTCTGACAGCCTCCCTTGCTCACTGCCCATGTGAAACGGAGGACACTGACCAATGCATTAGCCAGAGAAGCACTTTCCTACGTTAGTCACACCAGCGAAACATCTGGTAGCCAAGATAGCGTTTTTCAATGCTCCTCTCCCTCTGAATTTGCCCCTCAACTCTTCTGCTTTTAAGACTCTCCTCTTTCAGTGTTCCAGCATAGAGGCTGAAGCATCTGAAACTTTTAGGAGAAAGATTTGTTCTGTCAAAATTCACATATTTCAGGAATGTCTTTTTTTTTTTTTTTTTCAAACCACTGTCTTCCAGAACTGTATCCTGGGGTCAAAGAAAAAATCGGTCCAATCTTGCACCTTCCACACCTACACTGCTGTGTCAGCACAGGTGGTGATTGGAATAATGGCCCTGTGTCTCAGCAGACACTGAGATGAGGATTTGAGTGCAAACAGTTTAGTCGAGTGGCGAGCCCAGGAAACAACTCAGTGGGGAGGTGACCCTGGGTGACTGGACCTCAGTCCTGCTGGGGACCCTCTAAGAGGAGGAACAGTGGAATATGCCTGTGATTGTCCCACTGAGGGACAAGGAAGCTGGCTCTTAATGGTTGAGGGTTGACCTTGGCGTTTTAACTCCTGGGCACTTCCAAGTACACTGCCAGTCAGGGAACATCTTCAGGCAGACAGAGATGTAGAACTTTCCAGAGGCTACTTCCAGGGTGGGCTGAGGGGATTTGGGATTTGGCACCAGCCATGTCTATAGCGTCTTCTATACCCTAAGATGACATAAATGACATAAGGAAAGGATCAGTCATCAGAAAAAGACTGTACCGTCCTTACTGCACTGTGCCCGCTGAGGCAGGGAAGTGGACTGCACTAGTTGAAACAACCGGGCTAGAAAGCAAAAGGTTTGAGTTCAACTCTCAGTTTGTTGTCTATTGATTTATTTAGCAAATATTCGTGGGCTGCTTGCTAGTAAGTGGCAAGTGGGGATGGTGACGGTTAAAGCTGGCAGTGAGCAAAGGTCAGATCATAGGATCTAGGAGGCCATACTATGTTGCATAGCCAGGGCAATGAGGAATTCTTTTGATTATTATTCAATTAATATTTATTTCATTGTTTATTGAATCCCCCGTCTTCTTTTTAGGTTCAACTTCTTTCTGAAGACCCCGCTTTTAGTAGCTTTTCACTGTCTGTGAGGGGTAAACTCTCTCAGTCAAGAATGGATCCATTTTTAAGACTATTTATTTATTTATTTATTTATTCGTTCATTCAGAGACAGGGTCTCACTCTGTCACCCAGGCTGTAGTGCAGTGGCACAATCATGGCTCACTTCAGCCTCCACCTCCCTGGCTCAAGCAATCCTCCCACCTTAGCCTCCTGAGTAGCTGGGACAGGCACCTACCACCATGCCCGGCTAGTTTTTAAAATTTTTTGTAGAGACAAGGCCTCCCTGTGTTGCCCAGGCTGGTCTCAAACTCCTGCGCTCTAGCAGTCCTCCTGCCTTGGCCTCCCAAGGTGCTGGGATTACAGGCGTGAACCACTGCAACTGGCCTGGATCCATTTTTCTTGGGGCCTGAAGCTAATGCCATTTTGGATCCTCTTTAAGAAAAATAATACAAACTATGAATATAAAATTAAGAATGAAAATATTGACAATGAGAAAAAAATAACTACAAATTATAAAGTTTGAAATGCTGACAAAACAAACATAAAAAACATCCAGAAAGAATACTATTTTTTATTAATTAACTAGACTTTTTCCAACTTCTCATATCGGTGCCATTGGAGTGACGATGGTCATTTTGGAGATTTGACTAGTGGGAAGATGAGATGGTCTACATTTACTTTGGATTTCATGAGATACATGAGGTGATCTGCAGTCCTTTTCTTGTATAGCTTAGTTATTCAGTTATTGCTGGGTGTACAGATGTTGGAATGGCTTCAGAAACACTCCTACCATCCGCAGGCTGACTTGCCCGGCACACAGCAACAGAGATTAGATGGAGATGCAAATAATTCTACAATGTCTGGCACCAAAAATATGCGGATAGTGAAGAAATAAGATTTAAGATGTATGGAATCACAAGGTAGTCTGTAGAAAGCTCTTCCACTTAACAGATATGTAAAACTGTAAGTAGGGGACTCATTCATATTCAATGCCTAGTCAAATGAAAGATTTTTTCCCACCAGAAATATATTTGAGAATGTGGTGCATACAATTATAAACACACCATAAATTTGCAGCTCATATGTGAAAGAAATTCATAAAGGTCTTCCCAAAGTCAACAACAGTTTTAAACATGTATATGCTAGTACTGAAAGTGAGCTGTAAAGCTGAAAAAAATTTTTTTTTAACTTTCAGTAACTTAAAAACAGAGTTTGATCTGCCATGTTAGAAAGAAGACTGAATTATTTTTCTATTCTCTCTATAAAGTGATATTACAAAATCATCATATTAAGAGATAATTAAAGGATCCGTAACTAAAAATGAAAACAGTCTAAATGAAATATAGTATCCTTGATTGGATCCTAAAACTCAGCATGTTCAGCACAATTTCTCTTGTGAGGGAGCAAAGACACATAAACAGAAATCATTGGTTGGAACTTCTGGGAAAGCTTACGAAAGGAGCCAAGCCAAGACTGAAGGACACATAATCTTGCCCTTCACCTCTCCTCCTTCCTGCTGCTAGGAATGTCATTGTGATAGAGCTGCCGCAGTCATCTTGCAGCCATGAGGTGACATTAAAGGTAGAAGCCAATGTTAGAAATGGTGGAGCCCGAGGCGGGCGGATCACGAGGTCAGGAGATCGAGACCACGGTGAAACCCCGTCTCTACTAAAAATACAAAAAAATTAGCCAGGCGTGGTGGCGGGCGCCTGTAGTCCCAGCTACTCGGAGAGGCTGAGGCAGGAGAATGGCGTGAACCCGGGAGGCGGAGCTTGCAGTGAGCCGAGATTGCGCCACTGCACTCCAGCCTGGGCGACAGAGCGAGACTCCGTCTCAAAAAAAAAAAAAAAAAAAAAAGAAATGGTGGAGCAGAAAGAGGAAAGGATCCTGGGTCACTGGTGATACAATGTAGCCACCATACCAACCCTGAATGGCCTATTCCAGACACGTTCAGAGAATGAATTAACTATCTCTTTTAAGCAAACCATTAATTGGGATTGCTGTTAGATGTAACTGAATCTAGTCCTAACTGATAAATCACCTGACCCCATCTTGGGGATCCAGGGACAATTTCCTGCAGATCATGAAAGATAATTAGGAAATAGGTCAGGTAAAGGGTAGTAGGAGCATTAGAGCCTCCAGAGTACAGGTTTTATTTAAAGAGCAGCAGAGAGCCACTGATGGGGTTTAAGGAGAATTTCAGTATTGGATTTTGGTATTAGGAAACAGCAAATACAACTCTCTCATTGGTAGCTAGACTGAAGAGAGGGAAAGATTGAAGACAGGAAAACTAGGATGAGAGGTGATGTGACAATTTATGCCAGGAATAAGATCCTGAAATAATGCTGCATAACAGTGCTGAACGCCAAGGGCTGTGCCATCAGCAAGACCCGGGGGCCTATCTGGGCTTTGTCACTCATCAGCCATATGACCCTGAGCAAGTGACTTAACTTCTCGATGGCTGTGTTCCTTCCTATTTCCATGTATTTCTAAAAGAATTAAATGAGGCCATGTGTGTACAATGCTTAGGACAGTACATGTAAGGACTCACTAAATTATTGCTGTTATTATTGTTGCTGGGCCTGTGGCAGTGAAAGACAGGTTCTAAGCAATAAGATGAAATCAAGAGAATGTTGAGACCAGTTGGATGGGGAGAGGAGTGGATGAGATAGAAAGGAGGTAGAAATGTCTCCGAATTTCTGTAGAAGAAACAATTTGCGGAGAAAGATAATGAGTCCAGTTTTGGACCTGTGGAGTTGGCGGTGTCTCTGGGCCATCCGCATGGAGATGATGGGTGTTCACCCGCACTGGCAGATACAGAGGAAGTGAGGATCTGAGCTGGAGACAGACTGGAGAGTCCTGGGGGTGGATGAAATCACAGGCCTAAGCTGAGTATGGAGAATGAAAAGGAGGTGGCAAAGAGGGAGCCCTGTGGGTGGTAGGGATGGACCAGAAGGAGCCAGCAAGGAACCAGAGGAAGACAGGACAGAAAATCCTAAGAAAAGCCTTGGGAGTGCCCCCAGGAACTTCAAAGGAGAGAGAAATTAAAGAAGTGTTAATTGCACTAAATGGAGGACTATGGCTCACCCCTATAATCCCAGCGCTTTGGGAGGCTGAGGCAGGAGGGTCACTTGAGCTCAGGATTTTGGGACCAGCCTGGGCAACATGGTGAATGGTGAATCCCCATATCTTTAAAAAAAAAAAAAAAAAAAAAAAGCTGGGCATGGTGGTGCTCACCTGTAGTCCCAGCTACTCAGGAGATTGAGGTGGGAGGATGGCTTGAGCCCTGGAGGGAGACAGAGGTTGCAGTGAGCCAAGATCGCACCACTGCCCTCCAGCCTGGGCAACAGAGAGAAACCCTGTCTTAAAAAAAAAAAAATGCACAAAATGCTGCAGAACCGTCCAAAAAAATCTGCGATATGAACATTGGGCCGAAGGGCAAAGAGGTCATTGGTGACCTTGGCCGCTGCCGGCTGGAGGTTATGATGGGGCTGGAAGGCAGTCTGGTTGGGGACAGGGGGCAGGGGGTGGGGGTGGGGGAAAGTAATTAGAACCAGGGATCAGGAAGAAAGCTTGTGTGAAGGTGGGAGAGAGTTCCGCAGTAGCCAGAGCTAATAAGGAGAGGAAAACGAAAGGGAAGTAAGACGGAAGGAAATGGAAGGCAAGAAACCTAGGAAGACAAGAGCAGGCTTGATGTCCATGGCAGGAACCCAAGCTGTCCCCGGGCCCTTGCCATGTGCCCAGAGTGTAGAAAATCGCCCCCCGTGGTTGGGGAAAGCCCGGCTGCCCAGCAGGGATAGGTGGAAAATTGGTGGGGAAAGTCTCCAACCTGAGCTTGCATGGACAGAGCTCAGAGAATTCAATGAGGCCAGAAGGAAAGAGAATCATGGCTCCCATTTACTGAGCACTCAACATAGCCAGGCACCTGGTGCCAAGATGTGGCAACCGACGAGGTCCTACCTATTTCACCAGTGAGCACCTGAGGCTCCATTAGGTTAAGGAACCGGCCAGCACCGGTGGAACCAGGGCCTTCAACCCTGTCTGAGCCCACAGAGGTAACCTTAGTCACCAAGTGCCGCTGTGTAAGGGACAAAGACCGCAGAACTGGCCAGAGAAGACGTGAGAGATGTGGCCCAAAGAGAGGGGAGGGGCCTGGGTGATTTTATATAGTGAGGGGAGGGGGCTGGGTGATTTTATATAGTGAGGGGAGGGGCCTGGGTGATTTCACATAGTGAGGGGAGGGGCCTGGGTGATTTTATATAGTGAGGGGATGGGCCTGGGTGATTTTACATCGAGATGGGACAGGCCTGGGTGATTTTACATAGAGAGGGTTCGGGCCTGGGTAATTTTACATCGAGATGGGATGGGCCTGGGTGATTTTATATAGTGAGGGGATGGGCCTGGGTGATTTTATATAGTGAGGGGAGGGGCCTGGGTGATTTCACATAGTGAGGGGAGGGGCCTGGGTGATTTTATATAATGAGGGGAGGGGCCTGGGTGGGGCCTGGGTGATTTTATATAGTGAGGGGATGGGCCTGGGTGATTTTACATCGAGATGGGACGGGCCTGGGTGATTTTACATAGAGAGGGTTCGGGCCTGGGTAATTTTACATTGAGATGGGATGGGCCTGGGTGATTTTATATAGTGAGGGGATGGGCCTGGGTGATTTTACATAGAGAGGGGAGGGGCCTGGGTGATTTTACATAGAGAGGGGATGGGCCTGGGTGATTTTACATAGTGAGGGGAGGGGCCTGGGTGATTTTACATAGAGAGGGGATGGGCCTGGGTGATTTTACATAGTGAGGGGAGGGGCCTGGGTGATTTTACATAGAGAGGGGATGGGCCTGGGTGATTTTACATAGTGAGGGGATGGGCCTGGGTGATTTTATATAGTGAGGGAGATGGGATGGGCCTGGGTGATTTTATATAGTGAGGGGATGGGCCTGGGTGATTTTACGTCGAGATAGGATGGGCCTGGGTGATTTTACATAGAGAGGGGATGGGCCTGGGTGATTTTACATAGCGAGGGGATGGGCCTGGGTGATTTTACATGCGGATGCAGAGGAGGGGCAGCGTCGGGGCGGCGGAGTTCGACCTCGGGGGATTCACCCTGCCGGTTACAGGCGAGGCCGCTGCGGGCACGCAGGACCTGCCGGGGGCCTCCCAGGAGGGGGCAGCAGCGCCAAGCGCAAAACTGGCCCGCTCCGCTCCGCTCTAAGCCTCAGGGCTACGGAGACGGGAATCGCGGCTTCCCAGGGAAGGGGCGTCCCAGGGGACCTCCACCAAGCTAGGGAAACCCAGCCTCAGGGCCTGGATGAAAGTGCCTTCCAGACCATCCCGGCAGGCCGCTGCTCCCCAGAGGCCTCAGGCGCTTGGGACAGCCTCCCACCCTACTCCTGAATCTCTCCTCCATCCCGACCGGCCCCCACCCACCCCTGGTGGAAGGGACACCCCACGTCTTGCTCAGAACCTTCGCCACAAGCCCTCCCTACTCTGCCGCAGTGAGCCCTGCCAGGGAGGCAGAGCTGCAGAGCCCACCCTGCCACCTCCGCAGGGGCCCTCTCCAGGCTGGCCCTGCTGTCCCAAGGACTTATAGTCACCAGGCTGTACAAATATATCTCCTACCCATCGGATGCGAAGGGAAAACCGAGGATCACTATATTGCTTAGAACTAACCTGGTCTTTCTCTTCTGAGCCTCACCCACTAGTTAGTGGGATGGGAGGATAAATGAGATGTCCAATCCAGTTAAACTTTGAGCTGATATTTTAAACCCTGCAGATAGTGCTGTGTCTTTAGGAAAAGCGCTCAGTGTCTCTGAGAGCTGCTGCTTGCTCTGTGTCTCACTGCAGAGGCAGCGATATGGGGAGCGAGGGGGCTTTCCCCGCAGTGGCAGCAGAGCAGTGGGTTCCTTGGTCCCATGAAGGTCCCTGGCTGTGTGCCAGCTGCTGCCTGCTGGTCTTTGGGGAGACGTCCTTTTGTGGCCTGGGTCATGCTGGACCTCCTGGCCTCCAGTACTGAATGTGTGGCCCATTCTTCCAGCCCAGGCAGTGCCCCGGGTGGGCTGCAGCCCCAGAGCTCTCCCCATATCCCCCAATGGCTCTCCAGTCTGTTCGTGGGGAGGTCCAGCCCTTGGGCGTGACCGGGCGGTCACCTTGTCTCATAACAGCAAGCCCGTTGGTGGGTCCACTGGTCCCGGACTCAGCATCTGTGCCTCGTGGGACTGAAGGGAGCTCTGGGAAGCCCCCAGGCTGACCACACATAGCTCCTTTCCGGGGCTGCAGCCTGGGTTCTTAGGGGGCAGCCTGTGAAGTGGCTTCCTCTCAGAGTCCTGAAGGATGACGTCTCTAACGCTGTCCCTCTGCGGGCCAGAGATGGGAAAGCCAGGTCTTCCATCAGCTCTGTTGACGTCTTGGCTATTCTCAGCCAGTCCATTTCCTTCTCTTTTTAAAAGATTCCCAGGTACAGAAAAAGCACGGTGGGCTTTCCCTTGACTTCTTTCTCTCCATATTTCCTCCTTCCAGACTCACCTGAACCCTCAGTGACTGGCTTTGGTATCGAGCTGTGTATTTTGGAAATCTCTAGCTCAGTGCTTTAGGATGCGCCTTGAAATACCAAGGGAAGGGGAAGAAGAATTTGAAACATCCCTTCTCAGGATAATGGTCTGGCCTCTCAGGCAGGAACTTTCTGCATAACCTTATTTTGAATGACCAAAGCTCAGCATTGCCTGGGTCTCTTGGGATTCCTCCTGTAACCGAGTTGAATCTGCCCACATAGTTTCCCCTCTCCCCATCTCATCACGCCTCCTCCCCCTACAGCCAGAGATCAAGGGAGAACAGGGAGAGTGGGAACCGGAAGAGAAAGCATGTAACTGCCTTAAAATGGGATCCCCCTTCCCCTCTCTGGCAGTCTGAAGAACTCTGTCCAAATCACTTAGCTTTTCTTCTTTCTCTTATTGTTCTGTTAAAGCTCCAGGTATCCGTCTCTACTCTCATCACTCCCCAGCACACCCCAGTCCACCCTACATACATTATCGTCTCCAGTCCTGCACCTTCAGGTAAGGACCACGCTTTGTCTGATTCCCCGGATACACAGCCCATGCTTTCACACCGCCATGCCATTGCCGCGCCGTGCCCCCGCCTGAATGTTCTATCATCCAGTCCTTCTCCAAGGCTCATCTCAGTATCACTTCCTATGAGAAATCTTTCTCGAGTTTACTAAGTCAAATGAGACTTCTCCCTCCTCTAAGGCCTGCACCACTCTGAATCTCTCGCATCCTACCTTGTATTTAGATATGTGTGTATTTATCGCCCAGCTAGGCTGGGATCACTCACTCAGCTACATCTCTTCTGTATGGTTGTGGATTAAATTAAATCAAATATGAGGCTGGATGTGGTGGCTTGGGCCTGTAATCCTAGCACTTTGAGAGGCCGAGGTGGGCAGATCACCTGAGGTTGGGAGTTTGAGACCAGCCTGGTTAACATGGTGAAACTCTGTCTCTACTAAAAAAATACAAAAAATTAGCTGAGCACAGTGGCAGGCGCCTGTAATCCCAGCTAATCAGGAGGCTGAGGCAAGAGAATTGCTTGAACCTGGGAGGCGGAGGTTGCAGTGAGCCGAGATGGCACCACTGCACTCCAGCCTAGGCTACAGAGTGAGAGTTCACCTCAAAAAATAATAATAATAATTAAATCAAATATGATTATCAACAGGAATAACCCTAGATCCAGTTTTTAAGTAGGCCCAAAGCCCAGAGCACATCCCTTTACACAAATTATTGAATTCCTTTGGCCTCAGTTTCCTCCTTCGTTAAATAAATGAGTTGGTTTCCATAATGTCTTAGGTCATGTGTTTTTCTGACACTCTGTATAATTTCATCCACTCTCTTCTGTGGTCTGTGTGTGCGTGTGTGTGTGTGTGTGTGTGTGTGTGTGTGTGTGTGTATGTAGGGGGGGAGGGCTAACTAACTGGAGAGGAAAGGTGGAGTAGTGGAATTGCCACAAGCTTTAGATTAGGATAAACTCGAGTCTAAATCCAGGCTCAGGCACCCACCTGCTAGGTGACCTTGCACACTCTTACCTGCTCTGAGTTAAATGGGAAATAGGATTGTTCACCCACTCAGTAAGCATTTACTCAGTCCTGCTAAGCACAAACATTGCGTTGGTTATCAGGGGATATTGAGTAAATAAGACGTGTCCCCTCTCTGTAGGAGGCCAGAGTTCCTCAGGAGATAAACCTATATCACAAGTAAGTGTCATAACATGCAGAAGTACTAGATGGGAGAATGTTCCTGATACAGTGGGGCCCAAAGGAGGGAGAGACTAAATGGATAAACAGATTATAGGGACTGATCTCACTGGGAATGTGACAGGGAAGGTTTCCCTGGAGAAGGGAGATCAGGAGGGAATACTCCTGGAACTTGTAGGTGGACGGGGAGAAGCAAACCATGCCAGGTCTATTCTTGTCATCATGAGTCTTCTTTGACCCACCTTGGTGAGGCCTAGGAATCTTGGATCCTGAATGCATTTCCAGAGAGGTTGTCACAGCTGACATCAGTCCTGTGGCTTGGCCTCTGAATCTGTTGATTCCATTCTCAAACCTCAGTTCCTTTCCTCATTGCAGATGAGTCGCCTCCAGTGCCCGAAGCAGCCTCCTCACCCTCTGTGTATCAAGACTGACCTGTGCCCCAGCTAATCTCTTGGGGAAGAGCAGTGCCTGATATAAGGCAATTATTACCATAAGAAGTGACCCCTCCCCGAACTGCCCCCTTTACTGGGTCCAGGGGAGAAGTTTTCTTGCACAGAACCCACTAGAGTTTCTACCAAGGGACCATCTGAAAAACAACTCTAGCCAGAGGAAGCTGTTCAAACACCATCCATTTTGACACTTGGCTGGATTAGCAAGCACCTCTTCCCTCAGAGAGTGGGAAAATTTCCAGAATTAGTCTGCCGGCAGAAAGGGAGGTTGAGCAAACAGGCATATTGTTTTTTCATAGCTGTCTCTCTTGTTAATGTTTGGTCAGCCAGCCATGCATTTTTGGAGTGTTACATAGGCTTATGCTCAGCCTTCATCAGAGAACAATTAGGAAGAGTGTGGGGGAGGCCACAGGGTCAGGGATGACAGATGGGCCTCACTTAAGCAGGTTAGAAGTTCAGTTGCTCAGGAGGAGGAAGACCCATCTTTGGCTGGGGAGCACAGGGTTGGGTAGAAAGGGGAAGAATGGAAATAAGGCAGAAGGCCTCTCTTTTCTGAAATATCCCTTAGGGATAAGTCCCTGTATCTTAAGCAGTTGTTTTAGTTTTCCCTGAAGATGCATCAGCGGCCCTGGCTGAATCAAGAAGCCAGAGGCCTTGTGCCATTCTAAAATAGCAGCATTGCTATGCTTTCCAACTAAGGGATTACTCCTTGGTGAGCCAGAGAGCTTTGGAACATCATTTGGAAGCAAAACCACATTTTTTTCAAAAAGAATTTTTTTTAAAGGAAATTTTACATGCAGTGAAGTCAAGGCTTAACTCTTGAGAGGAAGCAGTACAGGGACAGTCATTGTGTCTTTGCTGATGGAATCCTTGCTCTGAGTGGAGGGTGAGTTTTTCTTTGGTGAAAGGTCAGTTGAGGTGCCTATGAGAGGGGAGGGGCAGAGGGTGCTGTTTTTTAGAAGGGTTGGTTAGTAGGAGGAAAGTACTGGTGGTTGGCAGAAAAGTACAGAAAGTAGAAAGAGAATTCTGTGAGTTAGCCTTTGCAGCATACAAACTGCCTCAAAACTATGTGGCTGAAAACAACCATTTTATTTGCTCAGGGTTCTGTGGGTCAGGGATTGGGTTTGGGCTCAGTTAGGTGGTTCTTCTGCTCATGTCACCGGGGGGTCATTCTTCTGGCTGCAGTTATTTGACAGCTCAAAATGGGGTTGGATAGTCTAAGATGGCCTTACTTCTCTAGTAACAGATGCTGGCTGTTAGCTGGGCCATGTGTCTCTAGAGACCAGCCTTGGCTTCTTCACATGGTGTCTGGGTTCTAAAAGCAGCAAGAGTGAGGAAAAGGCTGACCTCACAATGGTTTTTCAAGTCTTGTTTCTTGTCCTGCACCCTCAGGTAAGGGCCACACTTTGTCCCATTCCCCTGATGCACAGCGCATGGGACATTTACTGTCCTGTTAGCAAAAGCAAGTCGGACAAGCTCCAAGTCAATGTGGGTGGGGACTGAACAAGGGTATGGATACAGGAGGGAGCCCTGGCTCCATTGGATGCCATCACTGTAACTGCCAACCCACAAGGGAAGTAAGTCTTAAATGGACTTGGACACCCTAAGCTCGGTGGGATGCAAACCATGTGCATCAGAGTTATGAGCTCAAGTTGAGGAAAAAAGACCAGAGAATCATCTTGTTGAGTTTTGGAACAAGCCAGCTCTGTCCTGGGGATGCTGGGGTAGGGAGACACTGGGGTTAGTAAGACTTGAATAACTCTAGTGAGAATCATTTTTAGCACCTCATAAAATTTATAACAGTGTCCTCTTCCTCCATATTTACATTTATATCCAAATAGATATGACCTGAGACTCCTCAGGCCTCCCCAGACTATAGGAAAGATGGTAGTATGGCCATAGAGTCTAAATGGAAAAACAGACACCATTTCCAGGTTTTACAACAGAAGGAATGGTTTATGCTGGTGATGGAAGGGCAGAGGACCAAAGGGGTCAGTGCAACAGCCCAGGGATGAGCAATGGCAGGAGGTCACTACTCCTCTGAGATTGGAGAGGCAAAGAGAAGACACCAACTAATAGAGTCCAGAGACCAGGGTGACATGGTACAAACCACAGTCATAATGGACCTGTCTGATGGGAGCTGGAGCCGTGGAGAAGACAGAGCCACTGAGGGAGAAGCCACCCAAGACTGAGAGGGAGTGACAGCAGAAGCCTGGCTTCTTCCTTCCTTTCAACCCCTCATCTCCTGACAGTGCCTTTTATGGGCTACATGTGGCCAGAACCCACTACTCTAGGAGCCTCTGAAACACAGCCTGCAAGGGTAGCCCCCTATAATAGACAGTAGGAACAATTCAAGGAATGGATCTGGAGCAGAGAGGCTCAGGACCAGCCCATGGAACACATTCACAGTAATAACCCAGATATTACCCCTGCTTGATCAGGTAAGACTCTTTGTTCCCCATACAGTCCCACTGTAATTTCTGTGCATCTCTGTGGGTATTTCTTATGAGCACAAGAAAAACTTTGAGGTTGACATCCAAAAGCCATTGAGAAGGGGTGTCTCCCACCCTGAGAATGCTGCTCTGCCCAGGCTGCTGTCTTTTGCCACCCTTAGGCTGAAAACACTGATGTGCCAATGTGGCACCGAACACTCCCACATCCTCCTGGAGACTGAACCTCACTAGCCCACTCAGAAGTGGAGAGATGCCTTTTCCACCCTGCCATTCTCTTTATAACAGTACTTTATAAAAATAATTCATACAGCCCCTCCTCAGACACTGTCTTTGAGACCAGGTCAAGGAGCACTGTACAAGGCTGACTCCCCATTCCCCCATCTGGTAGCATCTGACCAAACCATTCTCACATCCTCCTTCCACCAGCACATCTCCCTGCAAATCCGCTCCTGGATGTTCACTCCCCTTTACCAGACACATCCAGTCATACATAGATAAATCATCCCTGATGGGTTTGAGCTGGGACCACACAGTCAAACACACATGCATGCATGCATACATACGTACACACAAGTATGTGCTCACATCATTACTACCACAACCTCTGCAAGAGTGCACAAGAAATGAGAAAAATGATCACTGATTAACACCTCCAATGTGTTACATAGTTTATATTAATTCCTTTGCTCCTGAAGAAAACCCTGCATGTAGGCCTGATTCTCATTTACAGGTGAGAAAACTGAGGTGCATATTTCTGTGACTGGCTCTAGCTTACACAGTAAAGATGCAATAACATCAAGATGTTAAGTCAGGTCTACAGAATACGAAAATCCATATCCTTTCCCTACCATGTTGTCTTTCAACCTATATGAACAGCATTTTATTCTTGTCTTGGTATTATTTCTTATTGTCCTAGTAAGATTGAATAAACAGTTATTTCTAAGCCTTCTTATATCTTTGAGTACCAAAGAGTACTTACCGTCTTCTGGTGAGTGGCCCCTAGATTTCAGCTTAGGGACTACCTAAGGCCAGGCGCGGTGGCTCACGCTTGTAATCCCAGCACTTTGGGAGGCCGAGGCGGGCGGATCACGAGGTCAGGAGATCGAGACCACGGTGAAACCCCGTCTCTACTAAAAATACAAAAAAATTAGCCGGGCGTAGTGGCGGGCGCCTGTAGTCCCAGCTACTCGGAGAGGCTGAGGCAGGAGAATGGCGTGAACCCGGGAGGTGGAGCTTGCAGTGAGCCGAGATCGCGCCACTGCACTCCAGCCTGGGCGACAGAGCGAGACTCCGTCTCAAAAAAAAAAAAAAAAAAAGAAAAAAAAAAAGGGACTACCTAAAAATAATCATAAGCAGTGTGCTGTTTCGTGCTTCCATATTGTTTTCCAAAGATTTATATTGTTATTACGAGAGGGGCATACTGGAGGATAGCCCCTGGAGGTGATATCGCCTGGGATCTGGAGGTGATTGAGCATTGCTGTTGAGAACACAAACTTTGGCACTGAGCACAGCCTTGGGAAAGGAATTTTCCATGTGCACACAAAGCTGCATTGTAGCTGGGAGTGTGGGTAATGGCCAGCACACGACTCACAGCCAAGCCAGTCCAATCCTGTAGAATCTTAGCAGCAGTATGGATTTGGAGAGGAGGGAGAGGTTGGAGAAGGCAGAGAGATTAGCCATTGCAATGAATGGTCCCTGTGAGAGGTGATGGGTGGCGATTCTCTAGTTCTGGGTCAAGGCCTCCTGTACTTGAAGGGTAAATGTGAGTAGCAGAGCTGTGTGAAATGAGGAATGCTGTTTCTAGGAAATGAATGTCCTCCTGGCTCTCCCAGTCACTGTCCTTTAAGTCTGATGAGGCTGCCCCATGTTCTCAGACAACCAGGTCTGCTCTCAATAGCTGGGCCTTCAGCTACCTTGTTCACCACTTCATCCCTGGTGTCTGTGCATAGTAGGTGCTCAATAAACACTTGCTGAATGAATGAACAAATCAAACAGATCAATTTAAGAATCTATTATAAATTTCACCTGCACAAAGTCTTTCTTCTAATGACCATGTTAATACAGTGCAAGGCTGAAAACTTCAATGCATTTTATTTAGAAAATATTTTATAATATTAAGAAAATGGTATTACAGAATGATTAGGAATTGAAGGAGAAATAAATACTCATAATCACCCCTTTCCAGAGCAACTATTATTACACCATGTTTCCCTCGAATATTTGGTCAAGTGCTGGTATAATTTTATATGCTTCCATTTATATGTGCATTTCATTTTGTTTCTTCTGTGTGTGTGTGTTTCACTGCAGGACATTGTACCATAGTATCTCCATGTCGCAACCTAATCTACATAAACATTTTACATTACCTCATTGCATAGCCTTAAAGTGAGGCCTTCGCAAATTCAACTCCTGCATCAGCTCTGTTTCTCTTCCAAGGACTTTTTGGAACATGCGGGAATTTCTGCCTTTTTTTTTTTTTTTTTTTTTTTTTTGAGACAGAGTCTCGCTCTGTCACCCAAGCTGGAGTGCAGTGGCGCAATCTCGGCTCACTGCAACCTCCACCCCTCCAGGTTTAAGCAATTCTCTGCCTCAGCCTCCGGAGTAGCAATTCTCTGCCTCAGCCTCCGGAGTAGCTGCTGGGATTACAGGCGCGTGCCACCACGCCTGGCTAATATTTTTGTATTTTTAGTAGAGACGGGCTTTCACCATCTTGGCCAGGCTGGTCTTGGACTCCTAATCTCATGATCCACCTGCCTCGGCCTTCCAAAGTGCTGGGATTACAGGCGTGAGCCACTGCGCCTGGGCCATCTTTTAAACAACACTGTCTCTTTCCATACATTTCCTTCTGCTTCCATTCACAGCAGAACTTCTCTCAACTGTTGTCTATCTCCCATTCATGGTCTTCCCCATTCTTCTCTTCCCATTCTCTCTTGAACTTATTCTACGCAGATTTTTGTCCTCACCACTCCACAGATTGCTCTTGTCAAGATCCCCATGATGTTAATGATGCTAAACCCAATGTTCAGTTTTCAGATATCATCTTATTTGACCTGTCAATAGCATTTAACATCATCCCTCACTCCCTCCTTCTTGAATCCCGTTCTTCTCTTGAGTTCCAAGAAAACTCACCTGGTTTCTTCTCATATCCTTGACTGCTCCCTCTCAGTCTCCTCAAACTCCAGATGTTGGCATGTTCCAGAGTTAAGTCCACAGAGCTCATCTTTCATCTGTCCATACTCATTCCTTTGAGATATTATCCGTGCTCCTGCCATCTGTGTGCCACCAAAGACTCCCCATTCTCTATCTGCACCTAGACCTTTCCTCTGAACTGTGGACTCTTATGCCAACTGTCCACTCAACATGACAACCTGGATCACTAATAGGCATCACAACCTTCAGGTGTCCAAAAATGAAACTCCAGGCTGGACATGGTGGCACATACCTGTAATCCAAACACTTTGGGAGGCCAAGGCTGAAGAATCACTTGAGGCCAGGAGTTTGAGACCAGCCTGGACATCATAGCAAGACCCTATCTCTACAAAAATATATATATAGCCAGGCGTGGTCATACATGCTTGTAGTCCTAGCTACTTGGGAGGCTGAGGTGGGAGGGTCACTTGAGCCCAGAAGGTCGAGGCTGCAGTGCGCTGTGGTTGCATCACTGCACTCCAGCCTGGGTGACAGAACGAGACCCTGTCTCTAAAAAAAGTTTTAAAAATAATGAAAAATAAAAAGAAAGAAACTCCTGACTCT
Source organism: Hylobates moloch (assembly GCF_009828535.3). Taxonomy (NCBI): domain Eukaryota; kingdom Metazoa; phylum Chordata; class Mammalia; order Primates; family Hylobatidae; genus Hylobates; species Hylobates moloch. The sequence goes on along the minus strand of NW_026652292.1, from coordinate 59,792,246 downwards.
TCACTCTTAACCTTCTCTCATAGTCTTCTCCAGCTCAAAAAGTGGAAATTCTGTCTTTTCCAGTTGCCCAGACAAAAACTCTTGTTATGTTGATTCTTCTCTTTCTTTCCCACAGATTTGTTGATCTGTCAATGAATCCAATGGCTCTTTCTAAAAATACATGTAAAATCCAACCATTTCTCATCCCTCCACTGGTTAAAGCCACCATCCTATCCCCCTGAATTGCTTCAAGAGCATCCCAATGTCATCTAGCTTTATCCCCCATAGTTCATTCTCAATGCAGCAGCCAGAGTGGGTGCCTATTAACCTACACCACATTTTGTCATTTCTCTGTGCAAAAGGTTCCAGCGGCATACCATCACACAAGGAATGAAGCCACTGTCACCCACAGAAGGAAACCACTGTCCCCACCATGGCCTGCAAGGCCTCCACATCCAGCACCCCACAGCTAGACCTCATAGACCTCACTTATTGCTCCGCTTCTGGGTCTCTCCACTGCCCTCAAACATTCTGCTTCTGCCACAGGACCTTGACACTTGCTGATTTCTCTGCTTGGAATGTTCTTTCCAAAGACCTTTAGAGTCTTTTGGGTATTTGTTCAAATGTGAAGCCTTCCCTGACTATTCCAGTGAAAACTGCAACCCAGTCCCTGGCTTCATATTCTCCTGGTTTGCCTTGTGTGTCACCATATGAGCTACTGTATAATTTACTTCTTTTCTTGTATTCTGGGCCTCTACCCGGGGCAATATTTTTTATTCTTTTCTTTCTTTTTTTTTTCCCACTGCTTTCTACCCAATGCCTAGAACAGTGTCTGACATGCAATGTTTGCTGAATGAATTGATCTGAGATCTGGCGTCTGAGAGTTGAAAGTCTCACCCACGAGACGTGAGAGGGCAGAGCACAATGAGAGGATTGCGGGCTGCCCCCTGTGCCTTGCCTGTTCATTCATCGAACAGCAATCCAGCTGTCTCCATCTGTTCACAGGACACGCCTGTGAGCCCCACGTCGGGGAAGAATGTTTGACATCCCTGAACTCATGCTACTCAGCAGCAGAGGGCCTGCAGCATGGTCGTTACTTATTAAATATTTAAGTTCATTAACACACAAGGAAAGGGCTCCTGAAAATAGTCTGGAAGCACTCAGGACCGGCTTTATCTCTTTCCCAGTTTTGCCTTGGGCCAGCTGTGTGCTAAATTTGTTCACTTATTTATTCAGCCAGTCAATAAATGGAGCTTTGTAAATCACATGATTGTTATTATTGTAAACAGTGGTTCTCAAAAAGCAAGTGGAAAGGGCAATTCCTCTAATGCTTTTTCCCTAAGAGTTTTTGTTCCAAGTAGAAACTTCAATGCCCCCATCCAATCAGCACAAATCCCAAATGCACTGTCTGGCCGAGCACATCGAGTTTTTAGCTCACCACCCCCTCCAGAAGTTTGGAGAACATTTCCCTGAAGAAAGCCCTACCTTATCCCTTAAGTGCATTGGCAGTTGCTTACGGCCCAGGGCAGATGTGTGGTCATTCACAGTTAAGTGGGTGCAGGCTGGTTAGTGGACAGACATGAAGTATGCACAAATGAGCCAACAAACCAACAGTGGAAACCCCAGAGTGGTGCAATGGCTGTGTCTGCCCCAGTCACTCAATTTTTTCTTCATTTCCTAGCACCTCCTCAGCTGCACTAACCGTCTGATTCGCATTATGATCTGTGCTTTATACATCAAACAGCAAGATAGGCTGAGAAGCTCATCCTGCCCATCAGTGAGTGGTGTTGCCCTTCATGATTGTATTGGTCTGTTCTCACACTGCTAATAAAGACATACCTCAGACTGGATTTCAATGGACTTACAGTTCCACATGGCTGAGGAGGCCTCACAATCATGGCAGAAGACAAAGGAAGAGGAAAGGGACGTCTTACATGGCAGCAGGCAAGACAGAGTGAGAGTCAAGCAAAAGGGGAAACCCCTTATAAAACCATCAAATCTCCTGAGACTTATTCACTACCACGAGATCAGTATGGGGAAAACTGCCCCCATGATTCAATTATCTCCCATGGGGCACCTCCCACAACAGGTGGGAATTATGGGAGCTACAATTCAAGATGAGATTTGGGCAGGGACATGGCCAAACCATATCAGTGGTCATCCACATCTTGTCACCTTTTCAGTTGTTGGCCCCTGAGTGTGGCCGAGTGTGGCTACTTTAAGGGAAGTTCAGTAGCAGGAGATAGTTTGGCCACTGCTTTCTACTCAGACTGAGAGCAGTTGACTCCATCGTTCAAGTGTCCATCTTGGGGAAGAATTGATTTCAGAGGCAGACGAAACTGCCATCTTTATACCAATTCATTGCTCACACCAGAGAAACCCATTCCAACTGTGCTTTTGGTCTGTATCAATTTGGTTCTTTGGGACTTACTTTGAATTGTCCTATTTGGCAGGTATGCAGTACCTGTGATTATTTAAGTAAAAAGGATTGTGTGAGTAAAAAAGATGAAACTGTGGATACATGTGCCAACGTGGACACTCTCAAATACATTAAGCTAGGTCAGTGGTCCTCAATCAGGAGTGATTTTGCACCCCAGAGGGCATTTTGCAATGCCTAAAGACATTTGTGGTTGTGACAACTGGGGAGAGAGGTGTTACTGGAATCCAGTGGGTGGATACCAGAGATGCTGCTAAACATTCTATAGTGCACAGGACAAGCCGGCACAGCAAAGAATGATCTGGCCCACAATGTCAACAGCGCCAGGGTGAGAAACCTTGTGCCAAGTGAAAGAAGCAGACTGCATTTATATGACATTCTGGAAAAGGCAAAACCATAGGGATAGAAAATCCATCAGTAATTGCCAGGAGTTGGGGATTAAGTCCAAACGGGTATGGGGGAATTTAGGGGGTGATGCAAATGTCCTCTATCTTGATGGTGATGGTGTTTACATACAGAACTATACACTTAAAAGGGTGAATTTGACCATATGGAAATTAAACTTATACCTGGAACAGCAAACAAAAACCTAGCTCTGTCTGAACCAAAGAAATTCTGGAGAAGGTAGGGAGAAAGAGTAGCCACCAAAGAAAAAAATGTGGGTGGGGGAAGAGAGGCTGAAGTGTAAAGAAGAATAAGGGCCGGGTGCAGTGGCTCTCACCTGTAATTTCCGCACTTTGGGGAGGCCAAGGTGGGTGGATCTCTTCAGCCCAGGAGTTCAAGACCAACTTGGGCAACATGAAGAAACCCCATCTCTACCAAAAAAAAATTTTTTTTTAAATTAACCAGGTGTGATGGCGTGCGTGTGTGGTCTCAGCTACTCAGAAGGCTGAGGTGGGAGGATCATTTGAGCCCAGGAAGTTGAGGCTGCAGTGAGCCGTGATCTCACCACTGCACCCCAGTCTGGGCAACAGAGTGAGACCCTGTCTCAAAAAAAAAAAGAAGAAAGAGAGAAAGAAGGAAAGAAAGAAAGAAAGAAAGAAAGAAAGAAAGAAAGAAAGAAAGAAAGAAAGAAAGAAAGAAAGAAAAAAGAACCATAGAGAGACAGACTTTTGTTTGTTTTTCAAAACTGAATTAACTGAATGCCCCTCAGCAAATGATACCTCATCAAAAGCTACTTTGTTGTTGTTGCCCGATACTTTTATAAAACAGCTTCAATGAGGTATACTTACCATGCAATGAACTGCACAACTTTAAAATGTTCCATCTGGTCAGTTTTGACCTATGCATATACCTGTTAAACAATTATCACAATCATAATAAACATATCCGACATTCTTAAAAGCTTCTCCTTGTCTTTTTGCAACCCTTCCCTCTCATTCCTCCCCTAAAAACAGTAGTACTGATCACATCGGGTTGTTGTGAGAATTTAAATAAGATTCAAGCATAGAGAGTGCCATGTTATATATACACTTTGCTTTCTGTCTTTAGGGAGGGGAAGCCATTGTCTAGTGAAAAAGACCTGAATTCCATGCCCAGATCACTGCTTATTCTTGGTACAGGGCTGGAGTGGAGTTGAGGATTGTGTAAGTGTTGCAAGCAAAGAGAATGTGCTCAATAAATGCTTATTGAATGAATAAATGAACGAATCCACCAGATCTATGTGCTCAAAAATCTAACCTAGAGACAAGAACAACACAAGTAAAATAAATTGATACAAATAAGAGGCATTATATAATCATGTGGCATTAAATACATGTACATATTATTAAATAGGACTCAAATTGATTTTGTTTTCTTTCCCACAAAACACATTCCTCCTCCTGAAGATCCTTATTTGTGTCTGGTGTCCATTTAGCCACCCAAACCAAATCACCCATCCTCAATTTCCCATTCGCCCTCAACTGATCTGGCTCAAATCGATAGGCACACAGTCCTGTTTATTTGTCTTAATCTCTTGTGTTTTTTTTTTTTTTTTTTTGAGATAGGGTCTCCCTTTGTCGCCCAGGCTGGAGTGTAGTGGTGTAATCTGGACTTACTGCAGCCTCCACCTCTCTGACTCAAGTGATCCTCCCACCTCAGCCTCCTGAGTAGCTGGGACCACAGGTGCACGGCACCACACCTGGCTAGGTTTTGTCTTTTTTGTCAAGACAGGGTTTTGCCATGTTTCCCAGGCTGGTCTTGAACTCCTGGACTAAAGTGATCCTCCTGCCTCAGCCTCCCAAAGTGTTGGGATTACGGGCGTGAGCCACCATGCCTGGCTTTTGATTTCATCTCTTGATGCTTCTATGTCCTCTTCATCTCCACGGCAGTTCCAGCTCCCATCACATCTCACAGCACTGAAGTTGGCCTCCACCTCTGGTCTTTCTACTCTGCAGGCTAAGTCTTTCCTAAAAATCCTGGTCCTTCCCCACTTCTCCAGTAACTCTTTATTACCACCCTCCAAGGCAAAGCACCACCTCCCCAAGTACAAAATATTTTATTACCTGGACTAAATCTACCTTGTCAGTCTCTCACCCACACTTAAAGTCTTAGCCAGGCCTATGAATTCACCTTTTCTTCAATATACCACAATCGTTCCTCTCCCCACATCTTTTTTCTTGTTAATTTAAAAAAATTGTAATAAAATTACATTTATAAAATGTATCATTTTAACCATTTTTACGTAGAAAGCTCAGTGATATTAAGTACATTCACACTGTTGTGCAACCATTCCCACCATCCATCTCTGGAACTTTTTCATCTTCCCCAACTGAAACCTTATGCCCATCAAACAAAAGCATTCTCCCTTCTCTCAAGCCCCTGGAAACCATTCTACTTTCTGTCTCTATGAATTTTACTACTCCAGATAATCCATGTAAGTGGAAGCATACACTATTTATTTTTTTGTGTCTGGCTTATTCCACTTAAGGTCTTTGAGATTCATCCATATTTAACATGTGTCAGATTTCATTCACTTTTATGGCTGAATAATATTCCATTGTAGGCATGGCCTACATTTTGTTTATCCATTCAGCCATCGATGAAAAGTTGGGTTGTTTCCATCTTTTCACCCTTATGAATAATCCTGCTATGAACATTGGTGTACAAGCCCTGTTCAAATCTCTGCTTTCTTTCCTCTGGAACCTTTATTGCATGTTCCTTCTGACTGGAGAGTCAGCCTGTAGGCATCTTTCACCCCTCTTTCTGAAGAACTCCTACTCATTCAGCAAGACTCATTTTAGTCGGGCGTGGTGGCTCACACCTGAAGTCCCAGCACTTTGGGAGGTCGAGGCGGGTGGATCACCTGAGGTCAGGCATTCAAGACAAGTTTGGCCAACATGGTGAAACCCTGTCTCTATTAACAATACAAAAATTAGCCGGGTGTGGTGGTGCATGCCTGTAGTCCCAGCTACTTAGGAAGCTGAGGCAGGAGAATCGTTTGAACCTGGGAGGTGGAGGTTGCAAGTGAGCCGAGATCGCGCAACTGCACTCCAGCCTGGGTGACAGACTGAGATTCTGTCTCAAAAAAACAAAAAACAAAACAAAACAAAACACCTCATCTCTCAAAAGTTCATTTTCTAATTTAATCAAAGAGAGGTAGCCTTGACTTCCTCTGCATCTTCCTAGTCCTACATACTATGCCCTCTTATGGTCCTTATTTCATTGAATCACAATCACTTGTGCCATTGCCTTCCTCCCTTGCTAAACTGTACTTTAGTGAAAAGGGAGCTTACCTTGTAATCTTTCTCCTCCAGATATCACGCTTAGGCCACTGTCAGAACTTCATAAATATTTGAGAAGAAATAGTTTAAGGACTGCCCCTGGGTTCTTCAGTCCCAACCTCTCTAGGGACTCAAGGAATATTATCAACTGATATTGATTTTTATTGTTTGTTGGCTCCAGGATAAAGATCCAGCACAGATTTCTGACCTTCGAAGTATTTTCTGGCTGCCACACCGTCTTATTTCCCTGGAGGTCACTGAGGAGATGAATCACCGTGGTTAGACCCTCTGAAGTGCAACTTCTTTGAATCCTATTACTCATCTACCTACACAGCCCTGGTGGGAAGGCTCGAGCCAGCTGAGCTTTCATTTACACCTTCAGCCATGCAGACTCAAACCTTTCTAATCATGCCAAAGTGGAGGACCAGGGGAGCAGAGTGAACATGAGTTGAAATGAGCTCTCAACTTCAGAATTAAAAAGCATTTTCTCAGCCTTTCTAAGGACCATGCTGCTAAAGGTACAGACTTTAATAGTCGTAAGAAAGCCATTGGGAAACCTAAAAGACAGGTCTTGGCTCCCCATCCACTCCCGTCTTTCCCATTTTGTTGGCTCTGCTCCTTCCCTGCCAGCTCTATCTTTCTTTCCTGAATATCCTAGTGTGTGGCCTTGGCCTTCCTCTTGCCTATGATCCCAACTCACACAAAGGAGAAAGCATCTCTAACCTGCCTTGGATGATGATGTGTTCAGCACATCACAGTGTGTGGCTTTCATTTGTTTATCCTTTTGATCATTGACCTCACCTCTTATGCTCCATGCTGGAGGAATCCAGATATCTGCTCACGTTTGAGAGGTGGGAGCAGGAAGGTTGTGTTCCCCCCTACAGCGAGGGAAGCACACCCATGCAGGCATGTGCACGTGCACACTTTGAAAAAAGTTCAATCACGTCCTAATAAAGTTCAAGTTCAAGTGCGATTTCCCATCCCTATTTGAGTCCAGAATACGTTGAGGAGTTTAGGGTAGACTCCCGGGATAACTGAACTCATCCTCAGATCATATTAACCTCTAAAATAAAATGCGAAGATGGAAGTTTGTCCTGAGATTGGAATGTCTTCAAAACATTCTAGGTATGCCTCCAGGTATAAGAGACAAATCCACTAGCAGAGTTTCGGCACCTAAGCATGCCATAGTATCTTTTCTTGAGTTCTATTACAACAATGTTCAATTCCCTTAGCCCTGGAGGTGGCAACTACAGGAAGTCACGGAGGAGAAGCAAGAAGGGAAGAAAAGTCCATTCTCTTTATGAGGAAGACAGAGTGCAGGGAGACTGGACTGAGACGAGGAGACCATCTAGGAGACAGCCGTCAAAACTGTGAGGCTCTGAACTAAGGCAGGGGCTCTAGGTGTTGGGTGTAGATAACTGGGTGACTGGCTAAGAAAGACTAGAAAACATTTTAGGAAAAAATAATGACCAGTTTGTGCTATGTTGAGTTTGGGCTGGTGCCATCAAATCTTACCTATCTTCTGCCTGGGCATGTCCCTGCTCTTGTCCCCATGGTCTGTTTTCCACATTGTAGGCTGATCAAGTCTAATCAGAGGCTTCTCAGTCCTCTAGGCTATAGTCCAAAGTCTTCAATGTGGCCTACGGCATCTTGTATGCATTGCTCCTGCCAACCATCCAGCTTATTTGTGTATAGTCTATCTTTCCTATAGGAAGCTCCACGAGGCCAGGAAGGATGTCTCTCTTATTCTTGGATTCATTTGCAATGCCCAGCATATAATTGGTTCTAGAGAGAAATGGAGAAGAGAGAAACTGAGAGAGAGAGAAAGTAAAGAATGAATAATGTCCAGCTGGAGACGCTGGCAGATAATTTGAGCTATAAATTTGGGGCCATTAACATTAAAAAGGTATATGAAGACATGGAAGTAAACGAATTTGCGTATTGTCAGAAAAGATGAAACCTTGGGGAACAATGACATTCTAGGTGGCCACATGAGTGAGGAAGGATAAGCAACCCTAAATGAGGCTGCCTGAGAACAAGCTGCTAAAGACACAGGCGGGGAACTGGCCAAGAGCATAGGGCAATAGGAAGGAGTGCAGTGTGGGAAGAACTGACAGGAGGCCACATTTACAGTCCACACGAGATAGAAGAACAAGGCCAATGACACCAAAAGAAAATAGTCAAACAACTGCAGAGCATGGGACACTCCACAAGACAATCACGAAGATCTCTTTATTTATATATTTGAGATAGGGTCTCACTCTGTCACTCAGGCTGGAGTACAGTGGTGTGATCATAGTTCACTGCAACCTCAAACTCCTGGGCTTAAATGATCTTCCCAAGAAGCTAGGACTACAGGTGCTCACCACCACATGTGGCTACATTTTAAAATATTTTATAGCAATGGGGTCTCCGTTTGTTGACCAGACTGGTCTTGAACTCCTGGCTTCCAGCAATCCTCCTGCCTTGGCCTCCCAAAGTGCTGGGAATCCAAGTGTGAGCCACTGCACCTGGCCAGGATTTTTTTTTTATCATTGTTATTTTTAAAAAGAAGCTAAAAAGGGTCAATCACAGAAGTAGTTTTTTATTGGATCTTGGTTCATAAAAAAAATTAAACTCTAAAGTTAGCTGTGTGGATATCTGCAGAAAGAGCCTTACAAAGGAGAGGAAGAGTCAATGCAAAGGTTCCAAAAGGGGACCCTGCCCAGCCTGTTCAAGGAAAGGCAAGGAGGCCAGTGTGGCCGGAGGAGGGTGAGAAAGTTGGAGGAGGGTAGAATTCACAGGGTCTTGGATGCAATTGGTAAAGACTTTGAACTTGACTCAATTTTTGGCATATTTAGTTTGAAATATCTATGTAACATCCAAGTGGAGATGCTGAGCAGACAGCTGGGTATGCAAGTCTGAAATTCAAGGGAAGTCAGGTGTGGTGGCTCACATCTGTAATGCCAGCACTTTGGAAGGCTGAGGTGGGCAGATCGCTCGAGCCCAGGAGTTTGAGACCAGCCTGTGCAATATAACGAGACCCCATTTCTACACGAAATTTAAAATTTAACTGGGTGTGGTGGTGCACACCTGTAGTCCCAGCTATTTGGGAGGCTGAGGTGGGAGGATTGCTTGAGCCCAGAAGGTCTTCAGTGAGCCTCATGCCACTGCACTCCAGCCTGGGTGACAGAGTGAGACTCTGTCTCAAAAAAAAAAAAAGTCGGGGGAGAAGCCATGAAAGGAGACAAAAAAATTTGGGAGTCATCAGCAAATTAGATGATTTCAAAGCCATAAAACTAGATGAGATCACGGAGGGAATGAGGATAAGGAGGAGAAAAAGGCCAAGGAGTGAGCATCGGGCCTTCCAAGGCAAGAGGTCAGGAGAAAAGCAGGGATCAGCCAAGGTGGCTCTGAAGGACTGGCCAGTGTGATTGAAGGGAACCCACAGAAAGCGGTGCCCTGGAAGCGAGTGTGGATGGGGGAAGCGATCATCTGGGTCCCCTGCTGGGTCAGAAATGAGGCCTGAGGCCTGGGTTAATCCACGCAGAGGCGCAGCTGACCTTGACCTCGGCAGGGCAGTTTTGGTGGAGGGAAGTAGCAAAGGCCTGCCAGGATGAGGGCTGGGAGAGACTAGGAAGAGAGCCATTGGAAACAGTGCACAGAGCAGAGTTGGTGGGGGGGTGTCACAAACAAAGGGGCAGGGGGTCAAGAGAAGTTTGGGGCTTTTTGATTTCTTTCTCTTTTTGCTTTAAGATTGGAAAAGAGATGGCCAGTCCATAATGTTAATGGGACTAAGTGAGTCAATGAAGGAGCGCATGAGGGAGTGAGTGACTGAGGGCAGACACAGGGTCAAGCGAAGTTTCCGCCATCTGAGAGAGGTCTGAGCAGGAGTCCCAGGACACAGGAGATCGCCCTGGAGAGTGGATTCACTGAGACGGGTGGGGGTGCAGTCCGTCCGCAGTCGCTGCCTTGAGGGGCCCTTTGTGTCCTACCCTCCTGTTGAATCTGGCTGTCCCCACAGCTACTTTGCCTGGGGCCCAACTAGGGCAGAGATGCAAATACGCCAGGCCATGGCCCCACAGAGTCTGGCCTCAAGGCTGCAGCCCATTTGGAAAATGTTTTAATTTCATTTGCGTGTTTTTTCAATTTGATTATTAAGTGCCGTTTACACATGGACGGGGGAAAGCCTGTTTTCATTCGCTGATCCCCCTTCCTCCCTGGCCTGCGTGCCTCCCTGGTGAGTAATGGGGAGGCTGCTTTTCTGGAACACAAGGGAAAACTTCCAGCAAATTGCAAAAGCATGTTCCTTCCTTGAAAAATCTTTTCACACTTGTTTTTTACTCCGTTTGTAAAGTTCATGAAAAGCCTCCATAAAAGTGCTTTAAAAAGCCTAAACTTTCTTTGTTCTCCACGTTCAACTTTCTTTTTCTCTCTTAAGAGGGTATATAATTTCAAGGGATAACAAACAAAACATCAAACCTAGGGAGCAAGTGGCGAGATGAAGGAAATGAAGCAAACTTTAGAAATGTCGGAGGATCACAGGTTGGAGGTGCCAGCGAGGGGGAAATTTCCACATGTGTTTTCAGAAGATGAGAGTCCGGCGCTCCCCCACCAGCCCCATCATCACTCAGATTTGTTTCTGAAGTTATTAACATTTCACGCAAGGCTGGGGCAGCTGGGCAGACAGAAAGACTGAAATAATAAAGGCTCAGGAAGAGCGACACATCCTCTTAGGTACATTTCAGCAGCCTGAACTCTCAGGGGTGCAGGAGATGGGAGCACAGGTAACGGTGCTGCCAAGAATTTGCAAAGAAGGTTTCCCTCCTGAAGGCCAGAGTGGGATCATCCGAGCAGAGAAATACAGAAGGTTCTTAAAGGGGATGGAGGCCATATAAGGAGTTTCCCTCTGCAGAGACAGACTCCACTCTGGTTTGGGTTTGATGAGACAGCTTTCTGAATATGGGCAGTGGGAGAAAAGAGCTGAGAGGATGGGGTTCCCACCAGCCTCGAGGGACTGTCCTGGAGCGCCTCATGGGGGTGGCCAGGGGGAAGTGCTGTGGGGTTCCGTGGGCAATGCTTGGGGACTGGGTGGCGTGCCTTAGCCAGCTATTGATCTAATTCCGGTCATTGTGACCTGCCTGTCTTTGTGTCTGAGTCCATCTAGGGCTGCATGTCTGGTGTATCTGTTCCTAGCCCTCTGGGCTCCAACGTTGGCAAAGTAACACTGATGGGCTCCCCTCCCCACTCCCATTTCTCTCTCTGCAGCACCTGCTTCCCTCCTGCATACTCCCCTCCTCATCTGCCTCTGTCATCCCCAAGGAAGGACTTCCAAGAAGGGACTGAGAAGAGGCAGATAGCTGTATTTTGACAAAGGCCTGAGAGGGAGAAATGCTGTTTGTCTGCTTGGCGGGTTCAAGATATGGAGGATGGGCACGAAGGGGGAGGAATGGAGCCATCTTCAGCTCCTGAAATCCTGGGATGGACACTGTGGTTCCAAAGGCCACCGTGCCTACCTAACCCAATAATGAGCTCTGGGTGGACAGGGGCCCAGCCTTCATCAGCGCTGTGGGCCCTGGGATCTGGGATATTGCAGTTAGGATGGTGCTTTCCCCTGTAATGGCCACGTGATCGGCAAATAGATCCTCACATTTCTTTGAGCCCTGGACCCCTCCTCTGCCGCAGAGAAAGAACCAGCAGTGCACCCTGCACACACCCTCTTCCTTAGGTAATGGGCTGACCATAGGACTTGCAGTGCCTACCGCTGAGGAAGCTGCCCTGTGGCTCCTCCGCCTTCCCTGGGTGGCCTCCTCTTCTTCCCCCAGCTGGCACAGTTGCCTCCTCTCTGTTCCTCCTTTTCCTCGCCCCCTTTCTTTCCCTTCCTCTTTCTACCCCTCTGATCCTCTCTGATCCTTGGATTGCCTGGCAGAAAGCCAGGGGGTAACCCGGAGTTCGCCTCAGCAGCCTCAAGCTCAGAAGCAGTTGCATGCTAAGCCATGGCTACCCCAAAGGCCTCTCACCTCATTTACATCCAGGGCTTTTCCTCAGCCACACCCTCATGGGTGCTCCGGAGAGGATGTGACAATCACCATGTCTTTGTGCCAGCCCTAAGTATAACCCCAGCCAAGACAACCTGCTTCTTCCAACACCTGATCTTCTATAGTTACTTCCACTTTGGACATGGAGAAACTGAGGCTCAGAGAGATGAACTTACCTGCTCTCCGGAGCATGCACTGCCATAATTATACTCAAGTAAGGAATGACTTGTTAAATGCATTTAATCCCATCTTGTTCTGAAGAACAATGTGGTCAACAGGGTTGCATCAGGGTTGTTAATTAACATGCAGTTCTCTGACCTGGCTACCGGCATCCCCTCCCTGAGACACCAGCTTCCTCATGCTTCCACTGTTCCTGCTCCACCCCAATTTAGCAAAAGCCTGGCCATGCTTTGGATCTTTCCCTATCCCGGGCTCTACCAGAACCTACTGAGAATGAGCGAGATTGACACAGCTCCCAGCTCCTTGGGTTTTCCTCCTCAATCACTTGAATACATAATGCATTTTTATGTGCTTGCAATGGCACGACTTCAGCTTTGCAAAATCAAGACTGTCAGCCCCTTCACAGCGAATCTACTCCCTCGATTAACTTGAGGGTATGGAGAAATAAAGAAGTTGCATTTAATGCAAAGAAAATCATCACTTTTAACCGTCCCTGTGGAGAAGCCCACGCCAGATCTCTGATTCTTCTCTTGAACTAACTGGTTCTTTGCTGGGAGATGAGTGAAAGCAGAGTTTGTTCAGGCAACCGGGAGGAGCTGTTCCCCCCTCCTCCCTACTCCTCCCCCAACCCCCGCCCCTTGGCCCCTGGAAGGCTCTTTTTAGGGCATGCTGGTTTTTATGCACACTGATGGCTGTTTTGTATCTGGGCTGATCGGCTTGACTGAGTGGTTGCCACACAGCCAGCACACGCTGCAACACGGCTAGGAGGGGGTGTTTATGGGGCTAGCTGCTAATGATTCCCATTTATGGAACATGTGTGCAGCAGCTGAGTGGGGCTGGCTAAAATAGGACATCAGTAAGAGCCCGGCTGCACACACAGGATCTCCTGGACAGCTGCAGCAATGGTTCCAGTGCAAGCTTCTGGGGGAACCTGAGGCTCCCCAGAATTCAGGCCCTTCAGTGCTAATCATGCCCTAACAAAGACAGCTATGCTGGGAAAGCTGTGGCCAGGCTGACTGTACAAGGCCACTAAGAAAAAGGATGGTTGCAATAAGAATTAAAACTCACATTCACTGGGTGCTCACCTTACACCTCATGCCAGACATTGCAGGAAGCTAGCACATGCATATTTTTTTCTTTTTTTTGAGCCTCACAACAAGCTTACGAAGTTGGAACTATTTTTTTGTTTGTTTTATTAATCACGGTACAGAAGAGGAAACACTTGTAGAGATGAAGGACTTCGCCCAAAGCGGCAGAGTTGGGATTTAATCCTGGTGATCTAACTTCAGAGCCCCGTTCTATAGGTGTGGAAAAGTGAATTCTAGATACTCACTCAAATCATTTTAGATCACAGTTGACATAAGAGTAAAAGACATGCATTTTGGTATTAGAAAGACCTAGATTGAAGCTCCAGCTTTGCCACTTACAAGTTATATAAACTCCTTAAGCCTTGGTTTCCTCACTAAAAGAGAAGATAACAGTGTTACCTAGTACTAGAGTGTGGAAAGCCATAGCCCAGTGCCCATCATTGAATAAGCCTCCGGGAAATGTGTAACAATGCGTTCACACCCACAGACCCCAGGGGTCAGTGTACCTGGGGTTCTGAGTATGGACCCCAAGATGCAGGAGGATGCTGGATGGAGCTCAGCTTCTACAACTTTCTCAACCCCACCCACCTGCCCCACCCTGAGCCTTAGTTTCCTCATCAGTAGAATGAGACCGTAATAAGGACTGCTAACAACAGGTGTGTCAGGGACCACACAGAGTGGGATGTCAGGAACAGAGGAGCTTGTATGTACAAAACACATTTTGCATCTTCCAAGGCTCTGGGGAAATGCTATGTGTTGTCTTTGGAAACAGAATCCTGTTGGATTTCTCCCTTTTGAGCACAGCCACCCTGCACATGGCACACAGTTATAAGCAGAGGGGAAAACAGAAACCCGACCTTCAAAGTTCTTATGCGCTCCAGGGGGAAGATGGGATCAACAAAAATAAAGCGTTCATTAAAAACAAAGTGGCATGTCCATATACACACATGCTTGTAGATAATCACTTACAGCCATGCAGAGACGTGTGCAGGGCCTTGGGGATTTTGCTCGAGTGCCTGGGATGACATCTGGGAGGGTTTGTAGAAGGAGGGGCCATTTGGGGCAGAGGAAGGAAGGTCCCCCCTAGAGAGGGAGCTCCACTTCATTTCCTTCTCATCTTGCCACCAATGCCTCCAGCACACAGTTGGTGCTTAATGCATGCTTGTGGAATGAGAACAGGAAGTGGAGAGAGCAGGATCCAAGCAGGGGAAGTGGACAGGGTGGCATGACTCAGAGGTGGGGCAGGCACACCAGTAAATGCTGAAGACATGAGTTTATTCTTCTTGAGTGTTTTCTGCCAGAGGTTGGCCCATGATAGGCCCAGAGGACCTTCCTCTCCCCAAAGTTATCCTTTGGGGATAAGAAGAGAGAGAGAGAGAGAGCAAGAGAGAGAGACTGAGGGAGACAGCATTCCATTTATGCAGTTTTGTTTTATCTCATCTTCGTGTGAACTTTACACACACAAACCCCTCCTAACACTAGATTCCAGTACCAGCAAAATCTGATCCTCTTGGGGCACAGACACTTTGGGTGGCCTCTTCCAGATCTATTCTCCTCTTCCTTCTTGCTTACAGCACTCCAGTGTTGTTCAGGACTCACTCCTCAGGGATGGTCACTATGGTGGCTTTGTCATGTATTGGCGTAGCTAGGCTGATGGTAGTTTTCTGGAGTCCACTTTCTTGTATGTTTCCAGTTCTGCCACAAGAGATATCTTGCCTGAGATTTGGAGGGCAGAAGGGCAGAAGTCAAGCTCCGAAGGTCAGGCAGTGTCACCAGGCTCATTTCATTGTCAGAGTGTGGTGGGCGGGCCTGCAACTGCTTCGCCTCTGCCTGGATCCTTCTTCAGCTTCCTCAAGGCCTTGGCAGAGCTCAGTGACAAAGAACACCCACTTCTCCTGCAGCACATGGAGATCATCCTGATGGGGTCCAGCTTGTCCTTGCTCTTTTCCACTTGACATCCATCTCCTCTTCTCCACTTCCCACCCTATGGACTTCTAGCCACAGCCACAGCACTGTAGAGACAGTTGAACCTGTTCCCACAATTGCAGAGGGTCAGACCTCTGCAACAAATCCCTCATTGCATGTTTATATTCTACATATAGAATATATACACTTTCTGTCTCTCTATCAAACTCTGACTTATGTAAATACCATATTCCCAGCTTGAGAGTGAATCCTGGTTGGTCTGAGCCAGTTGTGGTTCATTCCCCTTGATGGTGATGGGTTCAGGGGTGGACATGTGACCTGGGACTCCAATAGTGGAGCCTGGGGGAAAGGCTTCCTAGAGCTGAAAAAAAGACACAAAGAGAAGATGGCGCTCTTCTACTGATGTAGTGTCCAGATATCACGCTTAGAATTGAGGCAGCCGTTGTAACCAAGCCAGGGGGTTACCCAAAGAACCAAGCTGAAGACCAAGATAGAAAAGATGGAAACAACCTGTGCTCTCCATGGTATAGTTCAGCTGGGGAGTTAACCTTCCTTGAAACTGCCTACCCCAGCGTTCCAGGTATGGGAGATGATATGCAGTAGTCCCCCGTTACGTGCAGGGGATATGTTGCAAGATCCCCTGTGAATGACTGAAACTGCAATAGTACTGAACCTTATATATGCTATTTTTTTCCTATACATATATACCTATGATAAAGTTCGATTTATAAATTAGGCACAGTAGGTGATATGGTTTGGCTGTGTCCCCACCCAAATCTCATCTTGAATTGTAGCTCCCATAATTCCCATGTGTTGTGGGAGGGACCTGGTGGGAGATAATTGAATCATGGGGGTGGTTCCCCCATCCTGTTCTCATGGGAGTGAATAACTCTCACAAAATCTGATGGTTTTATAAGGGGTTTCCCCCTTTTGCGTGGCTCTCATTCTCTCTTTCCTGCCACCATGTAAGACGTGCCTTTCGCTGTTTTGCCATGATTGTGAAACTTCCCTAGCCACGTGGAACTGTGAGTCCATTAAACCTCTTTCTCTTTATAAATTACCCAGTCTTGGGTATGTCTTTATCATCAGTGTGAGAATGGACTAATACAACAATCATTAATAATACAATAAAGCGAGTATAACAATATGTCAGCATCACTGTTCTTAAATTTAGAGCCATTATTAAGTAAAAGAAAAGGCAAAAGCACTGGGCTACCTTGAAGGTTGTTCTGATCACCCAGGTGGCTACTGAGTGACTAAGGGGCAGGCAGCATCTACAGTGTGTATATGATGAACAAAGAGATGACTCATGTCCCAGGCAGAACACAGCAGGACTATGAGAGATTTCATCAGCTACTTAGAATGGTGCAAAATTTAAAACTTATAAATTGATTATTTCTGGAATTGTTCATTTAATATTTTCAGACCACAGTTGACTGTGGGTAACTGAAACTGCATAACTTGAAACCGTGGATTGGGGAGACTACTGTATTTTCTCATTGTTTAAGCCAATTGAGGCAGGCTTTCTGTTTCTTGTAGCCAGAAAACATACTTGTCCAATTCCCACCCCAAGAAGGAGCCTCAGGTTTCCTCTTGCAGTGGGTCCTGAAGTCTCCTTGCTCTGGGAGCTTTTCCAGAATGGAAGTGGTCAACTTGGAGTGAAGCTGGTACCTGGCCTCCCTGAGCTTGGTCTTCTCATCCAAGAGGTCGGAAGATGGGCGCCCCAGCAATCCACAGAAGATTTGAAAATAAATAGAATTTAGGACGATCAAAATGGTTTCCAGATTATGGCCCAAGGAAAAATGGGCTAAGGCTCTAATTGTGGTAATTATGATAATCAAGTGTACCAGCCGGATGCAAGGAATGGAAGCCCAGCAGGAGCTGGTGAGACCCGCCCTTTACCTCTCAGCTGTCATGTCTAAGCTCACCCTACTGCCCTGTGATGCCAGAAGAGTACTCTGCTAGCCACAATTGACAGACTCTGCCCATAGGAGGCGCTAGAGAGAGACTGGGGCAAGAGAAGAGGAGAAGGACCTCATTGTTGTCTTTCAGCTCCTGGCAGTGTCTCTCTAGCAGGAGCAGACGGTGAGCTCCACTTGCCAGCTCCATTCAGCATTCCCAGGGGCCCCTCACCATGCACCTGCAGAGGTGCTGGAGCCTACCACCAGCCTGGGACCTGGGGGGTGGAGAAGCAGTTGGACAGCTTCCTCACCTACTCACTGTGGGCATCAGAGCAATTCCTGGCCCACCACCCTGGGGGTGCGAGCATCTGTCAAATCGTGCCCCCTCCTCTTCAGTGGTCTGAACACAAGCTATGCAGTTTCCCCCTGGGAGCCCGGCACCAGCATCATGAGACCCTCCTCTGGTAATCACCCTCTCCCCTCTTTTCTGCCAGCCCTAGGAGTAAGCTACTCCCAAGTTATCGCAGCATCCTCATTTTCATCTCTCACTGTGTAAAATTCTTTTACTAAATCTCCTGTTTTGAAATATCTACTGTGGTTTCTCTTTTCCTGGCTGGGGCTCATCTGAGAGAGTACATTGATTAGGTTATGTAATCCGCAAGTCCAAATTGAAGGTAATCTCAGGCACAATTTGTTCCAGAGCATCTAAATATGATTAGGGCCAACACTGGGATTTTTGTTGTTTTTTTTTTTTTTCGAGATAGGGTCTTGCTCTGTCGCCCAGCCTAGAGTGCAGTGGCGTGATCATGGTTCACTGCAGCCTCGAACTTCTGGGCTTAGGTGATCCTCCAGCCTCAGTCTCCCAAGTAGCTAGGACCACTGGCACATGCCACCATTTCCAGATAATTTATTCCCACTCTTTTTTTTTTTTTTTTTTTTTGAGATAGAGTCTCACTCTGTCGCTCAGGCTGGCTTGAGTGCAGTGGTTCAATCCCGGCTTACTACAAGCTCCACCTCCTGAGTTCAAGTGATCCTCCCACCTCAACCTCCCAAGTAGCTGGGACTACAGGTGCCCACCACCATACCTGGCTAATTTTTGTATTTTTAGTAGAGATGGTAGAGATGGGTTTTCACTATGTTGGCCAGGCTGGTCTCAAACTCCTGACCTCAAGTGATCCGCCTGCCTCAGCCTCCCAAAGTGCTGGGATTACAGGTGTCATCCACTGTGCCCAGCCATTTTTTCCCACTTTCATTTAGAGATAGGGGTCTCCCTATGTTGCCCAGGCTGGTCTCGAACTCCTGGCCTCAAACAATCCTCCCTCCTTAGCCTCCTGAGTAGTTGCGATTGCAGGTGTGAGCCACTGCGCCCAGTCCGCTCTCTTTCCCAACATTTTCTCAGCACCAGTCTCCTCCATATGTAAACTATTTTTAGGGTGGCCTCTTTCTGGGTAGCAAAAATGACTGCAGCAGCTCTAATCCTCACATCCAGAAGCCAGACCTTGTCTGAGGAAGACAGAGAATGCCTTTGTCCCACATTTCTAAACACTAGCCCTGAACTTCACTTTGCTTAGATTGGGTCCTGCCATTTTAACCAATTCTTGTGGCCACGGCACCAGCCCACTGATTGGCTTGGTGTGGATTGCATGCTCTCTTCCTAAAACTGGGGTGGGGCCAACACCTCTGGGGTCACTGGACCCACAGATGGAAATCAGAGCTTCCTGGGAAGCTATAGTCAAATGCTGGTGAGATCAAGATCCCCTACACTTAATCTCAGATTGTCCAGGGAAGTCCAAACTTCCTGTCACTATTACTGCTGTTTTTAAAATACAATACCTTTAAAAATATATAACTGCATTAGTCCATTTCTATGTTACTAGAAAGGAACACCTGAGACTGGGTAATTCATAAAGAAAAGAGGTTTAATTGGCTTATGGTTCTGCAGGCTGTACAAGCATGGCACCAACATCTGCTCAGCTTCTAGGGGGAGCCTCAGGAAGCTTTTACTCATGGTGGAAGGCAAAGTAGGGGCAGGCACATCACATGGCAAGAGAGGGAGCAAGAGAACAATGGGGGCTCACATCAACCGTTTACAACATATGTGCTGAGTGTGTCATAAAACAGTTCCTCCAAACTTTTTTTTTTTACATTTATTTATTTATTTATTTTAAAAAAAGAGTCTCACTCTATTTTCTAGGCTGGAGTGCAGTAGCGTGATCTCAACTCACTGCAACCTCTGCCTCTCAGGTTAAAGTAATTCTCGTGCCTCAGCCTCCCAAGTAGCTGAGATTACAGTTGTGCACCACCACACCCTGCTAATTTTTTGTATTTTTAGATGGCGTTTCACTGTGTTGGCCAGGCTGGTCTCTAACTCCTGGCCTCAAGTGATCTGCTTGCCTCGGCCTCCCAAAGTGCTGGGATTACAGGAATGAGCCACCATGCCCAGCCCAAACTTCTGACCTTGCATCTCTACCATTTAAAATATTTGAGAGCACAAGCCAGTCTATGAGTACCGAAAACACTCCTGATCATCCATCCTGGTCCCTGGAATGGGCCCCGACCCCGTTAAAGGACTTCCCTCAGACCCCAGCTCAATAGGTAGTATCTTATGGAGCAGATTGGGTCTTTAACAAGGCTCCTACTGTCCCAGAGCTTTCGATAGCTCTGCTGCGGGACCTTCCCAGATGACTCAAGGGTGTCGCACAAAGCCCTGCTCAGCGTGGGTGCCAGGGCACGCTCGCCCTTAGGGCCCCACTCTTGGTCTGGAGGAAACCAGGTGGTTTCTCCATTCGACATTCATTTTCTCTTTTCTCTCATTATCGCCTGGGAGGCAGAGTGTGGCGTGCCCGCCTGTTCACTCACACACGTTTCTTCTGCTCGTTCCAGCTGGCTCAGAGCCCAGCTGTCATGGAGCATGTTCCCTGGCATCCATGCACACACACAGGCCAGTCCTTGCGCCTGGGAAACACCCTCCCAACTTTCTGCCTGCTGGACCAACTACTCACCTGCAGGGTCTCAGCCCAAATATTAGCTCCTTCCAAAGCCTTCCATGGCCCCCTTGCCAATCTTGCCACATGGCTCCCTTCAAGAAGATGATCTGATTTTGTAAGAAAATGAAAGGGGACTTTAAGTAACAATGTAATTCTTGGACAGGAAAGCAAGGCATTCAGAAAACGAAAGTAGCGCATTTGTGAAAAAGCCTGGATGAATATTTAGTTATTTTTCAAACATGAAATGAATGCTTTTTAAAAAATTAACCATTTTAAAGTGTCCTTCTGAAAGACAAGTTTAAATACTTGTGCTTGTGAACTGGTGTCATGTTTTCTTCTGCTTTGAATGCGAGGATGCTCAGAGCTCATGGATGTGCTTGATTTGGTGGCTTTCCTCCGCCTGGGCTTTGAAGAGAATGCTGGTCCTCTTGGTTTTGGCCTTTGTCTTCTGTGAGAGCCCATGAGGGCAGCAGCTTGATGGGGTGGACAGAGCTTGGGCTTTGCAACCAGCACTGGGTCAGTCCCTGCTGGCTCACTCACTAGAGATGTGCCTTTGACTTGGGCTCGGTTCTCCTAGAGGCAGGCCTGAGACAAGATGGGAGGGCAAGTAGCTCCTCTGGGCAGGATCACAAGAAACTCCAGGAGGGGAGTCAAGAGGAGACATGGGAAAGAGAAGAGAGAAAAGCAATGCAGAGAGCTTGACTGAGCAGGTTAGGTCACCATGGAGGGCAACTGGGAACTAATCCCAGTAGGGATCTTTGAGAGACTGTGGAGCACATCTCAGAGCTGTCCCACCCAAGGTAGGAGGAAGCAGGGGCATTTAGCTGCCAGCTGCCATCAGCCACAGGGCAAGGGCTGCTCCTAGAGGCATTAGCTCCTTGGCATCTCTGGTCTATCCCTAGCACAGGCTGAGCTACAGCCTGTGGCTGAAGAAAGCTTTTAGGCATGTTATGGGCTGAATGTTTGCATCCTTCCAAAATCCCTGTGTTGAAACACTAGCCCTGCACGTGATGGAATTAGGAGGTGGGCCTTCGGGCGGTGATTAGGTCATGAAGGTGGAGCCCTTGGGATGGGGTTAGTACCCATATAAGAAGAGAAGCAAGAGTTTGCCCACTCTCTCTGCTCTTGAGCATGTGAGAATACAATGAGAAGACAGCCATCTGCAAACCAGGAAGCGGGCCCTCATCCAACACCCAATCTGCAGGTGCCTTGGTCTTGGACTTCCCAGCCTCCAGAGCTGTGAGAAATAAAGGCTTGCTGTTTAAGCCACCCAGTTTCTGGTGTTTTTTCTTTTTCTTTTTCTTTTTTTTAAATAACAGCCAGAACCAACTGAGACAGGAAGGGACCACTGGTGCTTACAGTAAGGAGCCATCAGGGATGGTGAGAACCCAGGGCGTAAGGAGGGGCAATGGTAGCATCTGCTACAACCATCATAGGAAGTAAGAAGAACAATAAAAACGTGAATGCTAACTTCAGTGTATGGCTGGGAAACCCAATGAGGTGATACACGTGAAACCACTGTGTAAACTAAAAGTCATC
The DNA here is from genome assembly GCF_009828535.3 of Hylobates moloch. Lineage (NCBI taxonomy): Eukaryota > Metazoa > Chordata > Mammalia > Primates > Hylobatidae > Hylobates > Hylobates moloch. The sequence goes on along the minus strand of NW_026652292.1, from coordinate 59,770,488 downwards.
ATACCAACGTTCCATTTGATACTAGGGATGGTGACGATGCTGATGACAGCAATGAATCACATCCTAGATCACTTGCTCCATCTCCCTCATAGGAAGCCCTGACCATAGATTGGGTTCCAGTAGCTTTTAAGTCTTTGTAAATTTCTCGGGTGGCTGGAAGTGACATTTCCTCAGTTTATTGGACCTGTCCTAAGAGTCAAAAATGAAACTCTGCACAGAAGTCCCTCTCACCCCAGCCCTGGACCCTACAACTTTCAGCAAATAAATAGAAATGCCTTTCGTTTTATTTCTAGCATTTTGAAATTCAACTTTTTGAATATATTTGCATGGGGCAAAATTCTGGGAAATATTAAATATATTAAGAGGCATACAGTGAAACCATCCCTGATTTTCACTCATTCAGTTCCGTTTCTCCCAAAAGTCAACATGACTACTATTTTCTCGTGCAAATTTACAAAGTGTGCATATTGTGTATTCAGATTTATTTATATTTATGTAAACCAAATTTGCATTTTCCCTCTTTTCTTTTAAACGAAAGATTTCAAATAGCGCATATTGTTCTTCACCTTGCTTTTGTCACTGGGCACTATATCCCAAGTTGTACATGAAGAGTTTTCTCTTTTTTTGTTATTATTGTTATTTTACCACCCCCAGAAATGCTATGTGGGTGTTTTCTCTTTTTTAACAGCTCTGTAATATTCCATTCAGCTTTTCATTCTAGAAAATGTGAATCATCAGCAATGGGTGAGCCTGCTATGGGGTTTAAACACACGATCTTATTAACCCTTACACAGTCCCAGGAGGTAACTAGGGCCTGTAGTTATCACCGCCATTTTGCTATAAGGAATTGAGGCCCATTGAGAGATTAAGTCCTGGTCCAAGGTCATAGAGTAGGGAAGTGGCAGACCAGTCTTGGGCCTGTTGCACTACAAGTGCATCCCTTATCCACTAGACGGCCTCCCTCTCAAGGACAGGACTATCACTAAGGCAGTGAGCTGAGCGGTGTCTACGGTGCTCGGCAAAGGTCTTGGATGCCAACTTGGGTATTTCTTTGGCAACAATGCCATATTGCCTTGTTCATGCTGTTTTATTTCAATGCATATTAATATGATTTCCCGCATTTTTGCCTCTCAAGAATCCCATTTGAGGCATGAATTATTGGAGGAAGTGGTGGGGGGGGCATTCTTAAGGACAGGCCCAAGAATTTGCAGCAGTGCTGGCAGAGTGCAGTGGAGCACTGTCCTGAGTGAGCTGAGCCCTGAGGAGCCACTGGCAATAGTAGGGGTCAGTGGGACACTGCAGGGCCTGGAGCTGGGCCTGGGCTGGAGCCCTGCTGAGGCCAGAGAGGAGACCAGGGCTCTGGGCCAGGAGGTAGATTTAAGGGAGGAAATTGGGAGGGGAGCTGGGAACTAAGAACAATGTGGGAGCTGGGAAGGAGGTCTGTAATCATTTGGTACAAGGTCACATTTTTCAGGTGAAAAAAACTGAAACCGAGAGCAAGGTGGTGGCAGCCCCAAGTTCACAGAGACTGGAGCTGAACAAGAAGCCAGGTCTCATGACCCCTAATCCAGTGCCCCTTCTACTACCGCTCTGAAGACACATGCGCATAGAGTGTGTGTGTGCGTCTGTGTGTATCTATGTTTGTTTGTCTGTGTGTGAGTATGTATGTTTGTGTGTTTGTAGTCTGGGGAAAATAAGTGTGCGTGTGAACCTCTGTGTATGTGAGTCTGCAGCACAAGCTGAGGAATGGAGAGTAAGAGGAACTCAGGGACAGGAGGAAGAACAAGGATAAAAACGAAATAAAATCCAGGAATCCTTCCAGTGTGCATGCAAGTCCCAGGACTTCCAATTTGGAATTTTGCCATCTTTAATTCCATGACAATGTGTGACAATATAGCTGGTGTTCATCTGAGGGGTTGTTGTTTATTTTTATGAGTCCAGCAACTGCAGATGTGAGAGTTCTCATGCCCTTTGGCAGATTCTCAGAAGCTCTCAGTTATTAATGGCCTTGATGACACACATATGCAGGAGACGGTTGCTGTCCTTGGCTCAGCATTCACTGCACTTCTTCAGGTGAAGCCCCACAAAATGATGGGGACTGACAGTGGAAGAAAGATGGTTCCCTAAAGACTTTTTGCCAGAATTTGGCCAGGCGCGGTGGCTCACACCTGTAATCCCAGCACTTTGGGAGGCCACAGCAGTTACATCACTTGAGGTCAGGAGTTCGAGACCAGCCCGGCCAATGTGTGAAACCCCATCTCTACTAAAAATACAAAAATTAGCAGGCATAGTGGCGGGCACCTGTAATCCCAGCTACTTGGGATACTGAAGCAGGAGAATCGCTTGAATCTGGGAGGCAGAGGTTGCATTGAGCCGAGATTGTACTACTGCACTCCAGCCTGGGTGACAGAGCGAGACTCCACCTCAAAACAAAAGAAAGACTTTTTGCCAGAATTATTGGGGAAGAAAATTTATCTCCCCTGTAGTTGCTACTGTAAATAAGCCTAGAGATGTGGAGACCTTGTCATTGGAAAAGCATGTGAGGATGAAGACAACACAGAGGAAAAGCAGAATATAGAGAGTGATTCCAATTGATACTTTTTCAGCACCTGGATCCAGCTGTGCCTGAAGCAGGTAATACCTGGACTTTTAAATTACAGGAGGCATTACATGATCTTTTCTGTGATATACATGATGAATGAAAATTAGGCTGCCTGTGTCTGAATTTTGGGGCTGCCACTTCCTAGTTATATAACCTTGGACAAGACACTTAACCTCTTTGCCCCTCCACCATATTATCATCTATAAAATGGGATAATGATAGTATCTACCTCATAGGCTGATATGAGAATTAAATGAGTTAACAAATGGAAAGCATTTAGAACAGTGCCTGGCATACAGTCAGCATATTGTAATTTTAAAAAATTAGATGTATCAGACAGTATACTACAATAACAAATAGCCCCAAAGTCTCTGTGGCTTAAAATAATACAGTTTTAATTTTTGCTCACATTACATATTCAGAAATTCAGGATGATGGAGCAGCTGCCATCTCTAATGTTGCTGGCCACCATGACAGAGGAAAACAGAATCTAGAAAAAGCCACAATGGCTCTTAAAGCTTCTCCCCAGGATGGATACAGGTTGCTTCTATTCGTGTTTCATTGGCCAAAACAAGTCACGTGGCCACACTTAACTTCAAAAGGGAAGAAAGGGCAATCCTGCTGTGTTCCCAGAAGGAAGAGCCTTGTTGACCCCGCATTATCATTGTTATTTTGTAACTGGTTGAATATTGGACACTTGCATCGAAAAGATGCAGAAATAATTTTAAAAAAAACTCTGTTTTCCTGTTTGTCTCAGTTTTTATTATATTTTATTTAAAAAAATTTTTAGAGGCAGGGTCTTGCTGTCACTCAAGCTAGAATACAGTGGCATGATCATAAGTCACTGCAGCCTTGAACTTCTAGGCTCAAGCCTTCCTCCCACCTTAGCCTCCCAAGTAGCTAACATTCCAGGTGTGCACCGCTATGTCCAGATAACTTTTTATTTTTTATTTCTTTTGTAGAGGCGGAGTTCTCACTATGTTGCCAGGTTGGTCTCGAACTCCTGGCCTCAAACAATCCTGCCTCAGCCTCTCAAAGTGCTAGGATTATAAGCATGAGTCACAGTGCTCTGATTTTTTCTGGTTTTATACTCCCCAGGGACCAGGCGACATGACTGAGCCATACTCTATTTACCCCACTTTTCACCATACTACGCCAATCACTTTAAAATCTATTGGTCCTGGTGTCCATCATCCAGGGGTCAGGACCAGGTCACTAACATTTTCAACAATCTCTTGCTGGTGAAATCCCAGAGTAGAGGAAAGAAGCTGTATCTTGGGCCCAGAGTCACAAGCAAACAAGAGAAAGAAAGAATTGAGGGACAAAAGAAGAAAAGCTCTCCTTGAGAGAGGGTGGTGTCTTGGGTCTGGAGCAAAGGGCTGTGAGGGAAGCTGGACGGGGCAGGAGAAGGTGCTAAACAAGGATGTAGCATCAGCTGTGGTCTTGTTCAGCCTGACTTCATGGGCAGCTCTGAAGTGTGAGTTGCACATGGAGTGGGTCCTGCCTTGAGGCAAGGGAGCTGGCCTTTTGTACCCCATGACTATGAGTCATTGGCAGTGAGCTACCTCTTGAAGGGGGGCATTCACCTTCTGGGTCAGGCAGCTCCTGTTGGGTTGGTCAAGGGCAATTTTTGGAGAAGGGGGCCACTGTGCTCTGTTCGCATCTAACCCTAGCAAGCGCTAGGGGATGCGTGCAGAAGCCCCATCAAGGGACCTGGGTGGGGCACCGACAGCATCTAGTACAGGTAGTCAGAAAAGCACTAGAGGGCTCATCTGCCATCTTTCCCACCCATATAACTGCACTTTCGAAGCATGAGATATATTGACATTAGTGGGGTAAGTAATGGCATCCAATGGCTTCCCATTTACCTCCTGGATTAAATGCAAATTCTGCCATCAATGTATATTTCCAGGCTATGTCCCAGTGCTCTCCCAAACCCAGCCTATATGAAAAGTCACCTGGAAACTTGCCATCTTCCGAAGAACCTCTGTGCCTCGGATCAGGCTCTTTCCTCTCTTCTGCCAGGAGTGCCCTCTCTACCCCAAGACCCATGAAATTGTATCCTCACTTCAAGGCCCTTTCAAATACTAACGAATTCATAAAGCCTTTCCTAATCACTCAACGGGATGTGAGCTTTTTTTCCCTTCTCTCAAACACTCTTTGAAACTTCAGAGTCCTTATTTTATGGAGTGGGTCCCATTCCATGAATTTGAGTCGTTTGATCAGGTTATTCCCCCAAGTCTTTTGTGAACTCTTTAGGAAGAATTGAGTCTTTTTCTCTTTGCAGCATCTGGCAAACACCCTGAAAGACAAAGGCACTAAATTAATATATGTGTAATTGAATTGAAACTTTGCTGAGATTAAACGTCTGTGCTTAATCAAAGCCTTGTCTTATACACGTCACCCATAACTGGCATGTACTGAGCATTCGTTTTGTGCCAAGAACTGTGCAGAAAGGATTTTCTTCACATTAATTATCTCATTTAATTGTATTATTAATGATCTCCATCCCACAGATGAGAAACTGAAGCTCAGAGAAGGCAAGCAACTTACCCAAAGCCACACAGGTAATGGGTGGTAACTGGGTGGAGACGTGTATGTCTAAATTCAGAGCTCATACCCCTAACCTCTATGACGCAGCTGTGATACGGACAAGCGCATGTTTTCAATCAAAGACGTGGCTTCTGATTGGGTACATCAGCAAAACTGGCAGAGACTGGCAAGCTCTCTATCTAACCCATCCCCTTTTCCTCCTGGGCAGAGTTAGACCAGCGATTCTCAGGTTTCAATGTGCATGTGATTCACCTGGTGCTCACTGAGAATAGAGGAAACAAGCAGAAAACACACACATGCACCCACCATAACACAATTTGAGAAAGTCTATTACAGAAATATGCTCACAGTCGGAAGAAGGCCAGAATGCAGACAGAGGTGCAAGGGAAGTCAGGAAAAGTGCCCCAGAAAAGGTAACCCCAGAGCTGAGTGTTTTTTTTTTTTTTTTTGAGACAGAATCTTGCTCGACCCAGGCTGGAATGCAGTGGGTGCGATCTTGGCTCACTGCAGCCTCCACCTCCCAGGTTCAAGCAATTCTCCTGCCTCAGCCTCCCGAGTAGCTGGGATTACAGGCACCCACCACCACGCCCTGCTAATTTTTTAATTTTTAGTAGAGACGGGATTTCAGCATGTTGGCCAGGCTGGTCTTGAACTCCTGACCTCGGGTGATCCACCCGTCTCAGCCTCCCAAAGTGCTGGGATTACAGGCATGTGCCACCACTCCCAGCTCTGAGTCTTAAGAAGGAGGGGGCCGGGCGCGGTGGCTCACGCTTGTAATCCCAGCACTTTGGGAGGCCAAGGCGGGCGGATCACGAGGTCAGGAGATCGACACCACGGTGAAACCACGTCTCTACTAAAAATACAAAAAATTATCAGGGCGTGGTGGCGGGCGCCTGTAGTCCCAGCTACTCGGAGAGGCTGAGGCAGGAGAATGGCGTGAACCTGAGAGGCGGAGCTTGCAGTGAGCCGAGATTGCGCCGACAGAGCGAGACTCCGTCACAAAAAAAAAAAAAAAAAAGAAGGAGGAAGAGCGAGAAGAAACTGCATTACAGGTGGCAGCTTCAGCACAGACAAAGGCAAGAGATGCAAGGGCACACGAGGGCATTTGGAGAACTGCTAGCAGCTGAATATAGCTGGAGGGTAGAGTGAGGGTAGAGTGAGAGAAAGAGCCAGGCCTGGAGAAATAAGAAGAGGGCAGGTCCAAGAAGCATCATTTGAACCATGTACCAAAGATAAGGGGAACTGCTGAGGCATCTCAAGGTGAGCGACCATGTCGACCTGACCTTCAGAAATTTCCTCTGCCTGCTTTTGGGGAGACTGGATTAGAGGGGCTGAAGTTAGGGGCTGCTCAGTTTATTTTTAGATGAAGAGCTTCCTGGGTCCCAGCAAGCCTCACTGCCTGGGACTCCATAGCGGGAGGCTGTCTCTAGATTCAGATGATCCATGCGGGGCATTTCAGAAGCCAGGGAGTCACAGAGCCATACAGCTGCAGACAGCCCTGGGGACGCGAAGCAGGCACCTTGAAGAAGGCCACCAGGACATGGAGTAAAAGGGAAAGGAGGCTAAAAGTTCAAGAGTGGTGGACTAAGACAGACCCACACAGACATCTTTCCCCTGGGATCAGTCTGTTATCTCTTCACCAGGCCATTAGTTCTCAGCCTTTCTCCTGTTGAACATAGAAGGCACACGACCTTCGCCAGCAGGACTCATGTCTTTGATACACCCAGAGTCATACACACTCCCTGGAGCCACCAGTACTTGCAACTGAGAGTGACATTCACAGAGGGATGACCATGAGCTCACTTTAATTTACAAAATAAGTAATTCACACAAAACCATTGATGTCTTCTCCAGTGCTAGAAGTAGACTATAGGCTTGGAAGTCAGACAATCTCAGGTTCCCATTCTGACTCCCTCACTTATAGGCTGTGTGGCGCTGGGTGAGTTACTTACCCTCTTTGAGTCTTAGCATTCTCTTCTGCAGAATGGGTATGATAATAGAACTCCTACGATGGAGGGTCTGTTAGGATTGGATCTGATTATGCAAACTAAATGCTTGGCAATGTGCCTGCTAATGGTAAATACTCAATAGGTGATAACTGCCTTATTATGAATATTTTCTTATTCTTGTCATTAGCAATATGCCTCATGGCTGATGGGAGCACACCTGTGGGTAATAACACCGTGGCTGCCTATTAGCCTGTTAGAGAAAGGAAAACCATTTTTCATACATGACTCCTAATTGGTTCACGTTTGTCCTTGAAAGTCATCACACTGTGTTTCTTTTAAAACACGCTGTAATTGAAAATTCAGTCCAATTCACCCAGCCTTCCCCTCCGCTCCCAATCAGTAGGACTTTTGCTGGATGGGAACTGGGTTGTTCATAGGTTCTAAGCCAAAACCCACCTTTAATTTCCTATTATAGGCCTGTCCTTTTTAAGATATGCTGGGTGAAAACAACATCAGTGGTGGGGCAGAAGGAGCTAGGAATGGCCTCCTGTGCATGGACAGGGGAAGTATTCAGTCCCGTAACAATCTTTCAGCAGCCCACATACCTGGGCTCCATCTGGCCTGTAGTCTCTGCCTCTCCAAGAAGCTGATTCTCTTCACCACCCATGGGGGGCAGAAATACCTTGATTAGGGCCCCCTCTAACAGCGCTTCCATCTGAATAAATGGGAATGCTGCCCGCTCATCCCCACCAGAATTTAATTAGTTTGGTTGTTGGCAGGTCCCCCAAAGATGAAAAGAGCAAGAGATTCCACTGTCTCATCCAAGCCAGTGTCATCTCTGGCCCAGACCCAGGCAAGAGCCCCCTAACTAGTCCTGCTAAGCCCACTCTGACCCCGACAGCACCTTCTCTCTGTGACAGAGAGATCCGTTTACAAATGCAATCTCATTCCATCACTTCCCTTGTCAAGTATTCTCAATCGCTTTCTCAATCAATGCTAGGACCCAGATTTTAGCCCCCAGGGCCCACGTCTGGCTTCTGCTGGCTGGTCCAGCCTCATCCAGGCCCTTTCTGCCTTTCTGTGCCCAGTCACACCAGGGCTTAGGCAGTCCTTTGAGTGTGGGGAGCTCCTGCCCACCTCTGCCTAGCTGGCATCTTTGCTGGGAGACCATATCTTCCTTCCCCACCTCCCACCTGTACTCAACTTTTGCTCCTATGTTCTCAAGGTTTCTTATTTTTCTCCCCTGTGGGCTTTCCCCTGCCTCCCCCAGTGGGATATCAGCTCCATGAGGGCAGGAATTGTGTTTTATTTACCTCCTCATTCCCAGCACCAACCACGGTGCCTGAGCAACATGTAATAGAGAGTTGACAAACTTTTTAAAAATGGCAATCCTTTTTTTTTTTTTTTGAGACAGAGTTTTGCTCTTGTCGCCCAGGCTGGAGTGCGATGGCATGATCTCGGCTCACCGCAACCTCCACCTCCTGGGTTCAAGCAATTCTCCTGCCTCAGCCTTCTGAGTAGCTGGGATTACAGGCATGCACTACCACGCCCAGCTAATTTTGTATTTTTAGTAGAGACAGGGTTTCTCCATGTTGGTCAGGCTGGTCTCGAACTCCTGACCTCAGGTGATCCGCCCGCCTTAGCCTCCCAAAATGCTGGGATTACAAGCGTGAGCCACCACACCCAGCCTCAAAGATGGCAATCTTTTATTATAGTGGAACTGCAGATGAAGAGCTCTGTTTTTGCCAAGGGAGATGGAGTGGAAGTTAGTTTATCCATTTGATTGCTGTAGACTCAATTATTCAAAGGGCAAATGCAGATCTGCCTATTCCTTTAGAATATTATGCTGTCAGGAGTTATTTCCCTTAATCTTAATATTCCCTTTATGTCCTTCAAACTCCTTCTCCATTAGAAGATGCTATTTATTACTTCCTCATCCATGAAGCCTCAGGCTTCTTTGGTGGTTATTATGTCACAGAGAGGAATCTTGTCAAAATCAAATGGAATGGAGGCAAATCGGGGGAAAAGGATTTTATTTTTCATCTGATTGCCATCATTTTCTCTCTCTCGGGTCTAAGAATGGGATGGATGTAGGAAGGGGAAGGGGTTGTCCTAAAATGGGTTACTGAAATGTTATTGGCCCATGTTAAATACAGAAGTGGAGGGTTTAAAAATGTTTATGGTGATTTTACTTTGCCACGATGTCCAAGCAGATGATCAATGGACCTATCTTGATGAAGAGGGCAGTGGGGAGCATTTGGGGTGCTGTTGAATTTGTGTGGTGGCTCACACACTCTAGGACCACATATCCTCCCTCAAAATTTTGGAAATTTTAAAAAACTCATCCTTAACTGCAGATAGTTTGTAAAATATATTGTCAAAGATAACATAGCCCTAGTCACACGGTAAGGAAAAGCCAACATTCAAGAAATGCTTAGAAACTGAGAAATGTTAAAGGCAGGAGTACAGAGGAGGTGAAGAGAATGGTCACTGTAGGCTGAGGTGAAACAGGAAGTCGATCCTTGGAGATGAATCCTCAGAGGGTCTTGAAAAAAAAAGTTGGCAAATATCAAGGGGTAGAAGGATGTTTCAAGAGAGAGGAAGCCATGAGCGAAGGCATGGAGGCCTATGCAGAAGATGTGAAGGCCATGCATATTATTTGCTTATTAAACTGAAATAGAAAGGTCAAGAGTGGGTTCTACCATTTGGCAACCATCCTAATGATAATTGATTCAGGTAAGAACACTAATGGATGCTGAGGAGTGGGCAAGTTTGAGAAATAACAGACTATTTAGATAGTCTCAAAGTATCCGCCCTCCAGATTCTTAATGAAAAAGCAAAACTAATAACCCTCCAATGAAAAAACCTAGCAGATACCACCTTAACTAATTGATCAGTTAGTGTTACAAGAGATGAGAAAAATCCAGAGCATTTGCCTCCTGATGTGATGCACTGGGGAAAACACAACAACACAACATCACATTTGTGTTATTCCCACAAAAAAAAAAAAAAAAAAAAAAAAAGAATAACCTAAATCTACTCATGAGGAAACATCAGGCAAGTGTCACTTGAAAAACATTCTACAAACCAGCTGGTCTGTATTCTTCAAAAATGTCAATATCATGAAAGACAAAGATTGAGGAAGTGTTGCAGATTAAAGGAGACTGCAGACACATGACAACTGAATGCAATGCATGACCTGGGACTGTCTTTTGCTTTAAAGCAAAATACTGTCTTTGAAGGACAGTATTGGGACAATTGGTGAAATCTGAATAAGGTCTGTTTACTAGATAAAGGTATTGTATCAATGTTAATTTCCTGAATTTTGTCATTGTACCATTGTTAGTTCAGAGAATGTTCTAATTTTTAGGAAATACACACTGAAATACATAAAGGGACATTGTGTCTCAAACAGTTCAGAAAAAATATAATACTAGTGAGGATATAGATGTGGAGATAGATCGAGATACAGTATAAAGCAAAGTGATAAAATGTTAAAATTGGGGGAATCTGGGTGAAAAGTATGTAGGCCTATGAGAATTATTTTTATTATTCATGTAACTTTTCTGTGAGTCTAAAATTGTATCAAGTTTAAAGTTAGGCTGGGTGTGGTGGCTCACGCCTATAATCCCAGCACTTTGGGAGGCTGAGGCTGGCAGATCATTTGAGGTCAGGAGTTCGAGACCAGCCTGGTCACCATGTCTCTGCTAAAAATACAAAAATTAGCTGGGCATGGTGGCATGTGTCTGTAATCTCAGCTACCCGGGAGGCTGAGGCACGAGAATCACTTGAACTTGGGAGACAGAGGTTGCAGTGAGCCGAGATCGTGCCACTGCACTCCAGCCTATCTCAAATAATAAAAATAATAATACTAAGTTAAAGGAAGAGAAGAGAGCCATTAGGCTCTGGTCCCTTCTTGGCTCTGTATAAGTGTGTAACTTTGGCTAAGTCTCTACACCCCCGGGTCTCCTCCTGCCCTTCCAGTTGGAGGCCTCTTGGCTTGCCTTTCTTTTTCTGCCTCTTCCCAGCTAATTTCCAGATTGACACCTTGTCTCCTCCTCCTGAGTCAAACGTTTCTTTCGCACTGCGCCCTGATAGCTGATCTCTTTGGCTTAATGCCCCGTGAGATCTGGGCCACCATGGAGGTTTTTGTCCAGCGTCCGGGACATTTTTTGCCAACTTCTGCTTGTGCTCCAAACAGATCAAGATAATTCACATTTATTGAAGTCCTACTCTGTGCCAGGCACTGCTCTTGATCTTTTCAATAACCTAAAAGGTAACTTCTCCAGTGTGTGTAGTCTGCTCTCACTATTATCTCCACACAAATTTCAGTAGCTCCAAAGCCCTACTTCCTTGATCAGAGAAAGTTCAATATTTAGTGGATCACACCCCCATGTGAAAAAACTCAAGACCACCTAAACATATCACAGATCCTACTTGGTTGTCCGCTTACAGCTATGGATCATAGAGCTAGGATTTTTGGCCTCAAGTCCTCAAAGTTCTATTGAAGGGGTCACTCAGGGTTCCAGCTGTATCCATTTCTTGGGTACCATCAGAGCTGAACCTCAAAGCTAGAGATCTTGTCACCTGTGAAATAAAGAGGAAAATGCAGGCCTGGTGTGGTGGCTCATGCCTATAATCCCAGCACTTTGGGAGGCCGAGGAGGGAAGATCTCATGAGGTCACGAGTTCGAGAAGAGCCTGACCAACATGGTGAAACCCCGTCTCTACTAAATCTACAAAAATTAGCCAGGTGTGGTGGCAGATGCCTGTAATCCCAGCTACTTGGGAGGCTGAGGCAGGAGAATCACTTGGACCCTGGAGGCGGAGGCTGAGTGAGCTGAGATGATGCCACTGAGCTCCAGCCTGGGTGACAGAGTAAGACCCTGTCTCAAAAAAAAAAAAAAAAAGAGGAAAGTGCTCTTTTCATGTTACAATCAGTTGCAGTCGATGTGAGGGGGTCCCACAACCAGTTCCAGAACTCTAGTGCAATGGCATTTATGACAAACCTGTTTAAATTCTGGGTGAGGCTGAGATCTAGTACCAGCCACATTATGGTACCGGGGCCATTCTGCCTCCTGAACACTCAAGCCTGGCTTTGGAGCCCGCCTCCCCACACAGGACCATTTCTTCAGTAAGAGTTCTTTCCCAACCCTTGTTGACTCTGTCTGCAAACTCAACTTTTAGTATGTCCGAGACAGACAGAGATTGTGGACTGAAGTCAGTATGTAAAGGGTATTGCCTATCGCCATGGGCCACCAGGAAACCCTGGGCCAGATCCTGCCTCATCAAGAGATCCTGTTGACACTGGAAGCTCAGAGGAGTTACCCATTTGAGGCTGGGGGTCCCACAAGTCATAAGTGGTGGGGTCAAGATTTGAACTCAGATCTCTGGGGCTCTTTCCAGTCCACTGTCTTGTTTTCTCCTCAAAGTGCAGCATAGACAACAATTTGGTAATGGAGGCCTTCCTACTTGAGGCTTTGTTAGCGAACTGGGGTTTCTCTGGCCCAGCCTGGGATTCCGGAAGTACTGGGGACAATTGTTCGTGCTGCTGTTGGTGATTTCACATTTAGATGATGCAGACTGCTTGTTTTTCTTTCTTCATAGTACGTTTTTCCTCCCAAGCACTTAATCGCCCAAAAGACAGAAACATCAAGGGTAGCCCATTTTTAGACAGTTCTGGAAAATGCTTGGGGCAGGTGGGAGGAAAGGTTGAAACGACTGGCAATGTGGTTTTATAGAAAGAGCGTGGGCATCAGAATCAGACAGTTCTGGGTTCAAATCTGGATTTGTCGCTTCCTATTTGAGTAAACGTTCAGAAGTTAAAGGTCTTCATTTGTAAAACAGAGACAATACCATCTACCTCTCAGCGTCACATGAGAAACCTTATTTAAAATCCTCAGTCTTGAAGAGGGTCAATGACAGTTAGTGTCCCTCACTTTGGCTGATCCTTTTTGGATTATATGAGAATTTTAGCTATCTATATTTTGCTATTCATTCCTCTTACAGACAACCCTCAAGTCAACTCAGAAGCAGGTCTTGTTTCCATGGAGATGTATTTAAGGTAAACAAATGTGAAAAGGGGAAGCACAGACGCCCATCCCCTACACCCACTCATGGACAATGCACCATCTCAGCAAAAATGTTTCCAAAGAAATGTTTCACAAAGCTTTCGGGGAAGGCCAAGGGCTCTTTCAAAGTCTTGACATGCTTTTTCATTGTACGGCTCTTGAAATGAACAATAATTCGAAACAGATAATAATGAACTTCACACAGCAATGGATCAAAAGTGGAATTACTGAGCTCAGCATTGTCTAGTATAATTAGGCTGACATGCTGCTGAATCCAAATGGATGGCTTTCTGCCCCCCACTTTTGCATGTGCACATTTATTTGCAGAAGAACTTTTAATGGGCAGAATATTACAAGATTTCTGGACCCCACGTGGTTTCAGTTCTAATCCAAACAGCTTACTTTCTTCTGAAACTCTGATTTTCCTTCCTCGCTTTCTTCTTTTTTTTTCTTTTGGCATCACTGTTTTGTAAATTTCAAAGGAGAATTGCTTCCTTGAATGTGCACGGAAATATAAGCACATAAATCACACGCTGAATTTACTTAACAAGGAGCAATAATCCCACTGTCACTTCCCACTGAACAATGCCTTTTTAGGAAAAAATGCTGCAAATCCTTTAGAAGTCCAAATCCAATGCATCCTATCAACTCACTTTTTAAAATTCCACAAAATAATTTCTCTGTTTTAAATAGCTTATTAAACACAACAGCAATCAGATAATAGATATTTCTTAATTAGACCTAGCTTTAGATCTCTCTTCAATCATGGCAGACAGCAGACTAGCTAGTCACTTTATAGGGCCATAAACATTCACTTCAAAGTCTAATAATAGAGTGGTTTCCTCTATTCTCCCTCTAACACAAGGGCCAATTTTTGTCGAGTGAAAATCAGCCCATGTCTTACACAAGACATCTGTCCTCAAGATGTGACACCTAAAATGATAAGGCAGAAATATGTCACCAAAGGCAACAACTTATAAAATTATGGCTAGCAAGACTAGACAATCTTGTTGCATCAACCACAAAAAAAGAAAGAGAAAGGGCATTTAATATAGCCTTTATTAGTCACTTTATTAGTCACTGGTACCTGTCTTGAATTTTCCAAAGGCTCTAACAGAAGAATTAACTTGGCCCATTTACAGAACCACAGGCAGAAGATTCTGCACTATCAGGGATATCCATAGTGGTAGCAAGAACGATTAGCAGAATGTCTAGATGTCCCTAAGCAGACAGGTTAATGCCACCATCCTCAAGGTAGGCTCTGAGCCGCTAGCTAGAAGGATATAAGGAGCTCTGGTTAATACAGAGAGAAGGTCCCAGCCAATAATTACTAACATTGCTGGCCCCATCCATCCACATTAGATCCAGAGCGGAGAATGAAGTGGAACCTTAGAATCCTTCCCATTGTCATGCAAACAAATCTGTTAGATGAGATCTTAGAAGCATTGAGCAGCCCCCAAACCATAGAATTGCCAACCTTAGAGGTGGAAAATTGTAGAAGAGGAAACTGCAGCTGAAGGTGGTGAAATGACTCGCCTAAGGTCACAGAGAAACCACACCACCCTTCACCACTTGTGACTTGAATGGAAATAGTCTCTTTCTGAAAAAAAAAAAAAGAGTGAGTACACTATGTGTCAGCAAATGTTATCCCACATGCAGCTAGATCATTGCCCAACAAAGGAAATGTGGATTCACAGAACTAGCTTCCTACTTTGAACACTATTTTTCCTGTAATCCGGTAAGGCTGGGGGCAAATTCTGGTCAAACCCTACGAAGATAAAGGGAAGCTCCATGTTTATAGATGCATGAACTGTAGGCCTAGTGAAGACTTCTCAATCATTTATCAATCCAGTATTGATTGGGGCATGCCCAACATGGGGCAGGTGTTTTGGAAAATACAGAAAAAGCATAAGACATAGCCTTTTCCCTTAAGAAAAATTTAAACAACGTAGATGATTCTTAGAGATCAAGTGCAAAGATTAGATATTGATGATGATCCCAAAAGGCGTTTAAAGATAGGAGAAATCACAGGGTTTTTTACAAGTCAAGGATGGTTTGACTGACCTGAGATCTTTAGGGGACCTTGAAATCTGGATTGTGTAGAAGGATAGATGTAGGGGAGAGAAAACCTGGGGATATCTAGCAGGAACAAAATTTCTGAGGTTGGAATTAATATGGCCCCAGAAAGTCTGGTCAAGACACCTAAGTGGCCTAGAAGTTGGTTTTAAGGACACAATGAAAAACAACACTGAATCCCGAGGGAAAGCCATAACAAGTGACTCACCAAATCATTTGGCCAAAGCAACACCAAACAAAGCTCAAGAGTCAGACCCATTTCCTTGGAGACTCGTCTCTCTGGTATGCTAAGAAAAATTAAATTTGCAATTTTCAGACGTACATATGCCAGAATCATCAAAATGTCATGGATTCTCCTTCATATCATGACTAATATCCTCACCTCTGTACAAAATAGAAAGTTGGCCTGAGCTGTAAGAGGAAGGATTGCCCCTTCCTACCACCGCTTCCCAAGAGGAAATTGACTAAATAGTTTTGGGAGCCATTTCTAGACCCACAAGGCCCTAATTCAAGAAAATAAGGTGTTGCCAAAGCTATTAAATATCCAAGAAACTATCCGAATACCTTTCTATGCTTTTGAACATTCCTTCTCTTTGACCTTAAACATGCTCTTAAATTTATCAACTCCTTCCATCTGAAGGCCTGCCCACACATGGCCTTTCTAACATTACCTCCAATTTGGGGGGCAGAGGATAAACGGATAAGCTGAGGAATTATAGAGCCACCTAAATGGGAAGCTACTTCAAGGTTAAAACATGGCATGCCCAAACGCTTGCTGTACACAAAGGCTATTTATAATAGTTCTGATTTTAAACTTGGATTTATAATGAAGTTCAAGGCAGAAAGAGCAAAATTCCACACTGAAGAAAAATTACAGCTGGAAAAATCATTTGATAAAAAAAAGAAAAAAAAAAAACAAGAAAACCTTCCAAGTGGTTACTCAATTTGGGAATTTAAAGAAGATGGCAGTTTGTGTCCAAGAAGAAACTACTTTTGGGGAAATGGAAGATGTGGAAAGTCTTGCCTTCAGTCTATTTTTGTAGCCCTGCCTCCAGTCGTGCACATAACTGAGTCAAGGAAAGGCATTCCTCCCCACAGCTTCCAAAAAGGCACATGTGAACAGAGGCCCCAGGTCACACTATGGTGAGCCGAGTGCAAAAGCTTCAGGCAGTGAAGGGCAGTGGGAGGGGAAATATTAACTTGCCTCTGGCCTTTGGCGCCCAGCAAACCTGTGCCCTGCCTGCCTGTCCAGCCTGCCCGTGCCTCTCCAATCTGTGTTCGAGTGTCTAGCTCCGGGTCACTCAGGAGTTGCATGTGTTGGAGGGGGTGGGACAAGGTGATGTGATGGATAGAAACTCTCTTCTTCCTCTCTTACTTTGTCTTAAGTGGGAAGGAGTTTCGGACTCGTGGGGAATCGTTGCTCAGCATGCTTGCTTGTGCTCTGTACTTTGAAGCATTTAACTATAGGATGGCGGGTGGTATCTATCTATGTAACCACTTCTTACCTCTCTCTAGCAGATGAGCCTCTAGAGCACAGCACTTATTTACTTTGAGCAAAGACTCAACTCCAGAATCCTTCCCAATCCAACAGTCCAGGCTGCCGTCACCCATCAGAATGGGCAAGTGGTTTGCAACTCATTTGCCAAGGTAGAGAAAAGGAGAGTAGGAAGAAAGAGGAAAGTAACATTTTCTGAGCACCAACCATATGCAAAATAGTGGCATGTCAAGCGGGTGGGGAAGTCAGCCTCAATGCGGAGGGGACAGGTTATCACTGGCATTGCATAGTGAATATAAAATGACTTGGATCATCTTTACACTGGGCTCCAATACTCCATGGACAGTGCACCCTCATTGCCACTCCCACTGTCCCCTCTGCCCTCCTGACTGCACCACCAGGACCAAGAACAGCTGGTGGCCCTTTCACAGGGCTTGCCTTTCCCAACAGCCTGGTGGTGTGGGAAGGACTTGGAACCATCCCTCTTATACTGTTAACCCCCTGTTGAAGTCAGACTGTGCCTCAGTTTCCTCACTTGCAAAGTGAAGACAACAAAGCTGTACCTTTCCTAGAGGGCTGTAGTAAGGGCTAGTGCTTCTGCAATTGTGAGAGGGCACAGAACCTGGCATATAGGAAGAACTGTTAAAGGTCAGTTTTCCCTTAAGTTACCAGCTGAACTGGGCTGCCCCTACCTGAGTTTTAAGGTCATTACAGTAATAATAAAAATCAATTGTAACATACCACGTAGGATTGTCTGGTTTAGAAAAACAAACAGGATACTCAGTCAAATTTGAATTTCAGATAAGAAATGAGTAATTTTTTAGTATGAGTATTTCCCAAACATTGCATGGAACATAGTTATATTAAAAAATTATTTATTTTTAATCTGAAATTCAAGTTTAACTGAGTGTCCTATATTTTATCTGGCAAAACTAACATCAAATCTTAAGGTGTGTGGAATAAATAAAGGCATAACTCTTTGGAAATAAAAATGTCACACTGAAAGAAATGTTTCTCCAAATTGATGATTTTCAAACTTTTTCCAGCCACATTCCACAGCAAGAAATACATTTTGCATCACAGTGCAATACACACAAATGTGTATTAACTGAAATCAACATTTTACAAAACCTTTTTAGTGTACAGTATATTCTGATATTTTGTCTCCTTCATTCTACTTTATCGTATTTCTTTTTTAAAAAATTCTTTGTCCAGTATCACTTAACTGATTTCATGACTCCCTTAATTGAGGGGTCAACAAATTATGGCTCAGGGCTAAATCTAACTAACCACCCTCTTTTTATAAGGCTTGTAAGCTAAAAATGTTTTTTACATTTTTGGCCAGGCGCAGTGGCTCACACTTGCAATCCCAGCACTTTGGGAGGCCAAGGTGGGTGGATTGCATTAAAACCAGGAGTTCGAGACCAGCCTGGCCAACATGGCGAAAACTTGTCTCTACTAAAAAGAGAAAAATTAGCTGGGCATGATGGCGCATGCCTATAGTCCCAGCTACTCTGTAGGCTGTGGCAGGAGTTGCTTGAACCTAGAAGGCAGAGGTTGCAGTGAATTGAGATCATGCCACTGCACTCCATACCACTTTTTGAGACTCTGTCTCAAAAAATAAAATAAAAAAGATAAGATAAAATTTAAAAAGATAAGATAAAAAATTTTCTACATTTTTAAGTGGTTGGAAGAAATCAAAAGGAGAATGATATCTCATGACTGGTGAAAATTATATGAAATTCACATTTTAGTGTTCATAAATAGTTTAATTACAGGACAGACACACTCACTTGTTTATCCGTTGTCTTTGATCATTTTCGCACTACAGTGGCAGAGTTGAGCAGTTGCGAGTGGAGAGTTGCATGTTGAGTACAGCCCACAAAACCTAAAATATTTACAATGTGTGCATTTACTGAAAAAAAGTTGCCTACTCCTACCCTCAAGGGTTGCAATTTGCAGTTTGAAACACTCTGTTCTGAATGGTTTTGCCCCAGAAGGATTCATTTCTATTCACGTGAGTGAGCAGTTTTTTTAACAATGTCAAGTTAACCTTACTCTTCTTATTTGCTCATAAGATAAAGACAGAGGAACAAATACCAGGCCAGCAAACTTACCTGAATCCAGCTGCCCTTGGAGTATGGCTGAGGCTTGGTCAAAGCCCAGAACTTAGCAAGGGTTAGAGGACATCATGGGACCATATTCCCAGTGACTCCAGGTATCCACTACTCACAGGGAAGGGAGGGATTATGAAGAACACAGAACAAACGTCAAGTTCTTGACTTTGAATTATTTAGGCTCTTGACTCTTATTACAGAGATTGGGTCCTCCATAGCCAAGGTTTGTGATAGAAAAGTGTGATCAAATCTAGAGGCTAAATCCCACGTAAGCATGACATAAAGTTTACACTACAAACAAGAGAATGGAAAGAGAGGAAAGGATGGTTGCTGTAGCTAGGGAAAGAGGAGAGGGGAAGAAGAAGATGCTGACACAGCCCTGAGGGGTCCTGCACTTTGCCTGCTCCCTCATCTTGTGATTTTCTGAAGTGGGGTAGCGAGTGATAAATCATCAAGATAGGTTTAGTAATGCCAAGACCTGAGAATGTGTGCCCTGATCTATGGGAGACGCCTGGAGTTAGGGGAGAACCACACAGATACAAAACTGAGATCATCCAGGGCCCCGAGAGCCAAATGCAGCATGCTACTTCCTTTCGTAAGTCAAGTTTTATTGGAACACAGCCATGCCCGTTCATTTACCTATTGCCTGTGGCTGCCTTTGTGCTACAGTAACAGAGTAGAGTACTCATCTAAAATATGTGCTATCTGGCCCTTTACAGGGCGTAGTTTGCCATCCCCTGCGTTGTATGCTGGCCACAGTGGAGAAGAGAGTGCAACAGAGCAAAGCAGTGGGGAGGCCCCAGGAAAGCCCCGATCCCTCACAGCCAGGCCCATGTAAGACAGCACCCTAAAGTTTCCCTTGCTCCTTCTCCAAAATGGGCACAAAATGGCCAAAAGAGGGCCACAGACCTGAGCAGAGCTTGAGGTTGGGACAGGAAGATACATTGGAGACAGAGGGCTCTCTAACAACAGAGGCCTTGGCAGCCTCCAAGTATGGCCCCTGGGTGCCACTACGCATAGGTGCCGACGGCCAAAGACCAGGTCTGCTTCAGGCTAAGGATGCCTGTGGACCATCCCTCTCTCAGTCCCCCAGAGCCCCGTTTTCTACACCTACAACATGCTAGGTTTCCAAAATCTTACCAGCAACACCAAGAAGAAGGGAAGGGAATGAAATTTTGAAATGAGTGATTGAAGCCGGCATGACTGCATAAACACTGAAGTGAGTGATTTTTACCAGGAAGACACTATATATTAAGTTTCCTGCCACTAGAAGAATGTAGACTTAAACTAGAAATTAGGTTATAGAAAAATGAAGAGGTTTACATTCTACATAGCCGATAGGAAGAACAGGAAACTGACTTTGTCGCTGCAGGAAATTGGAACTTCATTCACAGCAATTCTGAGACCACAGAAGTTGAAGTCCTTATGGTTCATGACTCAACGACTCCATACCTACTCGTTTTTCTACCGACTTCTTTCTAGAATAAGACAGTTTAAAGCAGTCCAAATCTCCCAGAGATTTTTCCCATTCTACCTGCAACTCCATAGAAGGAATCCTGTACAAGTCTAAATTTTCACCAGTAGGTGGTGCTAACACAAACACTACGCTGTACTTATCTGAGGATGAATTAGCCAGACACTAATTAAAGCTCTCTGCATTAGCGCTTTTCTCTACAGCGCCTTCCCTCTGGCCTAACTGAACTTTGTTATTAAGCAGTCCCTGAGTGGTTTCACCTCAGGGCTAACACTCTTTCTCTGGAGTGGTATAATGGAAAGAATTCCAGCATTAGGAAACATGGGGTATGGATTTTGGCTGTCTTACTAATTAGATGAATTGGCCAAGTCACTTAATCTCTCTGAGTCTTAGGATCTTCATTTTTAAAATAAGTGAGTTGGGTTTGTTGGATGCTTGTTTTCCAGGTTTGAGAAACAATTCCACAACCACTCTTCTCCCATCAAGCTGATACATTGTGAGGAAAAACTCAAGATTCCAAGAAATAGGCTCTTGGACACAATCCTGTGGGGGAGGTGAGAAGTCTGTGGCACAGACTTTCTGTCAGGCAATTTGGCAATGTATAGCGGCAGTCCTAAAAATGGATGTACCTCTTGACCGCGAATTCTGTATCTGGGAATTCATTCTCAAATAAATAGTTACAGGCATGTGCAAACATGGAGCCAAGAGAACACTCTATAATGCAGTACATGTTGACTTTGTTGAGAGCTCAGTGTATCTTCACTAACCAGTTTCTGAACTTCAGATAATCCTTAGAACTATATTATAATCCTTGTATAAGGCAACAGAGCAAACTATTGCTTAATCATACAATGAAAGGAAGAAGTAATGAACATATTTTGTGTGCCACACACCAAGCCAGACACTTTTCTTAAGTTCTTTCTTTAAATATTCTTACAATAACCCTATGGCAAAAAGGTATTATTAATTCTATTTTATAGCTAGGGAGTCCAACGCTCAGACTGGTTAACCTTCTTGACCAGAGTCACCCAGTGCTGATTACTGGGAGAAGAATTGCATCTTCTACTTTACAAAGATCAAGTTCTCTGAGGGCTTGGGGAAGACTTTCCCTGTCATGGAAGTAAGAGGAGGGAAATTCAGTATGTGAACTTTGATTCTGCCTGAGAATTCGATCTGGGCTCTTGGGCGTCTTTGAGGAAGAACTGCAATTTCAAAGCTTCTGCCAATTCTTTGTGCTGCTAAAAATGGAAACCCAAATTAGTCTGTGGGGGCCAACGCTTTCTGGTGGAGAAAAAGTGCTTAATTGAGCTTTTATCTGTGCAAAAGGAAATTCCGTTTTGGGATGGGAAAGCCTAGACAAGGAAACCCTCAAGCTCTGTGTCTACCAAAGTAAAAGAGTGAGGATTGTACCGATGTTAATGGATTTGGGGCTTCCTCTGGTAGACAGAGGGAAGAGGCTGTGGGGGCTTGGCATTCAGGGAAAGAGAAACACAGTCAATACAAACCCCGGTGTGGAGGTAAAGACAGGCTAGGAGCACACCCGGCAATGTGCTGGGAGCCTGAAGGTGAAGGAAGACCAGTAGGAATTGGGTGGGACGAGATTTGGCCCAAGGACTCGGGATATGGTTGGTCATGGCTGACACTGAGCTAAATTTTTCCCTCTCTGCACTGAAATTTTTTCAAGCTTTCAGTTGAGCCAGAAAGCCTCATGTTAGCATTGTCTTGGGGTGAAGGGAGGCACTGAATCCATTGGATCAGGGACACACATTCAGGTGGAGAAACGGTAAGTGAATACCAAGACTGTGTCTACATTCCTTGGAAGAACCCTGGGCTTCCTGAAGCCTCCTGGTTTGGAAGCTGGAGTTCTTTTATTTGCATATATATATATATATATATATATATATGTTTTTTTTTTTATAAAAAGGATGGTCTTGGAAGGTTGTCATAAACTCAGGGACACAGGAGTTCCGTCTCATTGTTATATTTCAGGGACTGAGACTTAAATGGTCTGCAGGACAGCTGAAACCATGGAGAAGGATGCTTTTTAACAGGGTTCACCTGTTCTGAGGACTCTGCAACCACAAGCACTTGGCCGCCGTCAGCAGGCTAGGTGATTACAGCATTAGATCATGCCTCTAATGGGAAAGAGGCTTCTCCTTTCTGGCTGACTAATCAGCTTGCCATTTTTATTGCATGATCAGTATCAAGAGGCAATGATTTCTGTCAGCTCCCCGGGTGCACACTAGCATGACAGAAAGAACAGCTATATTAGCAAAGAAAACAGGTGGAGGGATTAGCAAACTCACTTAAAAGGTCAAGACAGCTTGGTCCCTTATGGCACAGTGACAGGAAGGCTGAAGGGGCCCCTTTCTTAGAACAAGAGTAGCTGCTAGTACAAAACTCCCATACGCAGAGTCTTCTGTAGTCATCTTGCTATTTTCCTTTTTCTTCTTATTATTTTAAAGCCCAAAGTATTTCATGCTCATTGTCAATCTGTAGCAGTTCCCTAGGGCTGCCGTGACAAATTACTACAAACTTGGTTTCTTAAAACAGCAGGAAATTATTCTGTCACGGCCCTGGAGGCCAAAAAGTCTGGAATCAAGGTGTGGGCTATGCTCCCTCTGGAGGCCCTAGGGAAGAATCCCTCCTTACCTCTTCCAGCCTCTGGTGGCTCCAGGCAATCTTTGGCATTCCTTGGCTTGTGTCTGCGTCACTCCAATCTTTGCCTCCATCTTTACACGACCCCCTCTTCTCCCTAAGTGTCCCTCCTCTGCGTTTCTCACATAAGGATACTTGCTGTTGGACCTAGGGCCCACCTGGATCAGCCATGATGACCTCATTTTGAGATCCTTAACATAATTACCTCTGCAAAGACTCACTTTCAAATAAGGTCACACCCATGGGTTTGAGGAAGACATGAATTTCGAGAGGTCAGTATCCAACCCAGTACTTGGGGATGTTCTTTTGTGACAAAGTGCTTTCAAAGCTCTTGAAAACTCATGTTCAAATTCTCAAGTGCGAAGGGCTGATCTGTGAAGAGCAGTGCCAATGTATCCGTAACTGCCTGAAGGTGGACAATGGGCAGTGCTGGGGCCAGGACACCTCCAGATCAGTGCTCCCTCCCCACTCAGCTCACACCAGTCACCAAGTGCTGTGTGTGGTCCACTCTCCTCAGCATCACACCATCACAACCTCTTCTCCAAAGCCCAGGCAACCAAATTCCGCACCTGAGGAACAGCAGCATCCTCTGGAAGGAACTTCTTCACCTCCTGTATTGCTGGCCTCCAATACATTCTCTAACCATCAGCCCACGTGATCTTTCTAGGTTAAAATTGAAATTATGCAAAGCATGCTCATTGCCTTTGGGCTGTGGTTCAAGCCTCTTGGCTGGGCACTCCAGGTCCTCTGAGACCAGCTCCTTGCTTCCCAAGGCGGTCTCAACTCCCCACCACACCACCGGCAGCCTAAGCCCCAGGCGTTCTTGCCACTGAAGAACCAAGCAAGTCCACAAACACTTCCTTGCCTTTACATCCTCTGCTCTTCCTGTCTGAAAATATTTTTTTCCTTATTCACCTGGTCTCTTGGGGTGAGTAGTGGCCCACAAAAAGATATGCCCTGTCCTAACTTCCAGAACCTGAGAATGTGACCTTATTTGGAGAAAGGGTTTTGTGGATGCAAGCAACTTAAAGATCCCAAGATGAGATCATCCTGGATTACCTGAGTGGGCCCCCAATCCCATGACAGGTGTCTTTATAAGAGAAAGGCAGAGGGAGATTTGACACAGAGCAAACAGTCCTGTGAAGACAGAGGCAGAGATTGGAGCAATGCAGTGCAACCTGAAACCAAGAATTGCCCAGAGGGGTCGCTGGAAGCTGGAAGAGGCAAGGAAAGATTCTCTCCTAGAGCCCCGAGAGGGAGCATGGGCTTGCCAACACCTTAATTTTGGACTTCTGGCCTCCAGAACTATGAGAGAATCAAGTTTTGTTGTTTTAAGCCACCCAGTAGGTGATAATTTGTTAAGCAGCCCTAGGAAACTAAGAGGCATGGATAATCCCAGGATCCCATGGAATGTTGTGCAGGTTGCTGACTTCTCAAGGGCACTACTTGAGAGGATGAGGAGAGACTAAATACAGCTCACACTGGGCCTGCCAACCTGCATGCCCTGCGGGAGACTACTCCTGGCCAGAAGGGGCACCTCTCTCTTATTTACAGCTGGCCAGCACCAGCTCTTATTCTTGGGTTTTCTTCAACTCTCTGCTCCTGGGTTGACCCTCCAGGAAGCCTTTCTTCAGCCACACTTCTCCCCAGGACTAGTCTGGACCCTTCTTCTGCTCCAGTAGATATATTTATCCTGCTGTAGCACAATTGTCAGTTCACATTTCTATACCCTCCTCCATATCTCAGAAGCAAGGACTGCTCTTAGTCTCCTCTTTCCACTGTGCCTAGCACATCATAGAGACCTAGCACATCAAAAGAGACCTGTTGAATGAATGAGCAGGAGCCAGCCATGGAGCCTCAGTGAGCCTGCGGCAGTGAGAGGCACAGTGAGCGGGAGCGGGGATGAGCTGCCCGTCCCAAGGGGTTGCTGAATCAAGGCAATTTCATGCTCGTCACAATTTGCCTAAACTAGCCATCAAACAGAACCGAAAAATGGCTCGAATAGAGAGCACCACCAGGACGTTAACATTTTGCAGATGTGTTATCTGAGCTTGTGCCTTTATCTTTTCCCTAACCGAGGCATCAGTGCCTAAGGATATTTCTACTTGGGCCAAACACATGCTCACACATCCAATGGGACCCAACGTACTGCATTCCACGCAGATACACACATGAGCTCATGCAAGTCCCAGGGTGCTCATCTGGTCCAGATTTGAAGGAAACTATTTAGCTAGATGGAGAAAAACACATCATGTACAACTTAATACCAAACAGATTTTATGACATACTGAAACTGCTTTTGATAATCTACTAATATATCAGAAGGGCTAATCAACTAAAAAAGAACCAGCTAATATCATATCTTTGAGGTCTGGACAATGTTTATGTGAGATGCAGGGATGACAGAAAATACAAAAAGATGCAGGGAGCTTTAGGGAAAGTTATCCAAAGGCTCCCCCACCCCCTACTGAGATACAGTCCTGTTTATTGTAGCAAGAAATGTATTTTGCCAATTTATGAACATAGACAATTATTTTCTGGCTAAAAGTCAGAGTGGACTTTTCCAGAGATGCAGAAAGGCTATTGCTTGGCCACTAAGATCCCTGGTGGGCATAGGCAGCCATGGATGCTACTAGGGAAATAATCGGTGCATGACAGTTTCACTTGGGACTATCTCAACCCATTGGCAGTTTCCTCGTCAGTGTGGGGAGCCCCTTCATTAACTGTCACTTGACCACGACAGCATTCCTAAGTGATTTCTAAGACTTTATGAAGTCTCTCTTGATAAATGTTTTAAATTAAAACCCACATCTGTGCTTGTCCTGGCACCATCTGGGGTTATAAGAGGCAGCACAACATACTGAGATAAGAATGACTTTGAAACTGCAGTTCAATTACTTGATGATGTGAGCTTTGACAAAACTGCTTAATTACTCTGGCCTCAGTTTCCTCATTGGAAAATGGAGAACAATATGATGACAGTCCCGCTCTGTCGTTGAGGATGGAGTACATCCTGGAGTACAGTGGTGTGATCTCAGCTCACTGCAACCTCAGCCTCCCAGGCTCAAATGATTCTCATGCCTCAGCCTCCTGAGTAGCTGGGATTACAGGCATGCACCACCACAGCCAGCTAATTTTTCTGTATTTTTAGTAGAGATAGGGTTTTTGCCATGTTGGCCAGGCTGGTCTAGAACTCTTGGCTTCAAGTGATCTGCCCGCCTTGGCCTCACAAAGTGCTGGGATTACAGGCATGAGCCACCGCGCCTGGCCTTGCTTAACTTTTCTTAATGCAGGATGTTCAATCGGGGCAAGTGTGAGCAAGGATTGTGGTACTGTGCCCGGAGACAGGGGATGTGGGATGGCATTTGGAAATTTGTGAAAGTCTATCTGACTGTTGCAATACCTGGGGAGAGGAAGGCAGGGGAGGGGAGCATTATTGGTCCTGAGAGGGAGCCAGAAAGCCTCAATTTATTATAACACCCTCACTGAGAAACACTGCATTAAAGTAATCTCAGGCTGTTCCTGGCTGAATCTGTATGAAACCCTGTGATTCTCTGTGATGAACAGAAGGCGTGTTACTTCTTGTGTTTGCTTTTGTTTTGATATAGGTTATCGTTGTAGGGAAGTGTTTTAATCTTATTATATTGTATTTTTTAAATAACCAAATCATTTTGTTGGCATTGTATAAAGAGACATATTTTCTAAAGTACCAAGAAAAAGGAGCGGGCCATTTAGACTGATGGCATCCTTTCAAATGCTGCGCTCCCATGAGGAGCTCCAGGAGCCAGTCTTCTCCTTTTGGGCTCTCACAGGAGATCTTAGGAAGAGGTTCTCAGAACAGGGCTGTAGAAAAACGTCCCGACACCTGGCGCAGCCAGGCTGGTGGGGATTAGGGAGCAAACATGATTCACTTCATTTTATTTTTATACAGGAAACTAGAGACATAGCTAAGAAACAAACTCGCTATTTCTGGTTCTTGGCTAGTTGTGGCTCTTGGGGGACACTCCCTTCCTCTGAAGAGCTGTTTTTATGGCAAGGGACTCACATGCTTTTTCATTGCTACATTATCTTTGAATCATAGTTGGCAATTAGGCATTGAAATTTGACCATTTACCTTAGGGACTCCTCTGGGTATGTGAAGAATTCCCCTGTTTTGCTCAGGATGAGGGCAGATGAGGAAGTAGTAGCAACTGACTGATTTTATATCTGCATTTGGCTGGTGCTGGGGAAGAACCTTTGAGTCAGCCAAGGAGACATTCCCCAGTGCAAAGAGATGGCAAATAGAAGTGTATCTTTGGATGTCATCTACTTCTTCAGCTGTCCCCAGGTCAGAGGGAATGGGGGTGGGTGGAGGAGGTGTGGGGGGTGGAAATCCCACCATTCAAATATTCAAGACAATCTGTGATTTAAACAGAAAATTGTGGGACTTGGTGAAAAAATGGAAGGTTGCACTATAGAATTAAAAAGAAAAAAGAAGGAATTCAAGCCAACAACCATAGATAGTCCCAGGCTTACAATGGTTCACTTGCGATATTTTAATTTTGGTGGTGCAGAAATGATACATAATCAGTAGAAACTGTACTTGGGAGTACTTATACAATCATTGTTTTTCACTTTCAGTACACTGTTCAATAAATCGCCAAGCTTTCCAACACTTTATTATAAAATAGGCTTTGTGTTAGATGAGCTTGACCAACTGTAGGCCATTGTAAGTGTTCTGACTGTGTTTAAGGCAGGGTGGGCTAAGCTATGAGATTCAGTAGGTTAGGTGGATTAAATGCATTTTTAGTGTATGATATTTTCAGTTTATTATGGGTTTATCAGGAGGAAACCCCATAGTAAGTTGAGGATCATCTGTATTTATCAAGCATTAGGTGCTGAATATAAAATCATTGTTAATATTAAGAATAGCTCATTTCCTATCCTCCTTCTAGGTACCAGACACTGTTTATTTAAAATATATGTATTAACTCATTTAATCTTCATAACACACCTTTAAGGTACTTACCTATTAGTATCAGGAGCATCTGTACTTATTAAGCACTAGGTGCTGAATAAATCATCATTGTTAACAATAAGAATAACTTGTGTTTCCTATCCTCCTTCCAGGTACCAGATATTGCTTATTTAAAATGGATGTATTAACTCATTTAATCTTCATAACACCCCTGTAAGGTACTTACCTGTTAGTGTCATGCCTATGTTAAGGATGCAGAAACAAGGCACCAAATGGCTATGTAGCCTTCCTGGAATTATCCAGGTAGTAAACAGTAGAGATGAGATGTCAATGCAGACACTACGCCTCCAGATTATGGGCTTTATATCACTATAACATAGCTTCTCTTAGGACGTGATTTCTTTTCTCAAGGACGTTACAGGGAGCTGGAAGCCTGCAATTAACCAAAGCTTGGCTGCCGTGGTTGGCTGAGACTCAGCTATCTGTTACAAGAATATACTCTTAAGTTAGGTTGCAATAGGATTCAAAGTGTGGAGGAAGCTTAAGGCCAAATTTAATTTAACAGGGACATGGTTATGGATTGGCAGAATAATTGGTGAAATGTTGCCCACAGTGACAGGAAAGATAGAAAGAACACCTATAAATGTGTGTATCTGGCTAAGAAGATTTCCAAGCAGAATGGCAGCTTTTTTTTTTTAAGTAGGGAGGAGTGAGATGAGCTTAAGAAAGAACTGATTAGTTTTCAAGCAGAATTTAGAGGCAATATTTCCAAGGCAAGGCTTGCTTGATGGGAATTTTTTTTTAAACAAGTTTATATTCACAGATTATCTGGAAAACAAATGATTCTCAAAGTAAGAAATGACCAAAGGACAAAAATCAAATCCAAGAAAACATAGCTTCCAGGTAAAGAACAGATCAGGGCTATGGTTGTGAGAACCTTTGTTGAAATATCAGCAAGATTTAAAGTGATGCCTCACGGACCTCCCAATTAGACAAGTAGCTAAAGGGATTTTCTAGACCCTTCTAATCGGACAGTAGCACTTCTGAGAATTATAAATATTTTGCCTCACCACACATTGACTTGAGGGTTCTGTCTCAAAGAGACTTACGGATATTTCTTTTGTCTTGGGTATGGATTATAATTTGATACACAGGAAGCCCACAACATTTTTTAAAGGAATTATATCTGCTTTAACTCAAAGGGACAGATAGTGGAAAATAAAAAGAGGTCCCTGGACCCTAGACTTCCTAATGGCAGGAAGCAGGCTACAAACATAGGGCATTTCTTATAGGAGAGGAAGGGCAATTTAGAAAAAGTCAAGATTCCAGAGGGAAGAGCTAACAGCCATGGAAAATCACTCACAAGGAGCAGAAACAAGTGCTTTCTTTTCATTGTTTATTGATTTTATTTAAAACTATGTGCATCTTACATGTTTTAGTTTCTTGATAACGTTGGAAGAGGACATAATGATGTTCACTGACAAACAGCTTTCTGAAAAAAAGAGTTTATATGCTATTCCGTGTGGATCAAAGACTTTCAGACCTTTTCAAATTATTATTATACTTACTGCTTAAATTTTTTAAAATGTTTATCTCAACAGTTTTTGGGGTGCAAATGGTTTTTGGTTACATGGATAAGTTTTTTAGTGGTGATTTCTGAGATTTTGGTGTGCCCATCATCCATGCAGTTTACACTGTACGTAATACATAGTCATTTATCCCTCACCCCCCTCCCACCCTTCACTCAGAGTCCCCAAAGTTCTTTATATCATTCTTATGCCTTTGTGTCCTCACAGCTTAGCTCTCACTTGTAAGTGAGTATTTGGTTTTCCATTCCTGAGTTACTACACTTAGAACAATGGCCTCCAGCTCCATCCAAGTTGCTGCAAAGTCCATTATTTCATCTCTTTTTATGGCTGAATAGTGTTCCATGGTATATATACCACATTTTCTTTATCCACTTGTTGGCCGATGGGCATTTAGATTGATTCAGTATTTTTGCAATTGTGAATTATACTGCTATAAACATGCATTTTCCTGTGTATTTTTCAAATAATGACTTCTTTTCCTTTGGGTAGATACCCAGTAGTGGGATTGCTGGATGGAATGGTAGTTCTACTTTTAGTTCTTTAAGGAATCTCCATACTGTTCAGAAATGAACTCTTAATTAGGGAATGTTCTCTACCCCTGGAATCAGAGAAAATGGCCGTATGTGCCTGATTGAATTTCAAAATTGCTAAGAACAGTAGGGCCATGTGTCTCCTGTTTTCATCTTTTTTTGAGCAGAAACATTTATTGCTTTATTCTCTTTTTTTCACAATTTTATGTTAGCTTCTGAGATCATTGGCACTTTTTTTTTTTTTTTTTTTGAGAGTCTCATTCTGTCACCCAGGCTGGAGTGCAGTGGTGTGACCTTGGCTTACTGTAACTTCTGCTTCCCGGGTTCAAGTAATTCTTGTGCTTCAGCCTCCTAAGTAGCTGGGATTACAGGCATGCACCATCACACCCAGCTAATTTTTTTTTTGTCTTTTTAGCAGAGATGGGGTTTTGGGTTTTGTTGGTCAGGCTGGTTTCAAACTCCTGATCTCAAGTGAGCCGCCTGCTTTGGCTTCCCAAAGTGCTGAGATTACAGGTGTGAGCCACCGTGCCCAGCCTCATTTGATTTTTTTGTTTCATGGATCTTCACATCCAAGAGACCACAGGTGAAAAGCTATATTCAAGAAGTAGACCAGGAATGCCTCATCCTCACTAATGCCTGTTTGAACTGATGTTGTCCTAAACTTTGAGCTGATTCCTTCTTTTTGGAGCTGATTCCGTATGGAATGAGAATTTGAGGGAGGAGTGAATGTATTTTGCACATGACAGTGCATAGTAGATAATCTTCAAATATGTCCACCATCAATTCCTTCCCTCCTTGCATACAAATACCACTCCCTATCAATAAATGTAGATTATTTCCACTGGGCTGACTTTGTGATTTGCGTTGACCAATACAATGCAACAGAAGGGTCAGATGGAACTTTAAAATCTGTCTTATGAGAACCAGCAGCTTCCACAGACTCCTTCCTTTTGGAACACAGCCCTCATCTGTAAGGAATCTCAAGCAGCCACGAGGAGAGTAGTATATAGAAGAATAATGGCTGCCTGTGGTGGCTTATACCTGTAATCCCCAGCACTTTGGGAGGCTGGGGTAGGCAGATAACTTCAGCCCAGGGGTTTAAGACCAACCTAGGCAACATGAGGAAAACTGTCTCTACAAAAAATACAAAAATCAGCCAGGCATGGTGGCATGTACCTGTAGTCTCACCAGCTACTTAGGAGGCTGAAGTGGGAGGATTGCTTGAGCAGGGAGGTCGAGGCTGCAGTGAGCCAAGATCACGCCACTGCACTCCAGCCTAGGGGACAAAGCGAGAAAGCAAGACCCTGTCAAAAAAAAAGAAAAAAGAAAAAAGAAAAAGAATACTGAGGTCCTCAGTTGTCCCAGTAAAGTGGCCAGCACCAATTTTCAGCTATTTTTGAGCAATCAACCCTCTTAGCACCTTAGCCAATACTGCACAAAGAAGATTCACGCAGGTAACCCACAGGATTGTGAAGATAATAATTTGTTACTTTTGAAACCACTAAGTTTCAGGTGGTTTGTTGTAGCAACATGTAACCAAAACAGATGAAGATTAAAACATTGAGATTAGCTCAGATATCTCCAAGAGAGCAGTAAAATAATAAAACAAGAACAAGTCTGGGGTGAACAAGAATTTTAGGTGGTTAGGAGGTGACTACAAAAGGAGACAGAGAAGAAATGTTCAAGGAAATAGGAAGAGAGCAAGAAGCAACCTCATAGGTAGCCAGGGAGGACCTCTGCAAGGTGAAGGAAAGACCAACAGTAGCACATGCAGCAGATAGTTCTAGAAAAAAAAAAGGAAAGGTATGGAAATCTGCCGTCATCTTTGGTAATGTAAAACCATCGATGACTTTTGCCAAAGCAGCTTTATCAAAGTGGTGAAAAAAAGAAGCCAATTTACAGGGGGTTAAAGAGATGTCTAGCCAGGAAATTTTACTTAGTCATAGACGGTGAAAACAAGAGGAAACAACAGGTACAGACATCTCTTGTAACCAAGTGTCTAAAAAAGGAAACAGAAGTAATAGGACATTTGGTAACTGGGGGCATGAAATCAAGAGGAATGTTCCATTAACACATTTGTGCTTTTTAAGTTAAGCTCTAGATGGGCTTGGCTTTTTACAAATGACCACCTTTGGGCTGATGTGTGGTACCAGCTATTATTCAGTCCACATGATTCTGCTGGAACACTGGGTGAAATCAAGTTTTTACGATGAGTGGCATCTTGTGGTGCAAGGGGCACTGTACTGGGTTTTCTGAGGCTTAGTTTGCCACCAGCTGGCTACAGCAAGTCAGTTTACTTCCAGATCTCGCTCTTCCTCCATTTGGTAAATGGACAGCATTGGAAGACCTTGAAGGGCTTTCCAAAGTTAACATTCTGTAAAAGTGATTTCATCCTCGAAAATTTCTACATTTGATTATTATGCTTTGTTATTGTTTCCCAGAAATCCAGAGTATAAATATGGTCTAAATCACCCAGTTTATCAAGTGAAATACTTGCGGCTTAATGCCTTTGCCTAAATACATGCAATACTCTAGTTTCTAGCCCATATACTTGACAAAATGCCAGGTCCCTCCTGAGCTGCTCAGGCTTATCTAGAGCAGGTGATTCTGGGTCCCACGGCTGACAAGCTAAGACCTTCCCTTTGATCACCACATCTAGAGCTAAGAGGTCTGTGGGCATGCCCAGGGACAAACTAGGCCACCAAGCAAAAGGCCAAGGGTGGTAGTTGGGAGTGGGGGTTACCTAGGACAGCTTATTTCCTAAATGGATAGATGTTCCTCAGCTTATGTGGGTGGGGGAGACATGTCTGTGACTTAATGCGTTGCATAGACAATGAACACATGCCAAGACCTTCAATATCCCTCCTTCCCAAGGGTCAACATTTTCAAGCATTTTTTTTCACATTTAATGGTTATTAGAGGATATTATTTCTGTGCCAGTTTCTTTTAAAATTTTTTTAAATAAATTTATGGGGTACAAGTGTCATTTTGTTACATGGATCTATTGCATAATGGTGAAGTCAGAGGTTGTAGTGTATTCATCACCCAAATAACATATATTGTATCCATTGAGTGATTTCTCATCTTTCACCCCCAACACCCCCCGCCTCTCAAGTCTCCATCGTCTATCAGTCCACACTCTACGTCCATGTGTACACATTATTAACCCCCACTTATAAGTGAAGACATGCAATATTTGTCTTTCTGTTTCTGAGTTGCTTCACTTAAGATAATGGCCTCCAGTTCCACCCATCTTGCTTCAAAAGACATGCTTTCAGTCTTTTATTTGGCTGAAAAGTATTCCACTGTGTATGTAACCCATTTTCTCTATCCAGTCCTCCACTGATGAACGCTTAGGTTGATTCCATATCTTTGCTATTGTGAATGGTGTTGCAATAAACATACAAGTCTTTTTTGTGTCATGATTTTTGTTTCTTTGGGCAGATATCCAATCATAGGATTGCTGTTTTTAATGGTAGTTCTATTTTTAGTCCTTTGAGAAATCTCCATACTATTTTCCACAGAGGTTATACTAATTCCCACCAACAGTGTATAAGACCTTCCCTTTTCTCATCCTTGCCAACATTTGTTGTTTTTTGTCATTTTATTAATAGCTATTCTGACTGGTCTAAAATGATATCTCATTGTGGTTTTAATTTGCATTTCTCTGGCTTCTTTCTTTTCTATTTCTAATTTACACTTTTATCTTTATTTTATGGGATACCTTTGCTTCTCAGATACAATTAAGGACAAAGCCAGAGATTAAACAGTTTTTCTGTGGTCAAGAAGTATGTTTAAGCCAACCACGGTGGCTCCTACCTGAATCCCAGCTATTCAGGAGGATAAGGCAGGAGGATTTATTGAGTTCAAGAGTTTGACATCCTGGGCAATGTAGTAAGACCCCATCTCATATTAAAGAAAGAGAAAGGGGGGGGAAGAGAGAGAGAGAAAAGAAGAAGAAGAAGAGGAAGAAGAAGAAGGAGGAGGAGGAGGAGAAGGAAGGAAGGAAGGAAGGAAGGAAGGAAGGAAGGAAGGAAGGAAGGAAAGGAAGGAAGGAAGGAGAGAAGGAAAATAAGTTTAATTGGAATTACCATACTTTTTTGTTTAGAGGAAGAAAATAAACTAGAAAGATAAACCTTATTACATCTCTCACAACCACTACCCCGAATCCTAACACTTGAATATCATTATTCATGTGACAGTGGAATAAACAAATTTGTGTTGGGAAAAGTAATTTATCATCCTCCACTAGTTCTAAGGGAGGATCTTTTGAACATCCATGCTAAGTGGAATGACGAGTGTGATTAGTGTGACTAGAAGCCAATCGTCCCCATCAAGTGACAGGGGCCATTTTGGGGAGCTGATGAGGCAACAGAGCAGCTACTGGCTGAAATGAAAAAACACAGGAAGAACTGAGAGGCTTAGCAAGGATTTCTACTACTGTGCCTTGTTCTGTGTGATAGACCACTCTCCACCATTTCTGTCCAATGCCTTCACTAGCTCAGCCCTTGGTGTGGTGGCTAAGAACACAGGTTAAGGAGCCAGGGTGCCTCATTCCCCACCCCGCCCTGGCTCCATTCCCACCTCTGGCTCGGTGACTCTGGGCTATGCAACTCTGCGTGATTTAATCTAACGTCTTCATGCTTTGGTTTCCTTATCTGTACAACAAAGATAATAATAGCACCTACTCCATAAAGTTCTTGTGAGAGTTAAATGTGTTAGTGCATGCAAGAGGCTTATAATAAGCCTGGCACATGCCGAGTGCTATATTTACCACTACTTACTAAAACTTTGTGAAATTTGATTTTTTTTTTTTTTTTTTGGTGGAGGGAGGATGTGACAAAAAGCCAAGTTTTCTTTCATGGAAAATGAGATGACAATGAAGATTGCTCCCAGAGACTAGTCATATCTGATATTTTTATAGTAGTTATTACTATGGCTACTATTACTATTTCAGTCCTTCCTCCTAATGTGGATCTGAGCCCACACACTTTGCTTTACTACTTTAGCATGTATGCCCATTCATTTATTCCTTCATTCATTCAACAAATACCTTATTGAGAACTTATTACTTTCTATGTGCTAAGCACTTGTCCAGATGCTGGGAAATAATACAGTTAAGATCCCCGCTCCTGTGATGTTTATATTCCCAAGAAAAAGGTAGAGTATCACTATGACAACCAATTAAACAAACAAGATAATTTCCAAACTAACAACTGCTGTGATTGGCATCAGACAGGACCACGGGGTTGAAATGGACTTGGGGAGAGTCGCTCCATTAGACAGCATGGTAAGGAAGGCGTCTCTGAGCATGTGATCTTGGAGCTGAGAAGTCCCTAAAATACAAAGGAGGTAATCACAAGAAGGTGTTGGGCTGAATGTTCCAAGCAAGAAAGAAAAAAGTCCAAGAACACAGAAATGAAAGTCAGCCTGGTGTGTCTGAGCAATTGAAGAAAAACCAGGGAGCTGGAGTCCAGGAAGTAAGGAAAAGAGTGGAAGGACAGGAAATGTGAGAGGTAGAGAGGGGCCGCATCAGCCAGGCCCTCAGGGGCTCTGGAAGGGAAGCCACTGGAGGGGAATAGGCAGAAGAGTAACAGAAGTGTATTTACTGTGTGTAAGTAGACATTGATTAAACATCTACTATGTGCAAAGCACAGTGCTAGCCTTGGTGGAGGTTACCAAGTAGAAACCAGTCTTTTTATAACCTAAGACCATTCTGGATGCTGTGGGGAGAACAGAAGATGGAAGGGTAAGGCAGAAGCAAGAAGTCCATTGGGGAGAATCCTAGAAGAGAGAAGCAGGTGTCTTGGGCTAGAGTTGTAGCAGTGCAGCTGGAGGAAAGGGCACAGATTTTAGAGCTAGAGCTGAGAGGTTCTTCTAATGACTTGCTAATGAATATTGGTGGGTGGGCAGAACAATAGAGGAATTAATGATGACGAGGAATACAGACTTGACAGAATTAATTCAGAGAAGTCATAAAGTGGAGAAACAATATGTATTAGTTTGTTCTCACTTTGCTAATAAAGACGTACCCGAGACTGGATAATTTATAAAGGAAAGAGGTTTAATGGACTCACAGTTCCACATGGCTGGAGAGGCTGTGCAATCATGGCAGAAGGCAAAGGAGAAGCAAAGGCATGTCTTACATAGTGGCAGTCAAGAGAGCTTGTGTAGGGGAACTCCCATTTATAAAACCATCAGATCTCATGTGACTTATTCACTATCATGAGAACAGCATTGGGAAAATGGCCCCCAGTGATTCAATTATCTCTACTCTTGACACATGGGTATTGTTACAATTCAAGGTGAGATTTGGGTGGGGACAAAGCTAAGCCATATCACAATACAACAAGGTGAAGCCAGGGGGATGGGGAAGAATGTGATTTCCAGAGTTGCCACATTATATTATCTAAAATGCCTAGTTTCAACAACAAAAAAATACAAGATGTACAAAGAAACAAAAAAGTATGGCCTACACACAGAGAAGAAAAGTAGTCATAGAAATTGTCTCTGCAAAAGCCCAGATTTTGGACTTACTAGACCAAGCCTTCAAATCAATTGTTTTAAATACGTTCAAAGAACCAAGGAAATTATCTAAAGAAGTAAAGAATAATGTGTAAGAACAATGTCTCCCTAAACAGAGAATATCAGTAAAGTGATAGAAAGTAGAAAAATATTTTTAGGAGTACTAAGTCCCTTACATCTTATAAAGAGTTTAAAGAAATGTCTCAGGTGATGAGTGTGGTTTTCAGAAGCACAGCTCTGCAGGTTTAGTGATGTGCTGTTTTACAATTTACTGCAAGTTGGAAGTCTTCATTGAAGTATTTTCTTTCGCTTTCATGTATCTCTGTTGATCTCCCCGTCTTTCTATATGTATTAGTTATCTATTGTTGCATAACTATCCCACACCTTAGTGGCTAAAAACAGCATTTATTATTTCACAGTTTCTGTGAGTCATGAATCCAGTTAAGGCTTAACTGAAGTCTTCCAACTCAGGGTATCTCCTGAAGCTGCAACCAAGATGTCAGCTGAGGCTGCAGTCATCTGAAGGCTCGGCTGGAGAAGGGTCCACTTCCATGCTCACCCACGTGACTGTCGGCAGGCCTCAGGCCCTTGCTGTCTGCTGGCTTGAGATACCAGCTCCTTGCCGGGCCTCTCCATAGGGCTGCTCAAAACAGGGAAGCTTGCTTTCCTTATGCCAAGGGATCTAAAAGAGAGAATGAGAGAGTGTGGAAGCCAGTCTTTTCATAACCTAATCTTTTCATAACGACATCTCATCACTTTGGCCATATTCTATTTGTTAAAAGTTAGTGAGTCCAACTCACACTCAGGGGAAGGGGATTGTCCAAGGGTGTAAGTACCAGGAAGTTGCCTATCACCTGACTGTAACCATTTTTGGTGGACTAGACTCTCCTGGGTAGCAATGAGAAGCAGGAAAGGTGATAATAGCAGCAAATTATCCTATCACATAACTTTTGGGATAGTTGCTGATACTTCAGGCTAATCTAATAAAGCCATGAGAGGAATAGTTCCTGGTGCCCTCTGTAGAGGAAAAACACAATGTGGAAAAAGTGAAGCAATGTGTATTAAGTTTATACTGCCTGCGACCGAGTCAGCAAGAACTGTACCAGGTCTGCATTGTTCAAGAAGTTTCTGAATCTTCATCCTCAAGTACGATTATTTGGATTTGCACCATAAGATTCTTGTAATCTGATGTAACCTTCCCTAAATTCATCAACAGACCTTTCCCAAAGTGATGTTCCTGGACTCCTTGTGGCTCACTCCTAATGACAGCTTCCTTCATTTGCAGGTGGCTTTTCTCATAACAATGTCATTCACACCAGGGGACAGTACCAGACATGCTCCATCTAACTGAATGCCCACTGTGTTCTTGGCTCATTGCACTGCTGCACTCAAAATAATGCAAACATCCAACAGCCTCTTCTCTGCTCTCCCACAATGTCTTGTTCTTTGGTGCAAATTTTCCTAGATTCCCAAGTTTAACACATTCCATCGCTGTAATCTAAGCTTCATACATTTTCCTTCTCCAATGAAACATTTATCTTCTGATCAATAGTTCGCAAAACCCTACCTGTGGACATCTTCCCTGGGATAGGTTCCCTTATAAACATAGATTTCCATCTGTGATGGTTAGCTTTAGGTGTCAATTTGACTGGGCCATAGGGTGCCCAGATATTTGGTTATACGTTGTTCTGAGTATGTCTGTGGGGGTGTTTCTGGATGAGAGTAGCATTTGGATTGCTAGACTGAGTAAAGCAGATTGACCTCCACAATGTGGGTGAGCCTCATCCAATTGATGGAAGACCTAAAGAGAACAGAAGACTCAATAAAGGAGAATTTGCTCTCTGTCTGACTGTCTTCAAGCTGGAACATCAGTGTTCTCCAGCCTTTTATCTGGGACTTGGACTGGAACTTGCACCAGTAGCTCTTCTGGTTCTCAGGCCTTCAGACTCAGACTGAAACTTACACTATAGCTCTCCTACCACTCAGGGCTTTGGACTTGCACTAGAACTATATCATCAGCTCTCCTGACTCTCCGCTTTTCAGACAGCAGATCTTGGAACTTCTCATCATTGTGTGAGCTAATTCCTAGTAATAAAAGTAACTCCCTCATTTATATATATCCCATTGGTTCTGTTTCTCTGGAGAATTCTAATACACCAATGTAGGTTAAAAGGTGAATCTCACAAAGCCCAGTAAATGTCACTAAAGAGCAAAGAAGTCATATCAGAGTAAACCAGATGGTAACTGAAGGGTTTTCCTCATTTGCATCCTGAATTTCCACAATACTACTTCCCCATTTCCCAGTACCACTTCATGGAAAGTGTTGGACTTTTCTAGATCCTAGATAATTAGAATTAAATTGTAAACTTCCAAATCTTTTGTCTGTGATCTAAAGCAGTTCTCCACTCAGAGGCTTCAAAAACTGATAACTATATCCTAGATACAGTTTCATTCTCCTGTTCTGTATCCTACCTAAAACATCATCTCCCAGCAGTCAGAGTGAAGAATTGTCAACTTTTTGATCTTGTAGTGGTGTTCTGTATTTTTTAAATTGGTATTTCCATAATTTCAAAAAGGGTGAAATCCCCTCCCTAAAATTACATTTATATTGCTCTAAAGAACTATCTATGGGCTTCCAGAAAGAAAAGCATGATGGAGTGGTGGTACCTCACTTACTACTTTAATCAAGTGACTTGGCCACTCTGTATATGTGGGTAACAATTCTTAGCTCTGAGGGCTTTGTGGGTCAATATGAGATCATCATCATTCATTTAGCGACTGTTGATTGAACACCTCCCAAGTAGAAGGCATAAGGCTGTGAGCTCTGGAGGATACAAAGATCAGTTAGAGAGAGACAGTGCCCTTAAGGAACTTAGAGTCTAGAACGGAAGATTAAAATTAATAGCTGTGATTCAAGGCAGAAAGTGACAGAACACCTTCAACCAGGTCCCAGAGCAAACATCACCTCCTTCGAGAGGCCTTTGGAGCACTCCAGCTAATGTGGCCCTCAAACACTCTTTACCACCTTGTTTCATTGTCTTACAGCACTTTTATGATCTGCTATTATCATAGTTCTTTACTTTTCTCTTTACCCAATTTCAGTCTGTCTCTTTCTTGAACACGTGAGCCATATGAGAACAGAGGCCTTCTCAGTCCTGTTTATCACTGCAAAACCATGATCCACAGATACCCATGAAGGAGCAAATGAGAAATTCAAAATTAGAAGTGAAGAGAATGCAGAAGTGAGATATTATTTTCATGTGTAAAAGAACTTGGTAAAACACTAGCAACTTTTCCAAAAGAAAAATTCTGGTTTGTAAGTTTTATATCGTTTCTGGTGAACTCTACAGAGAGATTTCTTTCCCAAGACTGGGCCTAGGCTCCAGGCCCAGGGAGGAGCCACCATTGAATGAGGCTTGAGGAGAGAGGGGAGTCCATCTTCTAACCATCGCCTGGAAAAGATGACCCCGATCTTACCCTAGGTATGGAATGACTGACTGAAGTCATCTTCCTGGGGAATAAAAAAAATAAAATCAACTCTATTGGATGAGGCAGCCTTTCGCATTGCTCCTAGCAAATAACATAATACCATTTGATTTCACAGATGTCAATGCCATATGGGAACAAATATATGAACTTATATCAGGGAGCCTTTACCATTAAGAGTACACTTTATGGCCAACATACAAAGCACCTACAGGACAACTACCATTCAAAATAGGAAAAAAAATACTGCAAATGCTCTATGGTAATTTTTATATGATTAGACAAGGTTTAAACACCTCAGGAAACATCCATGCCTTGTCTGAAAAAACTATAATTGCCTAATAAAAAGAAAGTCACCTATAATTCCTATGATTTCTTTTCTTATAGTTCTTGTAGGATCAATAAAAAAATGCAAGTTTTTACAACCTCATTATAGTTAAATTGCATTTACTAACAATGACCTCTTTCTTCATTAAAATAATGTTTCATTCAATAACTACTGCAAGTGTCAAGCCAACTTACCCAGGGTTGTTTGATTTCCATATTGCTTAGTGCTCGCCACACTGGACTCAACTCTTCATGTTTGCAACCTCAAAGAACTTCTCTTCACTGAGTGACAGTGAAAGAATACTCATTCTTTTACTGTTGGATTTGTTCCTCTCCCAGGAAAAAATTAAAGAAATCATCTTCCTATATGTTTCAGCCTGGGACGTGAGTTTGGGGGTAGTTTAAAAATGAATTTGGCTTTGATGTTAGATATAAACCAGGAACTCAGGGCACAGTCCACAGGTATTGAAATTCCCCTGAAATAGGTGTGACAGATAACATCAAGAGCCTCTGCAGGAAAAGAACTCACATTTATAAAATGCCTACTGTATGATAAGCATCTACATGTGCTATCTTGTTTAATCTAAAGCCAAAACATTTAACTATGTGTTATTTACTACCATGCGTTACATCCTGCTGTCTGGGGATTTGATGGTGTGAAGAAGTGAGAACCTACACTCAAAGGCCATATATTTCAGTTTCATAACAACGTTTTGGGATGGGTGACTACTATTTCCATTTTATATATAATGTAGGTTTCAACTTGGATAGGAGCTCTCTCCATCTTGCTATGCCCTGTGGAATCTGTTTGCATGAAAGAGTGAAGAAATTTATGACAGGAAACTCACATTAAGGGAAGGGAGAGCTGAGCACAGTGATCTTGACCAGGTTATGAATACCCTATTTTAGAGGTCAGCAGAATGTGGTGCCTGCTATTGACATCCTTGGACCTATCCATAGGATTCATGTCTGGGTCCTAAGACGGCAAGAGAATGTAAAAGAAAACAACAACTACATAAATAAATAAATAACACAAAGACCCAGCCTAGGTAACATACCAAGACCCCATCTCTACAAAAAATTTTCAAAAGAGAGTTGGCCAGGTATGGTGATGCATGCCTGTAGTGCCAACTACTCAAGAAACTGAGATGGGAGGATTGCTTGAGCCTGGAAGGTCAAGGCTGCAGTGAGCCATGTTTGGGCCACCACACTCCAGCCTGGGTGACAGAGTGAGATCCTGTAAATAAATAAATAAATAAATAAATAAATAAATAAATAAATAAATAAAACATTAAGAGTCATTTCTCTGGAAGCTGCATGTGCCCATGAGCCAGAAACAGTGGGCTTTAGTGCCACCCTTCTCTGGCCCAGACCAGAGAGTCTCCTGCCCAACATCCATTCTCTCTCTGTTTTTCCTAACATAACCCCAACTTTGTTCAGTTATCTACCCTTCCTTTTTGACCAGGAAGCTTACTCTGGGGAAACAAGCCCCATCCCCAGTCGGGGGGTGCACTCAACCCATCTAGGAGTAATCTTTACCCCTTTGCCATTGACTGGCTCAAAAGTGAGCAAGACTCCATCCAGCCTTGATAGGGTCTTGTGAGAAAATTCTCTCACATTCCTTTAGGAGAATGTCTGAAAGATACCTCTTCTCTCTGCACACAGTCACAATGGGCATGTTCTGAAACTGCTTCGGTTGTTTTGTTACCAAATTAAAATGAAACCAAATACTGAGTAGGCAAAGCCAAGTGACTCACAGGAAAAGAGTTGAAGTCCATGGTAGTCAACAACCTGAAAGGTGCTTTGGCAGAAACAATTCCACCCAAAACTGTTCTCCCCATTTTCCATTGGGTTTTGCTGAGCT
Organism: Hylobates moloch; assembly: GCF_009828535.3. Classification (NCBI taxonomy): domain Eukaryota; kingdom Metazoa; phylum Chordata; class Mammalia; order Primates; family Hylobatidae; genus Hylobates; species Hylobates moloch. The sequence goes on along the minus strand of NW_026652292.1, from coordinate 59,728,216 downwards.
GGTTTTGCTGAGCTCCTGGCCATCCAGAGTAAATATATCATCTCTCTGCAGTTTGGTGTGTCCATGTGCTGAGCTTTGACTGAGGGAATATAAGCAGAAGTGTCATGTGGCAACTGCTGGGAACCTTCATTACAAGAATGCTGGGTCACGAACATCTTCATCTTTCTCTTCTTTCAGTTGCTGGGAGCATGAATACAATGGCTGGAGCTCTAGTTACCAATTTAGTCCACGGGGGCAATGCCACACTGATTTAGGAAATGGCAGAGCTGGAAGGAGTCTAGAAGAAGATGAAAGTTTCTCCAGATTCTATTGAGCGCTGTTACTACAGAAGCCCTGGCCTTCCTACATCTGGCCTTATATATGTGAGAGAGAAACAAAGCTTGTTTAAGCCAATGTTAATTTCAGTCTCTGTTTCTTGCTACCTAACCTAATCCTCACAGATACCTATGCTTTCTTACCTTTGGACACCTACTTTATTGTTCAACAGACAATTTCCACTTGTTTGAGCCATATTTGGTTGAGTTTTCTATTAATTCTCTACCACAAACATCCTAAGTAATACATAGAATGAGGTAGTCTTATCTGCACTTAGCTACAAACCACCTTATAGTTTTGACACATCAAGGCATGCAGTATATTGATGGCCACACCAGGACAAATATGCCATTGGAGAAGTGCTGCATATCACAAGACAGCACTATTCACTAGCGGCCAGCAGATATAAAGGTACCCATCAAAAATTAAAGAGAAAAGTGCGTTCCACATGATGGTTGACATGATAGCTAAGTGGATTTGTATGGGGGTTAATGAAAGGCACCCTAAGACTCTCAGAAATATTTGAGGAATATTCCATTGGCTTGATGGAATATTCTTTATCATCCTTAAATTCAGCTGTTTTAAGCAACATGTTGGTGAGAATAGAAAAGGTTGAATTACATATTGATTAAGAAATAAACTCAGAAAGAATGTATAACATTCACAACTTCATATAACTAGTCCCACAGTTTGAACCAACATCAAATCCTTATGAAGAGATACTTTAATATCATGGGATTTTTTGTAATAAATGTTATTGCCTTCCTCTAAACAAATGCATCCTTGTGTTTTGCCAAGAATTTTCTAAGATTGGATGAAAACCCAAATCATATTTACAGTAACACCCACTTACCCAAGATAACAGAAGATAACCTATCAGGAGTATTGGAACCCACAAGTTCCCTTCTAAATACAAATACTTTGGATCTATGATCCAATCCCTGATGTTTATTATAAATTTTAAATTATATTTTTCTTTAAAAAAAAACCAGCTCCTGCAGAAAAGTGTATTTTTGGGCTCAGTCCCTAAAATTTTTAATAATCCACATATTCCCTTTAACCTTAAGTAAGAATAAATAAAGTTTAGTCTGGTATTGAAATAATTCAAATAATTTTCACTGTTGGATTGTTCAGTTGTTAAAAATCAGCTCTCCAGTTTCAACCAGTTGGCCTCAGCTTTGGAGCACATGTAAATTAGTAAATCTGGCAGAGAAAAGGCAGACATTTTTCCAAGGATCGGCCAGAAAATGTGTGATTTTTTTTTCCCTGCAGGCTCTTGGCTTACCAGTTGCAAGGGGTGAATCTCAAGAGATTCAGAAGCTCAATCTGAATAAACAACCAAAACTTTGGAGGCTTATCAAAACTCTGGCAAAACTAGGCCAGAAGTGGACTCTATTTTCTAGTGAGGTTTCTAGTATTTCCTGTTTCCAGTGGAACTGGACTAGCTCAGGAAGAGTCTGCTAATGACTAGAACCAACTGGACATAACTGGAGAACACGGAAAGATTGAAACAAAAAAACAACAACAGAAACAAGAGAAAAGATAGTGTGTGCTGTTTCCAGCTGCAAGAGGGATGAAGATCATTCAAACATGGTACTGAAAATAAGTTGACCTATCACTTCTATTTTCCTAGAAAAAAAGTCTGAAGGGTTTTATCCTTTCTGATTTTGATCTCTGCCCCAAAAAAGAGATCTACAAGGTGGCTGCCATGCCATCTGTGGTGTGGACTGCAGGCAAATCTATGCAATGGTCCAGTGTCATGCAGTACGACTTATCTACCCTTAGTCATTACTAAATTTGTCACAACAAGTTGGAAAAGGCTATGATGCAATCTGTGATAAATAATAGCCTGATTATAAGTCATCTTTCCCAGAGCCAAACAGGACTATCCTCTGTCATTCCAAAGAGGTGGGCAATAAATCTATTTAGAGAGGGATCCAGAAGAGCCATTCAAGAGCAAAGATAACCCCCTGTAGTAAACACAACTCATTCAAGCACAACATCCCTTCCCGCCTTTTTGTGTGTCTGCCTGTACAGCAGAGGGTCAGAAAGTCAAAGTCAAACAGTATTTTCCAGGCTATCTTGCAGTAGAGTTCTAGATATTATTTGGATTCTACTAATTGGAATCCTAGTGAAAGCTTTGAGATGGTTAGTGAGATGAACGCCACACTTCTGCTTCTGTTATTTCTGGAGGCAAACACCACCACGGCGGAATTAGTATGGTCTCAGTATCCAGCCCTCAGCCATCTATTTTACAAGTGTGGATTGTAGCAGATATGTCAAAATTCTGAAGCGGCCAAATAGCAGGGACTTCCTTATCATGGCATATCACCTGGTCATGTTGGTGTCTTGCGTATCCCATTTCTACTGCCTGCCTGATTGTGGCTTGGATGGGGTATTTCTAGAGCATGCAGCTTTTGCAGGAGCTTTCAAATTTTGTGAGTAGCATCATGTTTATGGGAGATTCTGTGGCTGCCTTGGTGTCGCTGTTTTGTAGTATGGCTTTGCTAGCTGCTCCTATAAACAACCTCTCCAATAATTTGGTAAGTCACCGAATACCCCTTAATCCCTTTCTGGTTTAAACTGGCTAGAATGTATTCTGCTGTCTGCAGCTGGACTCTGACCAATGCACCCTCTCCCTTACATCTACAGAAATTCCAATTTCTTCCCGGTTTTGCACATGGACCCGGGAGAGACTGAATGAGGAGTGAGGGTGGAGAAGGAAACAGAAGGGGGGTTTCCAGGAGCTGACTGACCTAGGGGAAATTTTCTACCCAGGAAGTCTTTTTGAACTGATGAGTTGCAAAGGAGAGAGAAAAACAGAAGCCAGGAAATGGAGCCAAGGTTACAGCAGAGGAGAAAGTAAATTCTGTGGTAAATGGGAGAGGCTTCAGGCAGAGACTGAGAATGAGTTGAAAAGTCAGTAGTAAAAAAGAACTGAGAGCATGGGGCAAGGAGAGATTCAACTCTGGGCAATCCCAAGTACTTCAGGTAGCTGAGATCAAGTTTAGTCTGATATTGAAATAATTCAAATAATTTTCACTGTTGGATTGTGAATTAGGTAAAAATAGTCTCAAATGCCCATCCCACATGCCCTAACAAATTCAGGACTCCTTCTAACACACCAAAGTGCCTTGGAAAGGAGAGGTAACTCATGTTTTCTCAAATCCTCTCAGGCCCCTGCTTCCACTCTATCCTCCATCTCAGCTTCCACCCTCCAGAAGAGCAGTGCCTCTCCCCAGGTACTGCCTGCAGGACACCACTTCAAATGTTTTGCTTCTCAAAGTGCCACCAGTTCAAGACAACACACAGCAGACTTCACGCAAGGGTTGGGAAACAGCGGATATTATAGCGTAGCTTGTTATAGAAAACCGCAGCACTGAATGTGAGTCTCTTTCTTCAAAGTGCCTTGTCTAACGTGGCCCTCAGATGCTTCTCTTCGGGTCCGGGTGTGGGGGCTCACAACTGTAATTCCAGCACTTTGGGAGGCCAAGGTGAGAGAATCACTTGAGGTCAGAAGTTCGAGACCAGCCTGGCCAACATGGTGAAACCCCATCTCTACTAAAAATACAAAAATTAGCCAGGTAAGGTGGTGTACACCTGTAGTCCCAGCTATCTGGGAGGCTGAGACAAGAGAATCATTTGAACCTATGAGGCAGAGGTTGCAGTGAGCTGAGATCGCACCACTGTGCTCTAGGCTGGGCAACAGAAAGAGACTCTGTCTCAAAAAAGAAAAAGAAGATTCCCTTTGGTTCTTCCTCCTACTTGGGCTCCTGCTTCACTGTGCAATGTGTCAAGACCCTCCTCTTCCCCACCAGCTAACCTCAGCAAATTATTTGTTATTTCTTCTGTTGAGCCGTTTACATTTTTGTGTCTCTCCTCATCCAATGTGGCAGCCCAGATGACATTTTCTCCAGGCAAAATGGGCCATGGAGACAGTTTGTCCTCTAAGACATTTTCTGCCACCAGCTCTTAAATCAGAGTAGGAGGTGGTTTTGAAGACATGGTAGAGAGGGTTTATTTGGATCAAACTCCTAGAGGAAGAATGGGGAATGGCATCCAGGGCTCAGACGGAAGTGAGCCCTCCCACGGGGTGGGAGAAAATCGCAGAGGTAGGCAAGAGAAGAAGGGACAGAAGAGAGAAGACTTCCCACTCTCTTTCTGGTAGGCTGAGAATCAGTGGGCAGTTCCCTTTGCCTTTTAATTCAGCCTTGGTGCATTCCATGATGTCAAAGCATGGTGGTTAGGAGTCTGTACTATACTGAGAAAAATGACAGAATTCAAGCCAAAAAAACAAAGTCTGCACTAGAGCCAGATTGCCTGAAAATAAACCCTCACTCCCCCACTTACAAGCTGCATGGCTTCCGGGCAAGTTTGCCTGACTCTCTGTGTTTTGTAAAATGAGGAGAGCAATCTTACGAGGTTTACGGGAGTATTAAATGAGAAAAGCATAAAATGCATAGAACAGTGACTTAAATATCAAGTGCTCAATAAAAACCAGCTATGTTCTGGTAACGGGAGTGGCCTCTTAAAGGAACAAGACTGGGAGAGACACATCTTCTAAGACTCAGCAAGAATGAACTGGGCAGTAAAGTAAGATTAAGGGATTGAGTCCCCCACTCCACTGTTTAAAGCTATGTTGCTTTGCAAACAGTGCATAGCCTGTCCAAGCTCAGTTTCCTTACCCACAAAGTAGGGGTGATTATACCTACCTCCTGGGGCTCTTCTGGGGATAAAAGACACTAACACTTATAATGAGGATGGCACAGTGGCACTATAAAGTCTGTCCTTGTCTGGAAAATGAGCTCCACACCCAGGCTGATCCCTCATTCTTACTCTTCCTCACTAGCCAGAAGGGATTAAAAACACCAGCAACAAGAATTTAGGAATATCTCTCTTGCCTTCCTCTTTTTTTTTTTTTTTTTGAGACAAAATCTCGCTCTGTTGCCCAGGCTGGAGTGCGGTGGTGTGATCTTGGCTTACTGCAACCTCCACTTTCCAGGTTGAAATGATTCTTGTGCCTCAGCCTCCCAAGTAGCTAGGATTACAGGCGTGGCCACCATGCCAGCTAATTTCTGTATTTTTAGAAAAGATGGGGTTTCACCATGTTGGCCAGGCTGGTCTCAAACTCCTGGCCTAAAGTGATCCACCTGCCTCGGCCTCCCAAAGTGCTGGGGTTATAGGCGTGAGCCACTGTGCCTGTCCACCCTCCTCTTTATATATATATATTTCCTCCTGTATTCTCAATTGACACTATTAAAAAAAAACTTGATTAAAGTTGAATCAACAATAAATATATCTTTATAACAATAATTCTTATAACCAACTGATTGAATAAACCAAACTTGCCAGAAAGCAGACAGAATCATTTTATTCATTCTCCCATTGCCCAATCAATGTACTCTTTGGCCCTCTTCTTCCCTACTCCGGGATGAAACCTTAAGTGAGATCCCATAGCTTTCTCCATCATTCTTAGATAATAAAAAGGTCTTCACATCATGTTCAAACATTAAGGAGATCCATCCAGTGTAATAACCAAATAATCAAAACTGCAAGCTCCTCCCCTAATTAAAACTTACCCATCCCCCAACACAGTAGAAATTGACCCCTGCAGTAGGCAAGAGGGTCAATTTCTCTGTATTTCTTACAATTCAATTTCTCTGTACTTCTTACATTTCAATTTCTCTGTACTTCTTACTCCATCTCCTACCCTATTCATTAGTTTCTGATTATGGACCTTTGGGGTCCAGCACAGGGGGACAGGGGGAGGGGATGGAGGAAAATACTTACTTGAAAGGAGAAGCTGCTCAGGGCATTGGCACCCTGTGGCATGGCGAATGTCCCCTACAGACTCTTACTCTCCTGTAGCTCTGTGGCTGTCTCTTTGGAAAACCTCCTGCTGGGCACCTCCATATCTAACCCTTTTGACATAGGGTTAGATTCCTGTCCTTCAGCTAGCCGCTTAGGACTCTCCACTCAGCTCTGACTTCCAGCAGCCAAAACCTGCCCATCAGGATAAGTGGGCAACTGTCCTTTGTGCATCCTCTTATAATTTGGCATGCATGAACAGTATGAACTCAGCTTCCCAAAGAATAACCGGAAACACAACATTTTCCAGTTCTCTTAGTGCAGGGCATGAACAAGTGACAAAGATTCTGCAAATCAGAGGCACCGTGTGAGGCTTTCACCTTTCACACTGAAGTTAAACGTGAGCAAACAGGCAGGTGGGCATGGCCTCCACGGTGCTGGTGGGTGTGCCCATAGGTGGGTGTGGCTTCCATAATGCTGGTGTGGGTGTCTCCAGGTGCCACTCAGCCCTGGAGTCAGTCAGTGGAGGGCCGGAATCAGCTCCCTTCTCAGGACAGTCTCTCTGGTGAGGTTCTGACACTTGGTCCTTGGAGAGCAGACTAGGAACTTATTCCCGATATTTTGTTAAGTCACTAATGCCCTCTGATAAATTCCTATTTAGGCTGACTGGCAGTGGTTCTGTCACCTGCAACGAAGAACTCTTACCAAGGTAGAATCCCTCTTCCGCCATGAGAAGATTGTTGAGCCAGCTCCCTTTGAGGGTGACTGTAGGCTGGCTTCCTTCCAGAAGTCACATCCAAGGGGTTCACTATCGTCAACATGCAGCTTGCTCAGACAACCACCGCTTGTCTCTACTCTACTGTCAGAGAAAGGTGATTGGCCCAGCCCCCCTCCTTCAAACTCTTCTCGTTGAGAGCCTCAAACTGGTCCCTGTCCCCCCAGCCCCAAGCTCTAGGAGACTCTTACACATCTCTGCAAGCAGTTCTCCAAACACTTTCCTCACTAGGTTCCAGGTGAAGGGAACACGCTCCCTTCCCTATCCCTATATAGTGGGCACAGAAATGCCCAGAGCCCCCATGGCATACCCCAACAGCTTCTTACTCTTCACTGGACTCCTCATCTCTTTCTTCTCTTCTTCTATAGCCCGGGCAGGGCTGATGGGCTAAAGCTGGCCAAACAAGCTTTGCAATTTCACAGCATGTTCTGCATGGCTGGCTTTTGGGGCTTTGGGGAAAAAAACTCTATGATATGCATGTGCATCCCTGGCTTCCCCCAACTTCCCGGCTCATCCTTCCCCAGCCTCCAGTCCCTCATGGGAAACAATCCCTGGCCTCTGGTCGCACATGACAAGGGAGTGGTGGGATCCTGAAGCCATTGAAGTGTGTGTGCTGGTGAAAGATCTGGAACAAGTTTAAGAGAGAGAACCTAAATTGGAAGTAAATCAATAAGAAATAAATTTACATTCACTCATTGAAAAGGGTCATTTCGAAGCTCAACATATATCAGAGCGACACATGGAGACCTCTCTCTCCTCCACTACACAGAAAATGAACAAATCCCCAGAACAAGTGTCATTCAAGGATGTATGCATAGACTTTACCCAGCAGGAGTGGTATCTGCTGGATCCTGCTCAGAAGATGGTGTCCAGAGATGTGATTCTGGAAACTTACAGCAATCTGGTCTCATCCAGGTGTTGCATTACTAAGCTGGAAGTTATCTTCAAGATAGAGCAAGGGGCTCCTGAATATTAGAGGAAGGATTTCCAAGCCAGTGCCACCCAGAAACGGACTGGAAAGTTGATGACCTGTCAGAGAGCAGCCAGGAAAACCAAGATAAGTATTTTTGGGAGCTTGTGTTCACCAAAAACAAAACAATAAGCATAAAAAGTGGTAATAGAGTAAGAAAAACTTCCAATCTGGGTACAAACCCTGTTTCTTCAAGAAAATTTCCTTATAAAATACGTGACTTGTGTGAAATGAGTTTGAAAAATACTTTGTGTTTAATTATTGATCAAAAGAACTGTTCCAGAAAGAAGCCTGATACATTTAATGTACGAGAGAAATTGCTCCTTGATATTAGGCTTGAGAAAATTCCTATTGGAGAGAAATTGTATAAATATGATCAAAAGAGGGATGTCATTAGTCATCACCAGGCTCCCACTCAGCCAATTTTTGACCAACTTTTCGAGTATAATAAAAATGGACAAAGCTTGCATGAGGAGGCAGACTTTTTTTTACAAATAGGAATTAATCTTGGATAGGAGAGACACTCTAAATATAATGAATGTGGAAGAACTTTCACTGTTGAAAGCTCAAACAACTCATTTGGAAATGGAGCCATATGGAGGCAGTATTTGTGAGAAGTCCTTCTGTATTGATTTTAGATTTGGACATCAGATCACAGAACTCTTATAAGGGAGAATCTTTTTTTTTTTTTTTCCAGAGAGTTTTGCTCTTGTCACCCAGGCTGGAGTGTAGTGGCGGGGTCTTGCTCACTGCCACCTCCACCTCTCAGGTTCAAGATATTCTCTTGCCTCAGCCTCCTGAGTAGTTGAGACTACAGGTGCATGCCATCACACCCGGCTAATTGTTTTGTATTTTTAGTAGAGATGGGGTTTTGCCTTGTTGGCCAGGCTGGATTCAAACTCCTGGCCTCAAGTGATCCACCCACCTCAGCCTCCCAAAGTGCTGGGATTACAGGTGTGAGCCACCGTGCCCGGCCTATAAGGGAGAATCTTTATGAATACAATGAATATGGGAAATCTTTTGTGACAGTTCAACTTTCATGATCTGTCAGGGAGCTTACACTAGAAAGATTCCCCACGAATATAAATTGAGTGACAAAACTTGGGAAAACTCAACTCTCTTTAAACATCAGATAGTACACACGGGGGGAAGCCCTCTAACCACAATGAAAATGGGAATAATTTCAGCAAGAGGTTACATCTCACTCAGCTTTGGAGAGCTCACTCAGGAGAAAAAACCTACAAATGTGGTGAATGTGGGAAAACCTTGTGGGAGAAGTTAAAGTTCACTCAGCATCAGAGAACACACACAGGAGAGAAACTCTAGGAATGTACCGAACGGGGAAAAGCCTTTTGCCAGAAACCACACCTTACCAACCATCAGCAAACACACACAGGAGAAAAGCCCTATGACTGTAAGCAATGTGGAAAAATGTTCTGTGTGAAGTCAAGCCTCACTGAACATCACAGAACTCACACAGGGCAGAAGCCCTATGAATGCAAAGCACGTGGGAAATCCTTCTGCCCCAGGTCAGCCCTCACTGTCCATCAGGGAACACACACAGGAGAGAAATCCTGTATGTCATGAATGTGGACAATTCTTCTGTGTGAAGTCAAATTTCATTGTTCATCAAAGAACTCACATGGGAGACAAACCCTATAAATATAGTGAATGTGGGAAAACCTGTGAAAAATCAGCTCTCACCAAACATCAGAGAATTCACACAAGGCCGAAAGGTCTTTCCATATCCTGAATGTTAGAAGCCTTCATACACCTGTCAAATTTTTGTTCAGCTTTTAAAAATTAGAGAAAGCAAAGAATGTCAAAATTACTAGAAAATGACTTCTTGTTTGAATATGTGAAAGCACTCAAGAAAAATTAAACCTTTTCATTAGGAAATTTGTACTGAGGGGAATTCTGTCCAAGTAATGCAGCAAAAACCTTTATCTAAAATTTATGTTGTTTAGTGTCGTATTCCAAATGTAATACCAAAATTTTATTGTAAATATAATGGACAATATTCATTTACTAATCTTCACAGTAGAATCTGAAGCATATAAAAATTGAATGACACAGCATTAAACATGTATGTGGGCCTGGCATGTTGGCTCATGCCTGTAATCCCAGCACTTTGGGAGGCCGAGGCAGGTGGATCACCTGGGGTCAGGAGTTTGAGACCAGCCTGACCAACATGGCAAAACCCCGTTTCTGCTAAAAGTACAAAAATTAGTCGGGCATGGTGGCATGTGCCTGTAATCCCAGCTACTCAGGAGGCTGAGGCAGGAGAAGCTTGAACCCGGGAGGCGGAGCTTGTAGTGAGCCAAGATCGTGCCACTGCACTCCAGCCCAGAAAACAAGAGTGAGACTCGTCTCAAAAAAAAAAAGAAAAAAAAAATATATATATGTATGTGTGTGTGTGAAAAGTCCTTGATGTTTGTAGACCTTATGAGTATTCTAATGTAGCAAATTTGGTATGTTTCATTTCCATATTGCAACCCAATATGGTTGTCAGGAGAAAATATATACCTTTAGTTTAGTAACTATTATGGTATATGTTAACATTTTCCACACGAAATACCACTGGTATCTTTATACGCTGATATAATTATATGAGTGTATGTACTTAGGTATGTGTATATATGTGGGTGTATATGTAAATACATTTGTACACACATACTTAAACATAGTGATGTGTTAGCGTCACCTCATATTGACTTAAAAGTGCTGCTCATTGCTAAATTTTCAGGAATTTTGTGAGCCAGTTATTAAACACAGTCATTATTTAAAATATATAAACTTACTATTAAGTTATATTAAAAACAAAGGTAATAAATACCCAACACTCTCATCACTTCTAATTAGGTTGCTACACTTCACTGTGATCTTTGTTATTTAGGTTACTTATATTATTGACTCTGTATGGTGAAAATACTATCTACATCTACTGCTACTGCACATCTCTTCCCGACTCCACATTCGGTACTACCTTGTTGGTAGCTTGGATGTAGTGGCAGTATTTACACCATCAAAATCGGCAAACTATAAATCAAGGTTTTTATTTTCTTCACAGAACCTGCTGTCAAATCTTTACCAGCACATCATCATGTGTATATGAAAACATATTTGATAGTACAAACCACATTTCCCTTTTTCTATTTCCTGACATAAACAAATAAATGCCTATCGTCATTATCGCTGAACTGCCTCTTCAATAAAGGAGCTAAAAAATGTTTTTGTGAGGTTTTAAACTACCTCTGAGTCAGTCATATTCTAAATACTATCACACTCGCTCTGCAGGTTGGCCAGTATACGTTTTTTTGTTGTTGTTGTTGTTGTTTTTGAGACGGAGTCTCGCTCTGCAGCCCAGGCTGGAGTGCAGTGGCGTGATCTCAACTCACTGCAAGCTCTGCCTCCTGGGTTCACGCCATTCTTCTGCCTCAGCCTCCTGAGAAGCTGGGACTACAGGCGCGTGTCACCACGTCCAGCAAATTTTTTGTATTTATAGTAGAGACTGGGTTTCACCATGTTAGCCAGGATGGTCTCGGTTTCCTGACCTCGTGATCCACCCGCCTCGGCCTCCCAAAGTGCTGGGATTCAGTATAAGTTTTAAGTGAGATATTATTTCACAAGGAACTATATTACATACCTTGCCTCTGACTGTTTCCTGGCCTATGTGAATGGGTATGGCTGTTATTACTAACCTAGCACTTCAGTAAAGAAGAGTGAAACAGTATTTTTCTGACGTTTTTCAGCTACCTCTGGGTCAGTCAGTGATGTAAATGCTGTTAATAAGGATAGTATTTACATAAATTATGCAAAGGTTAACATCAGTTGAAATACAGTAGTACTCACTGCACTCTACAAATGAAAAGTGGTGGTATGTTAAAGAAAAAAAAAAGAAACTCCACAATAGTCTTTAACTTCCTATTTAAAATAAACAGACACCATGAATTGAATTTGTCAAAATAAAACCATACGAAAGTGAACATTTAGTTCAAGATTCCAAGTTTTCATCATGTTCTCATTCGATAAAATTGACCATTCATCATGTTCTCATTCAATAAAATTGACCATTCCAACGTTTTCTGTTTGTGCTATCAGCACTGAAAATGCGCGTCCACCGTGTTGACAGCAGCTAACGGATTGACTCATGTGGAGGTGTCGCAGGCTGCTTTGAGCTGACATGTTGTCAAACCAATGAATGGGATGGGATGATGTCAGAAGACCTTTCTATCATTGCTGCCTGCAGCTGGTCCTCATTATATGGAATGCCCGGTATGCTGTGAAAAACCAGAAAAAGAAAATCTTACCTATTCTTAACCTGTATGGAAGCCAAATCTCTCAGGGAGTATTGGCCTGAGGGCAGCATGTTCATACACTATTTCTATCATTTTTTTTCCCACCTGCTATTGCAGAAACCTTGACTTTCTCCATCTTCAAAGTCCCCCCAGCAGTTTCTGGAAGTCCCCTGGAGATATGTGGCATGGACTCATGGGACTGTCCTCTCAGCTCCCCGGGACATGCCATGTTTTTCCTCTGCAGCCCTGGATTCCTAGGAAGAACTATAGCAAAAGCTTCTTAAGCCCATGAAGGTGCACCAAACAGATTGCAAAGGTCTGACCTGCACAACAGACCTCCTGCCATTGTGGGTGCCACTGCCACCTGTAGCTGCTGCCACCCATGCCACAAGCCCGAAGTGGCACCAAAGCCACTCCACCTTCTCTGTCACTAGGGAGAACCTTCTGCCCCTCCTGGGGTGGCAAGCTGCAATGCAGTTCCCAATGCTCATGTGCCTCGGGCCCCTGGAGTCTCTATAGATTCCAGAGAACCTGCTCTTCATTGAGACACACGGGAACCTTTGTGTAAGCCCAGGTCTAGATTAAAGCCTGTGGTAAAAATGGCTTCGACTCTAACAGAAAACTGACTTTTCACAGATTCAAAGCCACAGCCATTCAGAGCAAAAGTCATATAGGTTGACCCACAAAGTTGGCCACTCAATTTATAACACTTAGTAAATGTTAACGGAGGCAGGAGAGTTGATTTTTTAAGTGAAGGGCTATCAACGTTGCTGGACAGAACACAGTGGTCTTTCAAAATGGAAAGAACTCTTAAAGAAACCCTGTCCTTGGTACTCCTGCCCCATGTGGCTACCTCCCTCTCCCCACCCTCTGGGCATCTCCCATGACCACAAAACAGGGTACACAAATTCCTGCAGCCCAAGCATCCTGCCCTGGTTTTTCTGGCCCCAGATATCTCGCTTTACCTCCTCCTGGGACCCCAAGTTCTAACAATCTCCTTCAATTTTATCTGAACTATCACTATACCTAAAAAAACCAAGACCCTCCACATGTCATATTATACAACAGGTTATATGACGTATTACATGTTGGCCAACTTGAGAAAAGGCAATTTAATTCTGTATTGCACACACATGCTGACCACCTACTAAGTGACAAGAAGAAAACAAACAGAGATGAGTCAGACTGACTTCATGGACTTTACTGTCTATTCTGAAAGGGCAGTGTAGCATATAGCATTAAGGGGACAAACTAGGGAGAAGCTGGGTTCCTCCACTTAATTGACTTTATAACCCTTTGACAAATGAATTAACTTCCTTGTACGTTTACTCATCCAGAAAATGGAGTTAAGAAGAGATTCTAATGCTTGGTATTTCTTTGCAGAAGTAACAAGTCAATACACATAAAACACTCAGAAAGTGCCTAATACTATTAGCACTTAAAATAATTATTAGTGGAGTCAGATGTGGACGTAACTGCTTATGATACAATAAAATAAAATATTTGGCAGTGATTTAAAAGTACAAACAACTATACACAAATATATATATATATATTTGTGTCTGGATATATACATATTTGTGTGTATATATATATATTTGTGACATTTTAGATATATTATCCATATATATCTCCATATATATCTGTGAAATATATATCACAAATATGTATATTTGTGTATAGTTGTTTGTATTTTTACTTCTACAAACTTGCTTGAGCCAAAGCTATGTCCACCACTAAGATTCAAATATATATTCACCTATATATATTTACTGACTGCCCACAAGGTTTCAGATACTGAGCTGGACCTGGAAGACAGAGGGATGCAAAGGGCTCATAGAGATTCAGTCCTGCTCTGGAAACCCTGGCTGTAGTCAGAGGCTTGGTCTGGAGAATTAGAGACACGGGTCTGCCAGATGTTTATTTGTGTGAAGAAGTAAAGAATCTCTTTGGTTAAAAAAAAGTTCATCCTACAGCATTAATCACTCACCAGGTGAGGCATGGGTTATCAGTCCATCCGTGGTTTGGTTATTCTCCAGCCAACTGTGGCCAAATGGGTGGGATCACGTGGTACAAAACAGGCACTGCCTCCTCCCCGGGGCTGTAGGCAGGGAAGGTAGGTAGACTGGGCCCATTGTTTAATACCAGCAGGCAGGTATGAAAGACCACTCGGGCTTGCAGGGCAATGTGGCAGAGGTCCTGGAGAACAGAGTGGTCATTCATGCCAGTCTAAATACAAGAGAATAGATGGAGTAATTGATTGGTCATTTTTGTAACACTGTGTCTTCTGACCTCTTTATGTCCTTTAATTTCTACTGTTGCTTAGGTTCATTCACATGTTATACCTTGAGGGAAGGTCAAAATAAGCTCACAATTTTTCTCATCTCCCAAAATATCCTTCCAAACTTCCAACTCCCAAGAAAAAGGTATTCTTTTGACTTCCCCATTTCTGTCCACATAACTATTTGTACTCTCCATCACACACTCTTGAAAACTTGAGGCTGTCTTTGACACCACTCTTTTTCTTGCCCCTTCTATTAGGTCAATTGCTAGTCCTTTCGGGATGTGGTCCAGAGTAGTCAAAGGGGCTTAGCTTTTGGAGTCCTCAATAGCTGGGTACAAAGTCCAGCTCTACCACTCACAAAACATGTGATCTTTAACAGAGTATTGCATTGATCCAAGTCTCAGTTTCACGATCAGTGAAATAAGACTAATCATACCTACCTTATAATATCACTGTGGATTAAATAAATAAAATACTGCAAGGAAAGCCCCTAGCACAAGGCTGCGTATAGTGAACTCTCAGGAACCATAAGCTTTTATTTTCTACTTCCGACAGGTATTTCACATCCATTGTCTCATTTCTCCGACACACCCTAGAGTGAAAATAACAACCTTTGTCTTCCATTGTTTTCCTCCCCAATCCATTATATGCCCAGCTGTCAGAAGGCTCCTCCTAGGAACAGTTCCAATCCCTTCATTGAGTAGATTGGAAATCTTTAATGACTCCTCCAATGCCAACCCGATAAAGAAAGGATGGACCCTTTAGGTTGGCATTTCATTTTTCACATTAGCTCCCCCTCCCCCCTTTCTGTGAAAGTCTCTGACCTTCTCAAACGGGATGTGTCACCAATTCCCCCCAAAACTATCCATGTCTGTGCTTTTCTTTACATGGTTCTCTCCACCTAGAAGGCACTAGCCCCCTCCTTCCTCTCTATCCACATTCTACCCATCCTTCCATGTTCAATTTTATTTTGGTTCACCCATGATGTTTTTCCAAATCACCAGCTGAAATCAACTTTCTTTCTGAATTTCCACAGGATGTTTTAGCACCTCTCATAGGGTATAGGTCACCTTCTATATTACAGTGGCATTATCAGTGTAGCAGCCTCAATTCTTTCATGATACAAAGCAGAACATAAATATATTCAAGTCCTAGATGTAGCCTGAGGCCTTAAAATGGCTGAGAGTTACAAGAACCCTTTCCTTCATAGCTTATAGATAAAATACCATGTTTGGGGTCATAAGACCCCACCATCGTGGCTACAAATGATTGAATAAGTCTTTGTGCCTAAGGCAAAGACATCCACTTTATAGGTAGGTTCTCCTTCTAGAAAAGTCTGAATTTGAGCCATATCAAAAGAGAGTAGTTGGAAGAACTAGAATTTGAAAGACGCTAAGAAGCCACATGAGACACCAGTAAATGGACACCTTGAGGCAGAAGCTGGAAGTGAGCAATGCCAAGAGGTCGAGCGGAAAGTAGAGAGAGTGGAAAGTCAGCAGTAGTAGTAGACATAGACTCCGTCTCTCAAAAGCAACAACAAAAGCAAAGGCACCAGAAAACCAATAAGAAAACTTGTTGCTGAGACCTGGAATCATGTAATGCCCTGAACAACCTTCCAGATCTCTGCTGGGCAGGCTTTTCAACTGATGTTGACTTTCTGTGCTTTTTAAATAGCTAAGTACCACTACAGTAAACACCCATCACCTTGGACAAACGAATCTTTGTTCTGAACAGTCTAGAAGAGCCTTCTATAGAACACCCATACCTGAAATCACTCTCTCAGTACCTCTATTTTTTTCTTGAGAGACAAATTTAGTTCTCTCTGTCTTGGCCCATAGCCTGTTGGTGAAATGCATACATTCTCATGGCCTTTCATACTGTCCAAACAGCAAATATCCTGGTAAATTTCTGAGACCTGTTTGCCTTCATCCTAACCTTGGCACCGTATTGCTCAATACCATATTGTTTCAAAGTTCTGGCTCATCTCATATTTCCTAATGGCCATATGTCAGCTTCATAACCCAAAAGGTTACTCAAGACCATTATCTCAACTTTTTTTTTTTTTTTTTTGCACACTGGAAAATAAGCAATATCCCAACTTTATAGATGAGACCATTGAGGTGTGGACAGAATGAAGCCTGGCAAGAGTACTGTAGTTTAGAAGCAAAAGTGTAAATTAGAATTTCTGAGATGCCCCAACTATTCTTATCTAGCCCTATGTGATTAAACCAAGATGAATGGACATACATTTTTCAAAATGGAAGGAAGGAAGGAAGGAAGA
The DNA here is from genome assembly GCF_009828535.3 of Hylobates moloch. Lineage (NCBI taxonomy): Eukaryota > Metazoa > Chordata > Mammalia > Primates > Hylobatidae > Hylobates > Hylobates moloch. The sequence goes on along the minus strand of NW_026652292.1, from coordinate 59,711,485 downwards.
AGGAAGGAAGGAAGGAAGGAAGGAAGGAAGGAAGGAAGGAAGGAAGAAGGAAGGAAGGAAGGAAGGAAGGAAGGAAGGAAGGAAGGAAGGAAGGAGAGAGAGACAGATGAAGAGGGGAAGGGAGAGGGAGAGGCAGAGGGACAGGCACAGGGAGAGGAAGAGAAGAGGGAGAGGGAGAGGGAGGGGCAGAGGGAGAAGCAGAGGGAGAGGGAGAGGGAGGGGGAAAAACTATCTGCCATTCTCAAAAGTGGGTAGTAACTGAAGCAGCAATTTAGCAAAATGATTGACTTCCTCCAAGGAGTCCTTTCAAAATTTTCAGAAACTGATAGATTCTAAGCACTCACCTGATGCATCAAGCTCCATGGGCAGAAGCAAATATTTAATCTCATAATGGAAAGAATCTGAAGCCAGTGGGCTGCCCTGCTTTTTCACCTCTAAATCTTACCTTGTCAACAAAAATTATCTCTATTCAAGTGCTCCTGTGTGGGTTTCTCAATAACTTGAGAACCAAATAGGCAGAGACAAGTTTGTGCTCAAATAATTAAAAGCCTAGAATGGAAGCATCTGGCAGAAAAGATTTAATCCTCAAAAAACATCATGAGATCAGTCTTATCCCCATTTTAGAGAAGAGTAAACTGAGTCTCAAAGACACTAAATAAGTTGTTCATGACCCCCTAAGAAGGAGATCAGAGCCTCAAGTCTCCATTGTCTAACTCCTATTTCCACCCTTTGTCTGCTGCTGCCTAATACTGCCTCTTTATAGCCTGCTTTTTGGAGGAAACTAGTTGTTACCTACACAACAGTTTTCAACCAGACATAATTACTCTGTAAACCATAGTCTTAACCAAAATGGAAAATAAACAATTATCCTGAGTTCACATAGGTATTGTGATGTGTTGAGCTTGACACAGTAATTTAACAACAATCAAGTAGCATCCAATCAGAAAATGGAACTGCACATTAATCTTCCAATAAATGTTACATCACACACCCAGAAGCAATTAAGATTACACACAAGAACCTCAAGTTGCTTGGAGTGAGTATCCCTTTTTTTTTTTTTTTTTTTTTTTTTTTTCATTTATCTCCTGTGTCCTCTTTTTTTTTTTTCAGGTAGTAAAGCCACTTTTTCATGGGAGAAACACATTCCATTGTTGACCTTGAACTCCTTCACCTGGCCGTTCAAATGATTACATTCTCCTATGCACATGATCGGTTCAGGCATAAACTTTGACCCAAGCAAGGCTAATCAGAATCATCTCTGAAATTTTATATATGGACACGTTTATAAATTATTAGCCAAAGTATGCAAGCTCTGGCCTTCCAGCAGCCATATTTTCAGGGCGCATAAACCCCAATGAGGATAAAACAGGTTATTAGAGATAAGCAAAGTGAAGTGATCAAGAGAAAAACAGAATCCTGATTTGCACCCTAGATCAAGCCATATCTGATGTGAGTCCTGTCTTTGGACTGTCCAATAATAACAGCAAATATTATTCCCATTAAGTTGAATTTGGGTTACAAGGAACCAAAAGCATCCTACCACAAACAATACCAAATTCCAGTATTTCTGTACAAACTGGTGAGTGGTTCAAATGTTTCTGGCAGGCCAGAGAGTGACAATTAGAATGTGGGTATTGTAGGTTCAAATAGGGCAGACTCTGGAGTAAACTCACCCATTCGAGGCAGAGATATTTGGAGGAGGATAGAGTGATGGAAGTAATGAGAACTGGTTAGGAGACACGCTTCAACATTTTAAATTAACATTTCTTGGGATTTTTTGGAGATGATTAATGTAAAACACATTTATTGGAATAAAGTTGGAAAATATAGAGAAACATAAGGAAGGAGTAACATATCCTGAAGTAAACACCACTAATATTTTGATATACATATGAATGAGTAGGATCTAGTAGGAACTGGCAAACTTTGGCTGCAAAGATCCAGAGAGGGAACATTTTAGACTCTGTGAACCATATGGTCTCTAAGGCAACGTACCATTGCAGGGAGAACACAGCCATAAATAATACAAAAAGTAATGGGTGTGGTTGTGTTCCAATAAAACTTTATTTACAAAAGCAGATGGTGGGCCAGATTTGGCCATAGCCGGCCGACCCTCCTCATTAGAATTAGCTGCTCTAACAGAAACTCAAAATGGCAGCAACATAAACAAACAAGAAGCACACTCCCCTCTCAGGAACAGATTGGGCATAAATACAGTTATGCATTGCTTAGTAATGGGGTTATGTTCTGAGAAATGTGTCATTAGCGGAGTTTGTTATTGTGAGAACATCGTAGAGTGTACTTATATACTAGCGTACAAACCTAGATGGTGTAGCCTACTGCACACCTAGGCTATATGGTGCGGCCTATTGCTCCCAGGATACAAACCTGGACAGCATGTGACTGTACTTAATGCTACAGGCAACCAGAGCACAATGGGAAGCATTTGTGTATCTAAGCATACCAAAACATAGAAAAGGTACAGCAAAAATATGGTATAAAGTATTTTTAAAAATAGTGCATCTCTACAGAACACTTAAATGGAGCTTGCAGGACCGCAAGTTGTTCTGGGTGAGTCTGAATAGGTAGTGAGTGGATGTGAAGGCCTAGGACATTACCATTTATACTATACGCTATAGACTTTATAAACACTGTACACTTAGGCTACACTAAATTTATAAAGAATTTTTTTCTTTCTTCAACAATATATTAACCTTAGCTTACTATACTTTTTTACTTTATAAACTTAATTTTTAAAAAACTTTTTGACTTTTGTAATAACACTTAGCTTAAAATACACATTGTACAGCTATACAAAAATATTTTCTTTCTTTATACCCTTATTCTATAAGCTATTTTCTATTTTTAACATTTTTATTTCTTTTTCTAACCTTTTAAACTTTGTTGTTAAAAACGAAGACACAAACACACACATTAGCCTATGCCTCCACAGGGTCAAGGTCATCAATATCACTGTCTTCACCCTCCACATCTTGTTCCACTGGAAGGTCTTCAGGGGCATGGAGCTGTCATCCCCTAGGATAACAGTAGTCTTCTGTACTTCCAGAAGTACCTTCCTGAGGCTGTTTTACAGTTAACTTTTTTTTAAATAAGTAGAAGGAATACATTCTAAAATAACAATAAAAAGTTCAGTAAATACATGAACCAGTAACATAGTCGTTTATTATTAGCACGTTTTATGTACTGTACGTAATTGTATGTGCTAGATTTTTTATTTCCATAGTTATTGGGGAACAGGTGATGTTTGCTTACAGGAATAAGTTCCTTGGTGGCAATTTGTGAGATTATGGGGCACCCATCAGCCGATCAGTATACCCTGCACACTATTTGTAGTCTTTCATCACTCACCCCTTTCCCACCCTTTCCCACTGAGTCCCCAAAGTCCATTGTGTCATTGTTATGCCTTTGCATCCTCATAGCTTAGCTCCCACTTATGAGTGAGAACATGCAATGCTTGGTTTTCCATTCCTGAGTTACTTCACTTAGAATAATAATCTCCAGTCTCATC